>NC_141906.1:64670871-64982502 GCF_057802395.1 Ceratotherium simum simum
CACATTCGTACATACAGACACATACACTCAGACACAGACACACTCAGGCACACAGACACACTCACAATATGGATCATATCACCTCGCAGTGTCACTAGGGGGTCACTCTGAGTCCCTGTCTTTCCTCTCTTCTTCTGCTACCTCCCAGCACCACTTTGGCCCATTACATATACAAAAAGTAGCCCATCTTTTGGTGGTCCCAGGAACAGTACAATATCACCAAGACGTGGGTTTTATAGCCTTGGACATACATGTGGAGGTAACACTGGGCCCTATTCTAGGTTACTTTCAGCTCAAAGGTTCCAAGTCCCAGGCCGAGCCCTGCCCACCCAGCCCCAGGCCAGGAGAGGCCATGAAAAAGTCATTTCTTTGATTGTACCCATTATCAGGGCCATGAGTGACAGACAAGCCCAGCCTGGGGCCTTTTCTTTTGGAGTCCCCATTGGCAGCACACCCTGTCGGCCCACCACGGGCCCCTGGGTTTAGAGATTCTCAGATCCAAGCTGCCTGCTAACAGTCCATGCAGGAGGAAGGTAGGAGAGTGGAGGAGACACTCTGGTCCCTGGTGGTTGGAGAATTGACATAAATACACCCCTCCTGGCCTCAGCTTCAGCTCCACCCCAGGATCCTTGCAGAAAGACTGTGCAAGGGTCTGACTTTCTCCAAGTTCCAGTATCGCCCCCACCTGCTCCAGCCCCTCCTTGCCTGGATCCGCTGTACAAACACAGGGTGACTGCCAAGCTGTGCGAAAAGTAAATCTTCCTCACTCTTTTATTCATGCCCTCACCGCTGCAGACAGTGCTGAGGAAAAACAAACCCCACAAAATCCCCGCAGCCTCTAGCAGTCTGGAAGTCTCTTCTGTGCTCCTCGCTGATCCCCTCTGGAAGGCAGAGGCCAGGAGAAGAGACCCACCCAGCTCCCATGGGGGCAACAGCCCCCGTTCTCTCCTCCTGAGTGGGCTCAGTGAGCACCCGTCACACGCTGAGCCCTGTGCCAGACCAGTGAGACCTGGGGAAACTGGGGAATTAATATTCATGGAGCAGCACTACATCTGCCTCACCTTCCCAGCCTCCCCTAAAGTGCAGGAGAGCTTCCAGGCCTGGGAGGGCCAAGCAGTGTCCTCAAAAACACTAGGCAAGGTGAGGTACAGCTGCCCTGGCTGCCATCTGAGGAGCCACAATGGAAAAGAGGGGGCAGCCAGGTCCGCTGCAGACTCTGTGGAAGGAAGGACTCTCACTCTCAGGGCCTCGGGGCCAAGGCAGCATTACTGGCGTTGCGGCCTTTGCAAAACAGTCCAGACCTTGAGAATTCCCGGGAACCTTCTCCTCCAACTCTGGCCACCAGGGAAGCCTTCCTTTAAGCCCATTCAGACTGCAGGGGGACTGAGGAGGCCAAGGGGCACTGGATTTTGCAAAGCCCCTTTTATACAGAAGAGAGGCAGTTGACTTAGCATGACCTACTCTCCCGGTGTGCCCAGCACGGAGGGGTTTCCCAAGACACGGGGCTTTCCCAGTTAAAACCAAGACAGTCCTGGACAAACTGGGAAGGCGGGGTCACCCTAACTGAGGGGCCATGGGAAAGGCTCTGCCCTCTCTGAGCCTGGCACATGGCGCAGGACAGAGACGGCTTGGACTCAAGCTGCTGGTTAATAGTTCCACTAGCCGAAAACTTTCCTTTTGATTCCACCTCATGTGTGGTGAAAGGCTGGAGAGCGGAGGTGGTTCTGTGGCCAGTTTAGGAGCTGTCAAGGGAAAGTAGGCAGAAAGAAAGTGTCTGTTGTATTCACAGTAGGGAAGAAATTCCCTCACTGTCTTTAGGAGGCTGGGGCCCATGAGGCCCCACACCAAGCCTGGGGTGTCGGGAAGGAGCTGGGGAGCACCTGAGAATGGTGCCAGGTCAAGGACTTAACTTGTCCTTGACCCCTTCGCCAGGGTACACACTGGGCAGGAGGACAAGGGGAAAGATGGCTTTAAAATCTTTTGCCTGGTGCTTCATCCTCCCAGGCACCCAGAGGGAGGCCTTGATGGAGAGTAGCTGTGAGTGCTATCCTGGTGTGGGCCTGAGACACCAGAGCAAGCTTGTTCCTTTAGATCTGTCCCAGAGAACAGGCTCCCCTCCATGGGTGTGCAAACCGGAAGCTGTGGGGTAGGTGTCACCAGAGGCAATGGAAGTTTGAGTCAAAGCTGGCCTGACAAGGCAGATCCATGAAGACCACCTCACTCCGACCCCTTATTTGACAGGTAGGAGGCCAAATTCCAGGAAGGCTGAGTCACCAGCTCAGGGCAGCACATTCTCTCTCTGGGTCAGAGACCCAGAAGGGACTCTCCACCATCAGATGCCACAGCCGGAGGGTCCTTGGAAGGGAGGAAGCTCAGAAGATAAGCCCAGCCCTGTGAAATCCCCTGCCCTCCTGGAGACCACGAGTTGTTTTGGGAGAGGCACGTTAGCGGGAGATAGGTGCCTTCCGGAGCCGGTACTCCTTTCTCCACTCTGAGTCCCCAGCTTGGTCCACCCCAGTACCAAATCCAGATGAAAACCCTCCAGCAGATTCCCCTGGACAGCTCTGCTCTGGGGCCTCCAAGGGGCTGGAAATCTGTAGAGGGTGACTGCCTGCTCCTCCTCTCCCTTTTCTGGCCTTGGAATGTGTAAGAAAGACCAGCCTCACCCTCAGGAGTAGCAAGCTACTCCTCACCCAGCACTAGGAAGCTCTCTAGAGAGGGAGACATTTAAGGCCCAGTTTAAAGAGCCATTAACAACACTGGGCTCCAAACAACTTAGCAGGAAGCCGAGTCCCAAGGGTGAGGCAAACCCAAAGAGTACATTCTGGTGTGTGTGAGTAGGGAGGTAAGGAGGGATCCAGACCCAGGGTGGGTTCTCTTTTGAGTAGCCAGGAGGGGCCTAAGTGCACCGCCAGGAAAAGGCAGAGGAGAGAGAGAAAAAACAGTGGAGAGACTCAGGAAAACCATATCCTGACAGCTACTGTACCAGCTTTTAGCATTTATAGCATTTCCAGTTTTGTCCTATTGTGGGTGAGCCCAGCACCTCCAAAAATAAAATGCAGGAAAGAGCCTAAGAAATGTTCCCGAGGAAAGGCAGGGCTGCCCCCTTGTTGGCTGCAACCCTTCCAGGAAAAGCAGGACTCCACAGAAGGTCTAACAAGATGAAAGAGCCCGCACTCCACTGAACCCTCCAGACCCCAAAAGCACAGAGAAGGAAGAGATGAGTGCAGGGCTCTGCCCTGGGCACGGCAGCCAGGAGCAACCTTCTTGGGAGGTCTCAGGAGGCTCACAAGCTCTGCCCAGGCAGGCGGGAGGCTGAATCCCCAGGGAGGCAAGCACAGGTTTCCCGCACACAGAAATGCCCTGACTTATTCAACAACAGGCCCTTGGAGCTTCCTGAGCAATTACTGCCTCACCATGCAGCTTCCTGCCTGGCTGGCCACTAATAATTTATTGCAAAAAAAGTCTCATTGCTTCAATAAGGTAGTCGGCTTCTCTACCTCCAAATTCCCTGCAAAGCTTAACACAGCTGGGGACTCAGCTTGTCCTCATTAAAATCCTTCTGGACCTGAATCTTCCAAGCCTTCCTTGCCCCCGTCTCCACCCCTGCATTCCAGCAGCTGGCCCAGGAGAGCAAAGCCGGCCCAGGGCTCTTTCTCTTCACTTTCCAAAGGGCTGGATTAGCAGGTGCTGACAAAGGAAGGACAGGTGAGAGCCTGTGACTCTGTAGATCTGACTGGTAGCCTGGCAAAAGATACCGGGAGCTTCTATAGGTAAACAGGGAATCGCTATTAACAAGTTCTCCAATTAGGGTTCTCTTTATTGTCCTCCTTTAGAAGATACTCATTTGTAACTTTTACGTTAGACCATGAATCTCGTGGAGAACTGGAAATCTGTAAGAAAGATTTCTGGCGGGAGCCACTTAACTTCCTGGGTTTCGGTTATCTCACATATAAAAAGTAGGGATGGCAATGCATTACTGTAGGCAGGTGACTAACCCAGGTGATCAAGGACCTTCCAATTCCACACTTCTGTGCAATATTGGACCATCTTGTTCATCCACGTGCAAAACAGTGATGTGAATTGGGAGTAAAAAGACCCAGCGTTCACATCCTGGCTCTGGCAATTACTAGCTGGCTGGTCTTGGGGAACTCAATCTTTCTGAACTAATGTTCTTGCCTGTAAAATGGGCACAATAATAATATCTTCACCACATGGCTGTTGTGAGATTTAAAGGAGATACCACAGGTGAGCAGGGTTGATAAACTGTAAAGTAGTATTCAAATGTTACTGATTATTAACAGGTCATAACGACTGTGATAAATAAAAACCTCCCTTTAAATAAGCAAATGCTTATGGTTGACACGAGAACACAAAAAAGATCAGAGTTGATAGATTTTCAGGGAACTCCTCCCTTCCCCGGGGGGATCAGTGGCCCTGAAACTGCCTCTGGAGGTGGGACCTACCAGAGTTGGGTAGGAAATGCTGACCTCAGGTGGAGGCTGGAGGTCTGGGCTCTAAGAACACAGGGTGAGACTATTTGCCACCTGCCAGGGCCTCTCCACGCCACTTCTGCAATTTGACAGCAGACTCTCAGCAACCTCTTCCTCAGGTAATAAAGCAACAGTGAACTGAGGCCCTTATTTTTTAGTGCACTTCATGTAAAGGGAGCAGACCCTCCAGGAATGAATATTCATTTGTACCACCCCTCAAAAGAAAAATGCTGATAAACTCCTGAAAAAGTTGTGTTATTGCTAAACTCTAATTGCATTTCCTTGGGTAAGCACCATAAAAAATTCATTGCAGTTTTTAGAAACAAGATGCCAATTGCATCTTAATTGCTAAAGAGGAGAGAGTGGGGGAGAAGCTTCACCAGGAAAATGCTAACCAGGCATAAACTCAGAAAGTAATCTCCCCAAGCCAGAAGGCCCAGTTCTGAAACAAGAGCTAAAAAGGAGAGATGGGTCTTATGGGGAAGCCAGACCCTCCTTGAGAGAGCATTGATGTTAGTGGTTCTCAGACCTGCAACATCAGAGCACCTGGGCAGCTGGGGCTCTTTGTTGCAGATCACAACACGTAGATATAACCTATAAGTAAGTACCTGCCAAAATTCTAGAGACATGAGCGGAAGTCAGTGCCAGAGCTTTAAGAAACATGTATGGGAGGAAATTTGTAAGTCTATCCCTAACGTGTGTGTGTGTGAGAGAGAGAGAGAATGAGAGAGAACTAGACCAAGACCACACATCACTTCACTTTAATAACAGAACTCCTGGACCAGTTCACAGAACTGTCGTTTTAAAACCAACACCCTATTCCAACGCCAACCAGAGTGTTTTTACAGTGACCCCTGCCCCAGCAGGGCCAGCCAGAGCGAGGTGAGAACAGGAAGTATGTAAGACTGACTGGAGAGTGGGGAGGATCCTGACTCCATGGGCTTAATCTGGGCTGGCCCAGCCTTGACCCCATCTGCCCAGAAGCCTCCAAGCTGGGGTTCCTCTAGGGAGACACTTCCCCCACCTGAGAGCACAGGGAGAAGGCAGGCCCAGTGTATCCCTGAGCATCCTCCCAAAAGATGCACAAAGGGGCTGGGGAAGAAAGAGGGCAGAAAGGCAGGCTCCCAGCTACTGCCGGCATCCTCTTCCTCTCCAGCTCCTCCCCAGCACCCTTCAGCTCCCCCACCTTCCCGACCCAGCCCCAGCATCTCTCCTCTCAATGAGGCTCTCTGGTGAGATAGAGGGACTGGAAATCAGGGCCCAAGGGGAGAGGCCCTGTGGCCCGGAGGCTGGCCCGTGGGTGGTGACTGTCTCTTGTGCAGTGATAGGAGATCCATGCCTTCTGCATCTCCTCCATCTAGTGGACCTGCCAGAGACCCCAGGAAACATGAGGGTGCCATGCAGTGAGATGGAGGAAACAACAGGACTTTGGGAGGAGCCCTGTGCTGGAAAAGAGAGGAGCTGGATCCACAGCGTGGCTCCACCACGCACTAGCAGAGTAACTTTCATTTTAGTAAATCCCTTAACCATTCAGAACCTTCATTTCCACTTCTATCAAATGGGGCTAAAAATATCTGCTGCTCTAGGTTTTTTGTAAGGTTTGAATGAGACGGTGGATGCACATGTCCCCTGTAAACTCTAACTTTTATTATCTACCACCCACCCTGTGCCCAACCTTGCAGAAGGATGCTTTTCACGATCAAGTCTTGCGTTTAAAAAGTCCTTCATACAAAAAAACGTGTTTTTATACACATTATCTCACTTGGTCCTCCCACTGAGTGGATGAAGTTGAGTGGCTTGCCCAGTGTCACACAAGAATTAATTAGTTGCTGAACGCAAACTGTTAAATGCTGAGCTGTCTCCATAACGCAGAGAATGCAGGCAGGAATGATGGTCATAAATAAACACATAAATAACATGGGGATTGCTCATGTTAAGCCTAGCACTGTGCAGGCCTTATATGAGGTCTTACCTCATTTAATCGTCACAGTAGCATATGAGGTAGCCACGATGGCTATTACCAGGCAACTGAGGTTTACCAAGTTAGGAAATTGCTAAAGGTCACATAGTAAATGGCAGATCTGTGCCAAAATACTCAAGTCTACTCTTTCCTAGTTAATGCTTAAATGGATAGAAATCCAACAGATTCAACATTATAAGCATTACTTCTTCCTCCTCCCACTCTGGGGAACATTCCCTAGCCCCCTCTCAGGGCCCAGGCCTAAGGGGTGAGGTTCATAGTTTCTGAAGGAGGGGTTCTTTACAAACCCCCCACACTCCTGTGCCCACACTTACCCACGCTGTGTCCTGGATCCAGTCCAGGAACTCGGAAACCTTGGCGTAGACGCCGGGGTGATTGGGCTCTGCGCAGCCATGGCCCCAGCTGACCACCCCCACCAGGTGCCACGTGTCCCCGTCCTCACACACCAGGGGGCCCCCGCTATCCCCCTGAGGAATCCAGGCACAGAGACACAGAGAAACAGACAGTTAGTCCTTCCTAGTAGAGGGGCACCAGACCTCCCCAGGGAAGGGAACTTCCATTTCAGTCCCCTCCTGCTTCCAGCGTGGATCCAGTCTTGCCTCATCCCTCCTGGAAAGGCCACTCAGACCAGGGGCCAAGCCACAGCAAGCCCCCGTGCCCCCGCCCTCCACCAGGGCCCTCTTGCCGCCACACCTGGCATGCATCTGCCCTCCCATCCAGGTAGCCGGCACACAGCATGCGGGGGGTGAGGGCCCCACTGTACACACAAGAGCTGTTGCAGAGCTGGGTGCTGAGCAGGGGCACCGCCATGTCCTGCAGTGTGTCCGAGCTGTGGGCTGTGGGAGGCAGATACGGAGATGGAGGAACACAGAGCAGGGCTGCAGGGCACAAAGCAAGGCCCAGGAAGGCACAGAAGCAAGAGGGGAGGTGGTTAGAGACCCCAGAGACACCAAGAGGGAAGCCCGGGGTGGGAAGTGTGGACCCTGGGCAAGGAGGCAGGGATCTGGCAGACCTGGGGGCTGGGAGTGAAGAGGAGTAGAACTCACACATCCCTCCCAAATGCTGAGGCCATGGCACTCTTGGCACAAGGGGAGTGGGGGTAAACGGCCTAGGTTTAGGGAAGACTCAGGGGTTGTTCTCTCAGAAATACCCAGGCAGTTGGAGACTGGGGCCCCTGGCCTGGCCAAGTGCGATGGAAAAGGGGGCTGGCACTGCCATGTGCCAGGGGAAGTGGAGTTGCCTCACCTTGGAAGGATGCCTCTCCCACCCCCACGCCCCTTTGCACCCAGGGCCCAGGGAGCTGACTCACTGTGGCTGGGGTCGGTGTGGCCCCAGCCAGACACCCAGCACTGCGAGCCCCTGGGAAAATCCTGCTCCTTGGCCGGCAGGCACACAGCGCCCACGGTGTCTGTAGAGAGGCACGCGGTCCTAGGCCCCACTCAGGCTCAGCTTCCCCTTCCCCAAGCCTGGGCGGAGGACCAGGGCTGGCAGATCCTCCTCATCCCCTTCTCAAACAGTCCTGGTTCTTGGCCTCCCCCAGCCAGGCCTCCTGTACGGCTGTGTGGGTCACGCACTGTACCACTTTGGGGGTCGCCATGCACACGGAGGACAATGTGTAGAGTGCAGTGTGCATAGCACCCTCTAGGTTGGATGGTGTACACACTGCACACCCCCCACCCGGGGACTGTGGGAGAATGAAATTGCTTCTGGGTGTTTGTACCTAACTCCTCCTAATGAGGACCCATTTTGGGTTTTCCCCAGGGTTTGGACCCTCTTGGGGCATTATTTCCCAAAGTGTGTCACACGTCCTACGGGTAGAGCCCAAACATGACCTTAGGTAGTACATAGACTAAATAAACACTGCTTCACTTGGGGAGAAAGTATATCTTGTCGGTTCTCCTTCAGTGCCTCTAACTGCATCAGAGAGGAAGATGCCATCTAGTGCTCCCCTGCACCTCTCTTAATGCCTGCCCGCCTCCGTCTAAACACAGAGAGAGCAGGTCTGCATGCGGCAGTTCTGCAGAGGACGGCCCCTAACTAGAAATTGAACACCGTTTGGTTTACATTTGGTGTATTTTGGTGGTTATTCTCTATTTACTGTAAGTAATATGGGTTCTCCAGTTAGGTAGCAATGTAAAGTTTCCCTTTTAAATATATTTAAGTCGATCTAGGAATATTAACTGTTGAACAGTTCAGAGGGTGCCCGTATATGATAACATTTGTGAAAGGTATATAGCAACAACTGTTGTCCAGAAACCCAAGGCTACACGTAGCCGGAGGAAGGAGTGCTGAGTGTGTGTGAGTGTATGCACGAGTGTGCATGACTGTGTTTGTGAGTGTGTATACATGAGTATGTACTGTGTGAGCACGTGTGCATGAGAGTGAGTGTGCATGAATGCGTATGGTGTGAGAGTATTGTGCATAGGAGGGAGTGTGCATGTGTACTTGTGTGAGCATTGCGTGAGTGTGGGTTGTGGTGAGTGTGTGAGTGCACGTGTGTGTTTCTGTGAGTGTAAGTGTTTGTCGGTGAGTGTGCACGTACATGTGCATGTTGAGGAGCTGCCCTTCTAGGTCAGATGCTGTGGAGGAGAAGCCCCAGCCCTGGAGTCAGGGCACCAGACTCAGGAACTATTTCCCGCATGAACTTGAAGAGAGTCACTTCCCTCACTAAACTTCAGTGTCCTTATCTGTACGCACCTGCCTCATCTACCTGTCAGAGTTGGTATGAGGATTGAGTGAAAGAATATTCAGGAAAATAAGAGAAGTCTTACTAACTGTAACCTGCCACAAGGTGGCTGGGACCTGGGACCAGCCCGGGGACAGGGGTGGGGCAGCCTGGTAGTAGATGAGCAACTGTGAAGCTCTGCTTGGGACCACGAGGCAAATCCCACCTGCAGCCCAGCTGTGAAAAGGGCAGGAATCTTTGTCCTCAAAAGAGCATGTAGAGGACTTGGTGCGACTTGAGGTCCAGGTGATGCCAAAGTTCAGGACCGTCACCAAAGGAACTGAATGTTTTCAGGCTTACATCACTAGGAGGAACTTGTAGAACTCAGCTGGCCTCTCGGCCCTCCCGGTGCTGCTCCTCTCCCACCACAGCCCGCAGCCTGCTCACCCAGGGCCAGCACCTCACCTGAGAAGTTGAGCGGGGTCCGGAGCCTCAGGAGGGCGACGTCGTAGTCGTGATTCTGGGCGCTGTAGAGAGGGTGGGTGATGACCCTTTCCACCACAGACCCCTGGTGAGGCCTGACCATGCTGTGGCTGACCAGCCCTGCGTGGACCCGCCAGCTGGACAGGCGGAAGAGCCTGAAACTGCACACAGGAGCCATGCTGAGCCCGGGGAAGGAAGGGGCAGACGAGGTCAACATAAGTGAGGTGGCGTGTGGAGGAAGCTGGTCACAGAGGCTATTAGTGGGGGTCCCCATCACCAGGCTGCAATCTCCCAGAATCCATGTCTCTTAGTACCCCCCAGCAGCTGGCAAGACACTGGGCATGCAGTAGATGCTTAATAAATGCTCAAGTACTGATGGATAGAGAAGTGAGACACTATTGGTCATCTGCACCCACCACTCCTCTCTCCTGTAAAGCCCCGCCTCCAAGTTTGACAGTGAACATCAAATGGCCTTCTGTGATATCATAACTCTAACCCAAGTCAGAAAAACTTCCATCAGTCCCGTCTCTCCACTTACTGTGTGTGATCGTGGGGAGGCACTACCCCACTCGCAGCCTCAGTTTCCCCATTGTAAAATGAGGACTACACTACCTGCCCTGCCAGCCACCAAGAGAAGAGGGCCAAAGAGCTCGCTTACTCATTGTTCATTCCTTCATTGCTCCAACTAGCATTTATTAAGCACCTACTATATTCCAGGACTATTCTAGGCCATGGGGACAAGGCATTGGGAAAACCAACAAAGGGATTCAGTGGGAAACAAGACTGAGAGTCCCTGCTTCCACGGGGCTCCCAGTCTAGAGGAGAAGGAAGACATTAAACAAATAATGACATGGAAATGACTTAATTACAGTGGTGATAAACAGTAAGAAGCACAGAGGGCTGTGAGTGTGAAAGCATTTTAAAAACTTAAAAAGTGAACAAATATAAAGAACTGATATTCGTATGATTACTGCTGTTCCTGCAGAGCTGTTCCTGGCGCCAAACAGGGAGAATTTCACAAACGTCACCTGTACCCACTCGGAGCGGAGATAGGGAAGCAGACAGCTGGACGTGGACGTTTTATACAAGACATACCAACGGCCAAACAGAAAAGCCGACAGGGCCCCCTCCTCCCCAGCAGCCTGAGACCTGCCTGTGCATGCAGTGCGCAGCCGTCACCACCCAGTGTGGCGCCAGCACGGAGCCCCCACATGTGTGCCAGGAGCCCAGGGCCACGCTGGCCTGCCATGGCCAGCGCCCGGGAACCACAGCCTGCCCACTGACTATCCGGGAAGCCAGGGGCCTTGCCCCACACTCTGCAAACAGAGAAGAACCAGTGAGATGGAAAGAAAGAGAAGCGGATGTCAGCACGGTCCTAACTCTCAGGGTGGTCCAGCGTGGACACCTCTCATCTATTACTCCTGGTCCTAAGTATGAGGGACGGGAAGGTACAAATGTTGATTACACACCTGCCTGCCCCATCAGGCTGTGAGCTCAGGGACTGCGCTTGCATTATCTATGGAGCCCCAGTACCTAACAAAATGCCTATCCCGTAGGAGGGGTCAAAATGTTGGTGTGTGGATGGATGCACGGAAGGACAGATGAAGAGATGGATAGATGAACGGGAAGACAGAGGAAAGGAACTCCACACACTCTCTCCCATTTGGCCCCCACTTCACCACTTTCCTTAATCTCCTGAAGCTGCTAACCGGTTAATAGCCAACAGTAATTCCATCTTTGGGGCTCTCCATAAGAAACGGGGAGTGAGTGTCAGAGGTCAAGCCAGGTAGTGTCAGGTAGTGAAGCAAGGAGATCATCCGCCCAGACCAGTGGCTGGTGAGGGACATGACAGAGCCTTAGACAGGGCTCTTTTTGGGAAGAACTGTGTCTGCAAAAAGGGGCCTGGCAGGCAGATGGGCAAGGGGGCAAGGAACTCCACCCCAGCCCCAGCTGAGCCTCTCTATGGGGCTCTTCCACACTCAGGGCAGCGGGGATACGCCTTCCACCCACCGCCACCTTCCTGGACCCAAGACATGACTCACCAGAGCATTTGAGGGAAACAATCTGGCCAGAAGAGCAGTTGTCCCTGCAAAACAGAGGCACCAGAAAGAAGCTGGGCGGCAGCCCACCCGAGGGCATGGAGGATGGGGGTAGTTGTTGGTTGCCCCCACCCAAGCCCCTAGGTCCCTCCTCATAACAGGTCTCCGGGACAGCAGTGCACACTCTGCCCAGCCGACCCAGGGCACCAGCAGGACTTCCTGGTCCTTGAGGATCAATTTGGGCAGGACCCAATGTTACAAATCAAGTATTTATAGATAAGGAAGTCCAGCTGTTCCCACTAAGGGCTCCTGTATATTGGATGGATGAGGGGATAAGCGGGTGAATGAATCAACAGGGCTCTTCGCCCTGTGCTCCTTCCTAGCTTAGTCTATTCTCTATCCCAAGGCCTTTGCCCGGAACCTGAAGATTCATATCCTTGCTCTCCTCTTCCCCTCCTCTTTCTTAGCATAAACCTCAATTCCTTTTGAACCAAAGCCCTCTTCTCCTTCTTTACTCACCTCTTGCCCCCAGAAGTCCAGTGTCTGGATTCTCCTAGTTTCTTCTAGTTTCTCAAACCCACAGCCCTCCCAGCTCTCCTGGCAGAGTCAGCCCCATCCCTATTTCCCATTGCCCATTCGGGTATCTAAGACAGGGAAGCATTCCGAGCCTCCCCTTCTGTAGCCACGTTCCCATGATGGCCCCTCACTGGACAGGAGCTGGATAGGAGGGGCTTGAGGGAACGGTTCAGACAGGAATAGTGGTGCAAGGAAGAGAGGGCTTTAGAGTGGTGATGGGATGCCTGGCCAGCCAGCTCAGTAGGCTGCTGGAAAGCTTGAGGAAACCCAGGCAAGGCAAAGACCCTCTCTGCTAGTACCCACCCCCATGATTTGGGGAAGGGCCTGCTCCATCTCAGATCCCTCGTCTCTGGAGGGTCTCCAGGCCCCAAGCAGTTTTTAGCCAGAACAAGTCAACCATCTCTCTCCTGAGATACCAGAATTATCTAAATAAAGTGTGGCAGGGCTGAGACAGTGCTTAGTTTAGAGACAGGAGCCTGGTTTCAAGACTTGGTTTGACCACTTATTAGTTCTGTGACCTTGGACAAGCCCCTTTACTTCATTGAGCCTCAGTTTCCCCACCTGTAAAATGGGAATAAGAGTACCATTTCAAATCCTGTGACAGTAAGAACCAATCCTGCAGTTGCAGTTCTTGTGAGGGGCAAATAAGAGGACATATGTGAAACTTTGCTGGGCAGGGCTCATGCGAACCAAGTATGTAATTTCTGATTGGGAAACGTTCTTCTCTGTCCTCCTGTCTTACACCTCCAAGATTTTTTCTGGACAGTTCACCAGGAAGTAAGGGACCCCACTCAACCTCCTCGGAAGCCCTACCTTGGCTGCCACACCTCCTCCAGGAGGCCTCCCAGGCTAGGAGAGAGCTGAGCAAACTTCTGGGAGCTGTTGAGCTTGATGTCAGACAGGTTCACTCCCTTGTGGTGAGTGAGTCTTGGCAGAAGAAGGGCATAGAACAGGAGGAAATTGGCTTTAAGTGGCAGCGTGAGAGACAGTGGTTAATTATAACTGGACTGTGCGTGAGATATTACACCAGTAGTGACTGAGCTAGACTTTGACAATGACCTCTTCTGGGATTTATATTTGTTAAAAAGCTGGGATGAGAGAGGAGAGAAACAGGCTGGGGAGGCATCGTGCCCAGAGGCCAGGAGATGGCCAAAATGATCTCTTGCCATATCCCGAGTACTTTGATGGTGACAGGCAGATAGAGGTCTCCAACTCCCCTTCTCCCACCCACAGCCCTCCACCTTCCCCAGGCCCCAGCTCTGGCCCCAGTTACCTGAGGTGCCCAAGGCTGCGGCAGATCCGCACCCCCAGGGCAGAGCTCCATCCCTCGTGGCAGACCAGGAGCCAGTCTGGCCGGGCCCTCACCTGTACTTCCAGCAAGTAGCCCTCGGTGTTTATTCTGAAAGATACTGAAACCACATCCTACCTGCTGTGGGGTGGTGGGGCGGGGTGGGCAGGGGAACTGAACCTGGCCACTGTGGGACTTGAAGAGGCCTTAATGATAGCAGCTGGGTCACCCAATGTCAGGATCCCTGTTCCCCAGGGTGTCAGACCAGTTCTGGAAACAAAATAAGTCCTATTCGTGCAGCATTTCAGTTTTGTGTTTTAACCAAGTGCTTTTAAACGGGCTCCATCACTCCCTGTCACGGCAGCCCTGTGGGCTGAGGATTACCACCCTCCCCATTCTGCAGAGGGAAAACTAAGGCACGGAGGTTAAGTGACTTGTCCAAGATCACAGAATCCACAGTAATGAATCCAGGACTAAGTCCAGGGCCTCTGATCTCAAATCTTGTGACAATACTAGTGATGGTTACCATTTATTGAGCATCTGCTTTTTCCAGGCTCTGTGCTAAGCACTTCTGTACCTCAGCTCACATTATCCTTACAGCTTTATGCAGTAAATATTTCTATTTCCATTTCATAGAGAAGGAAATGGAAACTCAAAGAAGTAATGTGCCCCAAGTCCCACACCTAAGGTGGGCCCCAAGCTTATGCTCATCTGTAACTGATTCTAACCCCAGCCTTGGCAGCATCATATCTTCTCATCCTCGACTGTTACCTGGAGGGGAGACGACAATGTGAGGGGAAGGGGGAGATAACGTGGGGTGATGTTCCCAGTCCTCTGGGTGGCCACTGGGCAAAGACCCCTGCTGCTCACACGCTGGCTCCCCACACACACCTGGCTCCTCTTCCTCCACACTGCGGCTCACTCTGCCCCAAATGGCAAGTCGCCTGGGCTCCTGGCCCTGCCCCAGCTAGAGATCAAGACAGTCCCCAGGGAATACTGAAAGCCCTAAATCAGAGGTCAGCCCTGCGAGACTGGACTGTGTCACCACCCTTACACCAGAGGAGGAGACACAGATAGATGGCAGTGAACTCATGGCCCTTCGTTTGGGTCTTCTTGCTCCCTGTCAGAAGCAGGGATCCCAGAGCTGAGAAGGATCCCTGGGCTGGGGAGGAGTCTCATAGTCTTGGGGGTGTGGCCCACCTGTTTTGGGAAGCGAGGGGAGGAGGGCTTCCTCGCTGCCGCTGGCCTCTGAGCAGTTCAAAGTCATCTCCTCATCCTGCAAGTTCCCGGGAACAGGCTGAGAGGCAGCTGGCCACAGATACAGCACTTCAGGGGACAAGGGCAAGGAGAGGGTCACAGAGAAGAGGCTGGGGAAGGGAGGGATTCCCATAGGAGGCGGCCAAGGGGCAGAACAAGACACCTGTGGCAGAGGGAGATGAAAGCAGCCACCTGGGGACTCCTCATCAACCACCCTGCCTTAGGCTGGTCCCCACCCAACACACAGAGGAGTGGCATAGCTCTCTCGCTCGCTCTCTCTCTGTCTCTCTCTGTCTCTGTCTCTGTCTCTCTCTCTCTCTTTCTGACTGGGAAAGATTTCTAGAAAAAGTTTGACTGGGTCCTCCCTGGATATCTATTAAAGGACATTACACTTCTCACTATAAGACTAAAATGTTCTTCTTCCTATGTGGAGCCTAAATCCCTCCTACTGCAATTTCATCCCTTCTCCTCTTGTTGTCTACTCAGAGTAGATGAGAAAAAAGCTCATCCCCTCTGCCTTTAAGACCTGCTCAGCACCTGTTCCTCCCTTCCAGCATCCCCCAGATCCCATTCTTTGTCCCTCCCCAGACCACTGAAGTCCCAGCACTGACCTAGAAGCCATGAGCCGACACTGGCACCAGCCAGCAGCCCGAGGGCTCCCAGCACCACACAGGCACGGCGCCTGGAGTACCAGAGTCCTGCCGGAGAGACTGTGGGGGAGGGCAGAGGAGTGTCTAGGTGCCCTGCTCCTGCCTGCCAGCCTCACCCCACCAAGGGGCACCACCAAGGGGCCAGGCAGCCAGTGAGCTGCAGCAGGAGTTGGCACCACTGTACCTGCCTACCTCCCCCTGCTCCATCTCGGTGGGGGGCAGGGCCCTGATCTCTGAAGCCCAAAGAGCCCATTCAATCCCCAAAATGGGAAACAGAGCAAAAGTAGGTCTGGTATAAATAGTGAGGCAGCCTCTCGCCATCCATCATTTGGGGTTGACCCAAGGAAGGTCTGAGGGAGAAGATAATCTGGGGGATGTAGGAAGATTATCCCTTCACTGCCCCCACCCTGTCATTCCCCTATGGCCCAGTCTGGCCTACTGGGTTGCTGCTGGGCCTCGGGCCTCTGTAGTGGGTCTCCTGGCTCTGCTCTGAAGATCCCGGGTCCTGGGGCCTTCTCTGCATACTGAGCCTCCGTGGGGGCTTGGCCATCCAGCATCAGGCTCTGGGGAAATAGTTGTCAGTCACTCAGGATTCCCACACCAAGGAGAGAGGCCATAGCCCACCACAAATCCCCACTCTCTAACCTCGGCCGTGCCCTCACTGCTGCTTGCAAGCCTTTCTTCATCTTGGGGACTCCCTGTGTATTCCCATAGATTCCCCTCCAGGCCCTCTCTGCTCTCCTAGAGCCCCTAACCCCACCCACCTTACTCTCACACAGCCGGTAAGTGCCAGAACAGAGCCTTGAATCCAGACTGGGCCGGCTCCAAAGCCCACGCTCTTCACCACCCCCTCACCTTGCTCCCACGAGCTATGAAGGCATCCGCTGAATCCCTCAATATCCCTCCTCAGGCCTCAAGATCCCACCCTCCTCCATTCCCTCCTATCTGGAGGAAGACGTGCCCCTCCGCAGTACACCGTCCATTCATTCAGTATTATTTAGCCCAAGTGGACAGGCCACAATGGGGGATATGGTATGGAGTTCAAGATAAATCAACATGGACCTCCACCACTACTACCTCAAAGAATTTGCAGTTAAGTCCTAAAGACAAGCCATGTAAACAAAGCAATACATGTTAAGTGACAGAAGAAAAGTTCAGTTAAACTACCATTGGCATTCAGAAGGAAAGCTTACTTCTCACTGGGGAGATCAAGGAAGACCTCGTAGAAGAGGCAGCCTCTGAGACAGGCCCTCATGGATGAATAGGGTTTGAACTGACGTATATGGGCGTTGGGTAGTCCAGGCAAAAAGGATTGAATTTGCCCAGGCAAAAGCATGGGGGTAAGAAAGCATAGAACAGAGAAAGTGACACATTTGCCTGAAGTTCATGTGCCATAAAGAAGAATAATGGAAAATAAGATCTTGGGAAAAACCCTGGACTAGCAGTTCAAAGCTAGGTCTACAGCCTACTATGTGAACCTGACCACTCACCATTTCTCCAAAATTCGATTTTCTCATTTATAAAATAAGAGTGATAACCCCTTCTTCCGAACGAGTAATCTCCCTCCTCTAGTTCCTGTCTCCCTCCGTTCATTCTCCACGCCAGAGCAATTTTTCTGAAATGCGAATATGAGCAACTTAACCTCATCTTTAAAATACTCAACGAATCTTTGTAGCCTTCAGGAAAAATCCAAAGCTCCATGGCATGGCTCACAAAATCCTCTAGGATCTTGGCCCTTCCTCACCTCTCCATCCTTCTCTGCCAGCACTGACCCCTCCACAGAGGAACTCAGGGACATACTGACACACGTGCCAGTCCTCAGTGCCTTTATGCACCCTCACACCATGGAGACTCTGCACCTGTAGTCCCTTCCCCCACATAGCAGACCCTTCAAGACTCAGCTTAGATGTCGCTTCTCCATGAAGCTTTCTTCAACCCATAGAGCACTTATTGTGGCCCTATATTATGTTCATTTATTTCTCTCTCTCCTTTCTCACTGGTCTAGGCATCAGGGCCTAGCTCAAGGCCTAGCACAGAGTGGGAATTTAATTAATGTACATTGAGTAAAAGAGTGGAAGGAAGGTAGGAAGGAAAGAAGGAAGGCAGGCAGGCTAAATAAGACTATGTGATTGAAAGCGTTCTATAAAGTACAATGCAAATATTAGGTATAATAATAATATTAATAAGAAATATGTATAAGCTATTAATCCTTTCTTCAAGGAATTTATTATCCAGTAGAGTAGATAAGACGCCTTAAAGTTGAAGTGACTCTCATCCCTCCTGCAGACCACCTTTCCCTGTCAACACATAGGGTTGTACCCAAAGATCATAAAAACCTGAAACACTGATTCTAAAACATTGTTGGCTTAGATGGGATTTTCATGCATCATGTGGAATGTTCTTTTCACACTAAAACCCTCCTCATCCTGCCTTTGTGCCCCATTGAACTGGCTTTCCAGACTCTCTGGCTGGGAGAAGGAAGGCCTTTGTCAGACTCGCCCTAGTCAGTTGCCTCTAAATCACCCTGAAAATCACTCCACTAGACGTGTGAGCACCCATGCTGGTTCAGCTCACAAATGAGGCAGCAGCCCAACCTTCACTATATACCACTCCTACTTCCCATCTCCTACACCAATCCCAGCCTGGGATCTGTAGGGCTGGACCTCCCACCACCAGCAGGCCTTGCTTCTCCACAAGAAACAGGGGTTATCGCTTGCACCAAACCATACACACTCCTTCTTGTGCCTAGAAATGAGGCTCATAGGGCAGAGGCAGTGAGACTGAAGAACAGCAGGCTCGAGAGAGCCAGTCAAGCACCCATAAGAAGGCAGAGAAGTGGCAACAGGGGTGAGGTCTGGGTTTCTTCACTGGGGATATGGTTTCTCTTGAGCTGATGTGCCTCTGAGCAGAGAGGCAGAGCTCAGTCTTGAGAGAATTCCGGGACATGCCCAGCCTTTCCTCCTGTCTCAGTATCAAGGGAGCCTGGCTTTAGGTTCAGCCTCTGGACAAATTGGCCTCACCTCAGGTGCTGCCCCATCTCAAAACCTGTCCAAGCTCATGAGGTAGCCTGGAAAAATGGTTTTTAATGGCATAGGGTCTTTTGGCCCTCCTTTTGAGTAAGAGTTCAATGTAATAACGATTTGTTAAGCACTGCCCATGTGCAAAGCATATGGGGGACAAGAGAGGAAAATAAAAGATAATCCATGGGTTAAAAACCAAGAGGTTGGTCACACAGGGCCCCCTCTAGGACCTAGCCCCTGCACCAGAGCTGCCAGAGGAGGCTCTTTCCACCAGCCTAGAATTCCAAGGGCGGGGGGAGAGACAGAAGCTAGATCGGAGATGGCACAGACATGTAGCCTTACCATATGGGACAGTGGCACCGATGTAAAGCCTCAGGGTCCGCCAGCCAGGGTTCTGCTCCTGTTCCTGGATCAGCACTGATTAAATAGCCCAGCCAGCTTGGCTGTAGGGTGAGCTCTCCCTGGTTCACACATGGTCCCTCCCCTCATCCCCCTCCACACGCACACAGGCGCGCGCACACACACACACACACGCCAGAGAGACAATGAACTCTGCTCAGAAACCATGAATAGACCCCTTGTTGCAGGAAAGGGGGCCAAGGGCTGGGCTGGGCTGGGCAGCCTCAGCCCCTCCCATCTGCTAACGGGAAGCTTAGAAACAGAGAAAAAGGTTATGAGGAGGAGGGGAGGCCAGCTACTGTTGCTTAGCAACCAGGTCTCTTGTGCCAAAAAGTGTGCCCCGTGCATGCTAGCACGATTCCTCATTCCTGCTGACAGGGCTGTATTGGAGACACCCATATTAGCATTTGTTGAAATGTTCTGAGCCCGCTGGATTACATCGCACCTCTGTGTGTGTTGGCTTTCCCAGCAGTCTGGGGCTGTCACCATGTTGGAATTGGGATGATGATGAGAGATCTTTGTCGTCTCTCTCCTCAGGGCTGCACCTGTCACCCTAGTGCCAGGGAAATGGGGCCTCTCCACCAGGCTGCCCTGGGGACCGGTTACTACAGGAGCCTTCAATGCTATGTTGCTTCAAAGCACAAGGTGGCCTAGCTGAGCCCAGGATGGGCTGAACACACCTGGGAGCCACTAAAGACCTCTTTAGTCAAGGAGGCAGAACAGGCCCCAGGGAAGGGAAAGGCTGGTGTGGCTTCCCCTCCTCTAAACACCTCTCATAGATCCCTCCAATGGGACAGTTACGAACATGGAGCTTATAATCAGGCCTTCATTCAACCCCAGCTCTGCCACTTCCCTTACTCAGCCTCACATGTAAAGTTAGGATAATAGTACCTACCTCATAGGAATCATGTCGGAATTAAATGAATGGTGAACATAAAGCTCTTAGCCTCGTATCTAGCACAGACTCTATTCGGTAAATATTAGCTGCTATTATTATTATCATTGTTATTATTATTAGAGTTGAACCTCACTCACATAGACATTGTTTGTACTTTTGCTTCCTATTTTCCTCATATATTCAGTGTGTCAACTCTGAGCTTATGGTCATCACACAGAGCTCTCCACGTAAGATACAATGAAGAGACAGAGCTCAGCTATGAATCGTAAAAGCAGGAGGAGAGAAATGGTGGCTGGAGCTGAGAGTCCCCTGGCAAGGCTCTGAGGTCTCCTAGAATAATTCTCGTCCGCCTACAGATCTGAATACTTACTGTGTCTCAGGAAGTAGCCTGGGCATGGGGAATGAATAAGTCACAGGCTAGGAGCTTGCAGGCTGAGAGGAGAGGCAGGAACAGATATAAATAACGGCTATTTGTGAAAAGTCAAATAACAGAGGCATGAACTCAGAGGTATAGGAGAATGAAGAAATAGCTGACTCCTTTGCCCAGAGGACCCAGAGAAGTCTTCACAATAAAGGAGACGTCTGAGCTGAGTTTTAAGAAATGAGAAGGCAATCACATAGAAGGGCGTTTCAAATATACTGCAGGTGATGTCAGTGAGAATAGCAGAGTAAAGAACTCAGAAAATCCTCTCCTCCATAAAAGCAATGAGAAAACTGTAAAAAAAATTGTCAGAATTACCGTTTTTAGAACTCTGTAAATTAACCAAAGGCTTACAGTAATATGGGAAGTGTTTATTCAAGAAAAATGACAGACCATAGCTAACGTCATACTCAATGGTGAAAAGCTGAAAGCTTTTCGTTTAAGATCAAGAATAAACGAGGATGCCCACTCTCACCACTTTTATTCAACATAGTACCGGAAGTCCTAGCCAGAGCAATCAGGCAAGAAAAATAAATAAAAGGCATCCAACCAGAAAGGAAGAAGTAAATCTGTCACCATTTGCAGACAACATGATATTATATATAGAAAACCCTAAAGACTCCACCAAAAAACTCTTAGAACTAATAAATGAATTCAGTAAATTTGCAGGATACAAAATCAATATACAAAAATCTGCTGCATTTTTATACATTAGTAACAAACTATCAGAAAGAGGAATTAAGAAAACAATCTCATTTACAATTGCATCAAAAAGAATAAAATATCTAGGAATATAAATGGAAAGATATTCCATGCTCACAGATTGGAATAATTAATATTGTTAAAATGTCCGTACTAGCCAAAGCAATCTACAGAGTCAATGCAATCCCTATCAAAATTCCAATAGCATTTTCACAGAAATAGAACAAACAATCCTAAAACTCGTATGGAACCACAAAAGACCCCAAATAACAAAGCAATCTTGAAAAAGAAGAACAAAGCTGGAGACATCACACTCCCTGATTTCAAACTATATTACAAAGCTATAGTTAACAAAACAGTATGGTATTGGCATAAAAACAGACACATAGATCAATGGAACAGAATAGACAGCCCAGAAATAAACCCATGGATATATGGTCAATTAATTTATAACAAAAGAGCCAAGAAAATACAGTGAGGAAAAGATAGTCTCTTCAATACATGGTGCTGGGAAAACTGGACAGCCACATGCACTGGACCCTTATCATACACCATGCACAAAAATCAACTCAAAATGAATTAAAGACTTATATTTAAGACCTGAAACTTTAAAACTCCTAGAAGAAAACAGAGAGGGTGAGCTCTTTGACATCGGTCTTGGCAATAATTTTTTGGATTTGACACCAAAAGCAAAAGCAACAAAAATAAACAAGTGGGATTACATAAAACTAAAAAGCTTCTGCACAGCAAAGGAAACCATTAACAAAATGAGAAGGCAATGTATGTAATGGGAGAGAATATTTGCAAATCATATATCAGACAAGGGGTTAATATGCAAAATATATATAGAACTCATACAACTCAATAGCAAAAAAAAAAAAAGCAGTCTGATTAAAAAATGGGCAGAGGATCTGAATAGATATTTTTCCAAAAAAAACATACAGATGGCCAAAAGATACGTGAAAATGTGCTCAACATCACTAATCATCAGGGAAATGCAAATCAAAAACACAGTGAGATATCACCTCACACCCATTAAAATGGCAATCATCAAAAACAAGAGATAACAAGTGTTGGTAAGAATATGGAGAAAAGGGAACCCTTGTACATTGTTGGTGGGAATGTAATTTGATGTGGCCACTATTGAAAACAGTATGGAGGTTCCTCAAAAAATTAAAAATAGAACTACCATACAACCAGCAATCCCACTTCTGGGTATATATCCAAAGGAAATGAAATCAGGATATCAGAGAGGTATCCACACCCCCATGTTCACTGCAGCATTGTTCACAATGACCAAGATACAGAAACAACCTAAATATCTGTCAATGGATAAGTGGTAAATGAAGATGTGGTATATATATACAATGGAATATTATTCAGCCATGAGAAAGAAGGAAATCCTGCCATTTGTGACAATATGAATGGAACTTGAGGACATTATGCTAAGTGAAATAAGCTAGACAGAGAAAGACAAACACTGCATGGTGTCACTTATATGTAGGATCTAAATAAAAAGCCAAACTCACAGAAATAGAGAGTAGGAAAGTGGTTGCCAAGGGGCTGGGAGGTAGGGCAAATATGGAGAAGTTAGTAACAGGGTACAAACTTTCTGTTATAAGATAAATAAGGTTTGAGCATCTTATTCATCTTATAACTCATATAAGTTATAATATGGTGACTATAGTTTATAACACTGTAATTTATAATTGAAATGTGCTAAAAGAATAGAACTTACATATTCTCAACAACAAAAAAGATAAATATGTGAGGTGATGAAGGTGTTAATGAACTAGATGGGAGGAATCCTTTCACAGCGTATACAGAGAGCAAACCATCACGATGTATCCTTTAAATATCTTACAATTTTATTTGTCAATTATACCTTAATAAACCTGATTTTTAAAAAAAGAGTGGATTCTAGATTAAACTGGGGCTGGCCTCTTTCTAGACATCCTTCTCTGCCTGGCTATCCAAGAAGTCTTTCTTCCCTTTCTCTCTGCTACTCCTTCCAACCCAGATGAGCTATTCTGAGTTGCCCTGGTCATTTATCTGGTTTGGACAGAACACCCACCTCTAAAGTGAGGTAGCAGGAGTCTAGGACACAAAATTTAGGGAGGTACTCCCTAGCGAGTGGAGTGTCAGCACTGGAATACCCTAAGAGTGATGCCTTCTTAAATCTTGCACCCTAGGGTGCCCTATCTGAAACCGACTGAAGCATAACCCCTCTGAATGAGGGCCCTGGGGTCTGTATTTTTAACCTGGTGATTCAGATGTAGTCTCACTCTAGTCCTGGTCCTGTTCCCCTGCCTCTCCCCACTGACTACTCCCTGACTCTCCAGGACCACATCTATGGATGAGCCTCAACTCATGAGCTTTGAAATTCTCGCTTTCTCTCCTCCTTTAGTCACTACTCTCAAAAACAACAAGGGCCTTTCTCAACTGTCCAGATGGGTTCTGGTACCTTCAGGCAGATCACACTGTTGTCTTTCTCCTCCACCCAGGAGAAAGACCCGGGTCTTGATGAAATACCCATGTCCAAGTTACACAGAATTCTCAGACTTAGAAAGTTTGTTGAAAGAGACCTTTGAATCTACCATCTCTCCTATCAGAGGAGAAAACTGAGGCTCTGAAAGGTGAATATGCCACAGGATGTCGGAGGCCATCCATGCCCAGGTCTCCTAACACCTGGTCCAGGATCTTCCCTGACTCTCACCACACACACATGCCTCACAAGTCATGTATTCACTGAACAGGCAGACTCAGAAAAAATTTCACCTGTGGACCACAGCTCTGTCCAGTGTCTACGGAGTTCCATCCTGCTCATGATCTTCCCTTCCTGTGTCCCAGTGGATGACAGCTTCAGCCCTTGTTTGTGGATTTAAGCCTGCCCGTGATCTTCTCTTCCTGACTGCCTGCACTACGGATTTCAGACTTGCTTAGACAGCCCCTGCAATCACTCTCTCTTTATTTCCCAGGAAGAGAAATGTTGGTGCTCCAGGTGAAGGTGATGAAAGCATGCATGGGGTGAGATGCAGGATCAAGATTCTGGACAGCTCTGTACATCCCCCTCAGTCCCACCCTATTCCCATCTTTGGCTTTGTCTCTATCAACAATGCACCCTTCATTCTCATCTAGTCTCTATTTGTAGCATGGTCCACCTGCATCTACAATACCCCCAGGTCCCCCAAACAACCCACATCCTCTCCAAGTTCAGTTTGGATTGTCCCACTGTTCAAGCCACCAGAGCCTCTACTGCCATCCCACAGCCTAATGAGACCCAACCACATGCGTCTTTCCAACCAGCCCTCTGCAGAGTGTTTTTCTCAATGAGGAAATGAATGATTCCTAAGTCTAATAAGAGACAAGCTTTAATGAGTGAAAACTGGGAAAATGCTAAATCCAGTTAACTTATTCCAGACCATTACTGCATATCAATAGGCAGTGAAGAAACCCCAAGTGTCTGTTGCCATTGTGTTTGCTTTGAATATAAAGAAATGGGTGAAAGTATATTTGGAAGGAAAAGAAAGGCTGTGTGGTCTCAGATGGCAATCAGCTGCTTACTCACCAGCATACTGCCTTCTGAGCCCTCTCCCCTGTCTTGTTATTTTGATCAAAATCTAGAATAGGGACACCTGAGCAAGTGTGGAGGGTAGCCTCCTCGGAAGGGTCCTAAAGAGTCTGGAGGTGGTTCCCTCTCAGTCTTCTCCCCTCTCTTCCCCTTCCTTTCCCCAGCAAGACCCCACTGGCAACAAGTTTGACCTTTCCGTGGCAAATAGAAATCTTGAATATCTTGGGGTCATCTTTGCCTGCTCCCAACTCCTCACCTTCTATCCAGCCATTCAAATGGGAGCTCTCTCAAATCTACATCTCTTCCAGCCCCATTAGCCACCATCCTAACCATCCACCAGAATTCCTATAGCAGCAGCCCGATGGATCTCCTGCCTCCAGTCCATTCCATTCTGATCAGTTTGTGCCTTCACTCCTTCTAAGCAAATCCAGATGCTCAACTATCAATATGAAAGGATAAAATAAACGAAAAGACCTTTCTTCTTCCCACCGTGTTGCCAAAGTAACATTTCCCAGGGCAAATCTAAATATAGTAAAAACTTTCCATGGCTCCCCATAACTCCCATGATAAAAGCATTCATTCATTTGCTCATTCATTCATTCAGCAAGTGTTTGTTGATTCTACCAAGTGCCAGGCACTGTTCTAGACTCTGGAGTTAATGAACAAGGCAGACAGAGCCCCTGCCCTCAAGGAGCTTATAGTGTAGCTTTGTCAAGCCAACAATTAGAATGCAATGTCTGATGGGGGAAGAACAGAGCATGATGGGAGCACCTAACTTGCACCCAGGCTGTCCTTAGAATGGCACAGAAGCTTCTTTCCAAGTTTACCCAACACACTTTTCTAGGCTCATCTTTTTTCCTCCCCTTTAACCCCCCTCCCATAAGCCAGCCACTGATTGTTCTTAGAATATCCCCAGAATCAACCGTGGAACATTTGTTTATGCTGTTGCCTATTCCTGAAATGCCTTTCCCCCTCTAACTAATTAATTATTTTAGTCAATCAGGCAGCCAATATATATTTATTGAGAATGTACTGTGTGCCAGGCACTGTGCAAATACTGAAGGTACAGTGCTGAGCAAAACCAGACACAATCCCTGCCCTAAAGAGCTTACCGTTTAGTGCGAGGAGACACATGTAAATCAAAGGACCACATAAGGTGCACATTTATAGTCAGGAAAAGTGCCGTGAAAGAAAGGTCCAGGGTGCTAATGAGATCATGGAACAGAGATAGAACTGAATCTGAAGACTCAGGAAAGATTTCTCCAAGGAAGGGACGATTCGGCTGGGATTTGGGAAGAGCCCGAGCTCTCCAGGCAAAGGCAACAGGCAAATTCCTGTGGCGGGAGAGAGTGTGGCGCCCCCAAGGGACTGAAAGAAGCCCCAGCGGGAGAGTGAAGGGAGGACGCTGTGAGCAGAGGCTGGATGGTGGCTGGGCCAGATTAGGCAAAGCCTTTAGAGCCACGGTGAGCTCAGTCCTTAGCCCCAGAGCAATGGCAACCCTTTTTAAAAAGCAGCCCAGGGACACAATCAGCTTGCCACCACCCTTTTAAGACCCAAGTTAAATATCCCTCTGCCTTCCCCAATACCCCTGGCAGCCCTGCACTGGATAGCCCCCTCTAGTAGCACAGGCACCACTAGCACATGGGACACGGTGAGGGCTAGTGGGTGGTAAGTCCTCGAGAGCAGGGACCCTATCTTCATCTTTGTACTTTCAGCTGCACACAGTGTCTGCCATGTGGTAAGTGCTCAGCAAAGTTTTGTTGAATCATGATCAATCAATCCACACGTGCAGCTGCCAGTCTGCTTCATTTCCTCCCCTCCACCATCCTGCCCAGGCAGGAAAGTTCCAACCTACTGCCTTAGTTCAGACTCCTATCACACCTTGCCTTCTAAACAAGTGCCCTGCCTCCCTTCTCTCTCTCACACAACCCATCCTCCATGTAGCTGCCAGGGTTCCTTCCTAAACAAAGGACAGACCAGGCCACTCTGCTCCTTGTATAAACCTTCACTGACTCCCCACTGCCCACAGGATCAAATTCAAATCTTTTAGGCTAATTATTCAATACACTTCATGATGCAGTCTCAAACTAATCTTTTTGCCCTCATGTTTCCTTGCATCCTTTCTTCCCTGTACCCTATATTCCAACTACAATCAAAGGTCTAGAATATTCTTCAAGAAGGCCACCACTCCCACCCCCGTGCCTTTGCTTAGGCTGTGTTCTCAGCCTAGAATGTCCCTCCCTCATGTTTTCCTAATTAGAAAACCACTGGTGCTTCAAGATACAGCTCAACTGCCAACCCATCCCAAAATTTCTCCCCTAATCTCCCAAATCCAGAAGTAGTGGCGTCTTTTTGTATAGATACATTTATTCCTAGCACCTTGCCCAGTAACTGGCGCATCAGAGTCCTCAAATAAAAAATAAATGAGCCCCATTCTGTCCCTGCACTGCACTCCCCCTGCATCAGCCACTGTGACGGCCATGAAGAGTGGGAGAGAGGGGAATAGCAGCTCTCTGGTCTCCACGCGGGAGCATGTGTTCTCAGGAGGAAAGGGAAACAAGGCCTCCCTTGTTCAAATATTCAGACAAAAATGACCCAAGCTGTATTCTAGGAAATTATTCCTAAGCCTGCAAAGAACCATCCATTGTTTCTGGACTATTTCTCAAGCTCAGAGATAAAATATGAAGTTTATAATTTACCAACTATAAATAAATATGCCCCACCAAATTACTTATTTTGTTAAGCAATCATTTTTTTTTAATTTGTTTAAAAGCCATTTACTTTGGGAGTCATTCCAATTTATATCTAAACATTTAAACTTAGGAAATTACTCAGTCAAATATGGACTGTGAGAAGAATTCCCCACATGGTGAGTCAGCGGTGTCACTATTGGACACAAAGGGCATTTTTCATCTGTTTTAATTAAGACACAAAGGAGTAGCAAAAAATATCAGTCATGTGGTTGATTAAAAATACTTCCTAACCATCTGCTCTAGGGCAGCAATAGCTGTCTAACACTTGAAGTCAATGTTTAACGACTGACACGACTAAAACCTTTGTGACTCAGAGAAAACAAGTCACTCTCTCCATGTGCAACCTTCTTTGATATCCACCTTGTCACCTACTGGTCTTTCCTTTCTTCTCCAAGACCGGCTTTCATCATCATCCAAAGCCCATTAATGCCTGACTGTACACAGTGCAGGGCAGGGCACTGTACCAAGTTCTCCGCTCTCTTGGAAGTCACAATCCAACTCAGACACACACGCAGAACACAGAGAAAACAAAACGACCCCAGTAATATGTTGTACGGTAAATACAACATAAGCAAAATCAGAGTTTTCTTCATTTTCACACCAACTTATGCTGGGACAGCTCCTTTGAAGTGTATTCTGTCTTCACGACCATCCTGGGAGATGAGCAAGGCAGGCATTTCTATCTCCATTTGATTAGTGACCACACTGAGAGCAGAGGGGCTAAATGGTTTGCCCAAGTTCACACTGGTGGGCCAAGTGACAGGGGCTAAAAGAAAATCCAGGTCTTCTGACTTCAAATCCAGAGCTCTCTCACCCTCTCCAGGGCTGCCTCCCACAGACCTGGGAAGACCAGTGGGAGACTTACAAGGTCAGTGCTCTTTAGAGTGAGAGGCAGAGCTAGGACTGGGGTTTAGGTGGGGGAGACGGGGAGAGGTGTGAGGAACCATGCCAGCTTAGACGGGTGGGCGGAAGCCGCTGACAAACCCAGTATCAGGTCGTGAAGGTTTTGTAGTGAAGGGGATTTTCAGGAACGTTTTAAATTATGGGAGAGAACTGACTTGATAGGTGGCAAGATGAGGCAGGAGGGGAATGAAACTGCAGGGCCTTGACTTTTACTCTGGTTCCCATTTAATTTTAAAAGATACACCTAAGGTAGAAAATCCTAAATCCCACTTAAGCTTCCCTCCCTTTTCCTGCCAGAACAGGAGCCAAGTTCCTAGGGCCTGGGCTGCATCAGGGACGCCTGGAATTGACAATGAGCTCTGCCAGTGTCGCCTCTGTTCTCTGCTGGTCTGTGAACCAGAGTCACAGAGCAGCTGCCCCAGCAACTTGGCTAATTAAATTAGAGCCCAGTGAATGCTCTATTGACCCGAAGCTCACTCCAGTGAGCAGGCCCACTTGGAAGGTGACAATGTCCATGGCTGTTAGCTAACAGATTAAACAAAACGGACAAAGACACTAAGGGGCAATAGGAAGTCCTGCCACCGTAAACAAAGTGTCTAAAGCACAGCTGCTAGAGTGTGTGACCTGGAGGAGACCCGTCTGATGTGACGGCTTGATTTGTGCCCTCTCCCCCAAATTCATATGTTGAATTCCTAACTCCAGTACCTCAGAGTGTGACCTTATTTGGAGACGGGGTCTTCATAGAGGTGATCAAGTTAAAAGAAGGTCATTAGGATGAGCCCTAATCCAATATGGCTGGTGTCCTTAAAAAGGGAGGAAATTGAGACAGAGAGGCACACACAGAGGGCAGATGATACGAAGAGACACAGAGAGAAGACGGCCATCTATCAGCCAAGGAGAGAGTCCTGGAACAGATCCTTCCCTCACAGCCCTCAGAAGGTACCAATCCTGCCAACACCTTGATTTTGGATTTCCAGGCTCCAGAACTGTGAGACGATATATTTCTGTTGTTCAAGCCACCCAGTTTCTGGTGCTTTGTTACAGCAGTCCTGGCCAACTAATACATCCACAGACGTATGAGAGGCAGAAAGACCCCTGGGTGAGAAGGACTTTTCATGAAAATAATGAACGGAGTACCCACTCTAGAATCAAACAAACCTAGGTTAGGATCCTGACTTTGTATTACCCACTGTGTGTCCTTGGGCAAGATGCTTAACCTCTCTGTGCCTTGATTTCTCATCTGTAAAATAGGGACAATACTATCTTCCTCAAAGGAATGTTCTTAGGATTAAATGTGAAACATGCGGTCTTTGGCTTATACAGATCCAGATGGCACATGGCACCTCAGCAACCTGGCACAGTCGCCAATGTAAATTCTGACCAGCTACCAAACACTGAGGGTAATGAGTATAATGAGTCGCTCTTGTAAAATAACTACGACGTGCACATTAGCCTGATATTACCACACCCTCTGCAGAGCCTGTGAACATGACCATGAATGCTTCCTTCGTCGGTTCTTTCTGCCCCACTGAATTTATCACAGACTTTGCTCTTTCTCTCTGTCTCTGACCGCAGACTTGAGCTTTATGCTCAGAAGTCCCTCTCCATTTCTCCGGCCAGACTTGGGCCAGGAGAGGACAGTTCCTCAGCAGCCCTCAGAGCCTGCCTCTCACCACTTTACTCTCGTGCTCACTCCTAGAGACGGCCATACAGACTCGGAGAAAAAATTGCACCTTTATTTGCCCTTTTTGTTACCTGGTTAAAAAAAAAGAAAAAGTTACTTTCACCCTCCCACCTCCACCCAAAAATAATAATAAAACGAAATGGAAAACCACTTCCAGTAACAATAATAATAAGGTTATATAATAAAGCCCTATTTGTCCAGAATTGATGGGAAATTGCCTGTTTTGGTTAACTGCCTATTCTATTTAAAAGTTACCCCATCAAAGCTGAAGACTGCCTTTCAAAGAAGTACAACGTAAATGAAATACGCTAAACTCCAAGTGCCTGGGATGGTTTGATGTCCACCGGTGCAGAGCCTTGGGGAATTTGGCAGTGCTTCAAAGACACTGTCAGGGCTTTAGTTAGCGCTGAAAAGTCCTGACAACAAGAACTGAAGGTGACTTGTGCCTTCAGGTGGTATAAATTCTAAACAAACAGGCTTTTATACATTTACATAAATACAAATTTCCACACACAGCTGAGGGAAGAAGATCTTTCGAGACCCAAAATCAAATCCTTCCCATGTTAGAGGTCTCATGGGTTACTTACAAGGACACTCCAGCATATGCCACAAAGGTGTTCGCCTTTTCTCTTTGTTTGGGCCATGTTGCCACACATTGCTGACCTCAAATCAATCCGTCATGATTTATCAAGGTTACTCTGCCCAGCTCCACATCGAGAAAAGCATTTGACTCCATTCCTGCCCTTGAAGACTTCCAGTTTAGTTGGAGAACTACATACGTAATTAAACTCTAAACTGTGTGCATTGAGCTGGAAGTGCTGAGCACTGGAGTTAACGAGTCTATGATCACTACTCTGTGTCAGGCCCTGTGCTGTGTGTTTCACATAGATGGTCTCATTTTATCTTAGCAGCTGCATGAGGTCCGTCATATCTTTATCCCCTTTTTACAAATGAAGATTCTGAGTCTGAGAGAGAATAAATAACTTGTCCAAGGTCACAGAGTTGAGTGCTAATGTATGAATTCAGGTCAATGTAACTCCATAGCCTACACTGGCATTTCATGCCTCCAACCCTGCGTCCTCCACACCTCCTCTGACCCAAGTCCAGGTAGACCAGCTGGCCACTGCAGAGATCATCCAAAGAATCAGAACTACATCCCCTCTGCTCTTTCTTCTTTTCCCTTTTCATCCCACATACTCACCCACGGCTCCTAGTAATCTTTCCCAAAATAAGACAAAACAAAAAAACAGAGAACTGAGACAACAGGCTTCTCTGGAGCCCCTTTCTTCTACTCTGAAGCAAACTCCAAGGGGAAATATACTTTAGTGCAAAACAAAACAGGTGTTTACGACCTTTGCTTCATGGAAAAATAATATTACTTTCTTAATGAGACCGTGACTTTGCCACTTTGTCTTTATAAAAAAAGAGTTATCATATAGGTTTGTTTCTCCTCTGATTGAACTACTCTTTCTTTTTTACTGCTTTGCTGGCAGATATTAGTAAAAGACAAACAAAACCCAGTAAGTTAAGAGTCTATTGAGTTCTTAGGGACCCCGAGTTAAATTCTCATAGGTTGATAAAGTGAATGTTAAACAACCAGGCACTTGGAGTAAAAAGAAACAGAAAAAGAATTAGAAATAATACTGCCACATGCATGTACTACAGCACCACCCAGCCAGATGGATGAGGTGGCTGATATTTTTCTAAAATTAACAGGAAATTGACACATGGATGGAGGGGATTTAAGCTCTTCATAAGTCTGCTAGAAGTCCCATTCTGCTAAAAATCACAATGTCCAATGTGTTTTTTAGTTGCCCTGCTAATAGTTGCTTTTCAGAAAGTCAAAGAAGGAAAGAGGGGAACTTTTTATCCAAAACATCAGTTTGAGAACAATTGCAAATTTCACAATAGGCCAGAAAAAAATGGTTTGGCCTAGGCACAGGCCTTGGCTTGAAAGCATATTTTAGAGTATAGAAAAGCACATTTAAAGAGTATAGAAAAATACCAGAAAGTTCTCATGGTCATAGACTATAAAAGAAAGACATCGTCCTACGAATGAAAGTGAGGTGGGGGGGGGGGGGAGGCAGTGTTCAAAACTGAAAATCTGACCGTATAATAAAACATCGTGATACAATAAAAAACAGAAGTGTGACTGCAAATGGAAATCAGCAATGAGTTCTACAAAACAACAACGAAAACAAGAAATAGGCCCTTCATAAGCAAAAATATAAAAATGGCCTGGACATGGAAAAATAGTGTCAGAAAGATCAAAGCCCAGAATATGCTGAAGTTTATGGAAAACACTATTTCAAGGGATTTGGGGGGTGGGCAGGGGGTATGGTCAGTAAAAGAAAAGGAACAAGAAAGAGTTAGATTATGCTTGGAGTTGATGATGCGATGTTAAAAAAATGACAGAAAGCTGAACAACTCAAACACTATTTTGCTTCCATATTCCCTATCAAGGACAATCATCTTCAACCTGGAAAGGATGGAACAAACATATTTGAGAGGAAAATGAAGCCTTAGATAGATGAAAAGATAGAAAAAGAAAATCTGGGTTTTAAATGAGTCCACAATTCTAAACTCTAGATATAATTCTAGAATTATATCCCATGGGACTTAAAAATAAAAGAAACTGCAGATGTAATCACCAAACAATGTTACATAATCCTTGAGATGAGCAAGTGTCCCAATTTTCAAAAAGGGCAAAAGGTCTACTGTTTCTTCAGACCAGTGCAATTGAAGTTAATTTTACAAAAGACCCTAGAACAGATTACTAAATAGATAGTTGGTGAGGAAGAAGTCCTCCTCTTTTAGTTCTAAGTAATAATAATGTAGATACAGATATGGCAAACTATTTAGACTATGCATTTAGGAAAAGAGCTTCGTATTGAAATTAAATGAAATTTATAACAAAGTTAATCTGACATATTTAATGTTATGCATAATTTTTATAATACTGCATGGTAATCAAGCATAAATGGAGCCCTTCATGCAAATGAAAACAATTATTATTCTTTTAAAGCAGCATTTCTAAAGTCAGAGAATGGGAATGGGAGACAGAAGCCACCAGCGGCTGCTCCACTCCCCACCCCACTCCACCCAGATAGACCTTAGGGAACGAGGTTCCCCTGACTTAAACCACACCAGTCCCATACTTCAGCCAACACCAGTCCCAGAACTCAGTAGCTGAGGCTGGGTAACCTTGTCTACTAGGATTCTCCGTGAAAGGAACCCAGGAGAATCTAGTTCCAAAGGGATAGGGGATATCCTCTCTGATGAAACAATCAGCAAGAGGAGTCTTTTCTGGGCACCTTTTGAACACCCAGAAACTGTGGGATTGGGTTAGCCGGAGCAAGTGGCTGGGGCAGAGGGAAGGAGAACTCAAAGGGGAAGTGATGGCATGGGTCAGCTGTCAACAGCATTTGAGGTGTTGGTCACACCTGGAGCTCAGGGAATGAGAGTGGAGTGGATATAGGTGAGCCTGAGTGGAGAACTGAGGTTGGGGAGAAAAAGAGGGAGGCGGGCAGCTAGAGGGGAGCGGGGAAAGACAAGAGCTGTAAGGATGCAAAAAGAGAAAGCTTCAAAAGAAACAAAATTCAGACTTTTCATAGGAATGAGCCCTGGGTTTGAAATAATATGCAGTCTGGCATTTGCTTCAACAATCCAGTGTGTGTTTGCAGCAGCAAGGAGGAGGGAGTGGGTGAGGAGGGGTACAGATGACACAAGATTGGCTGTATGATTGTAATTGTTGAAGATGGGTGATGGGTATCTAGGGGTTCACCATACTGTTTTCTCTACTTTTGTATGTTTCCATTTTTAAGTGGTTTTTGTTTTTTTTTTTTTTTTTTTTTGAAGCTACCAAAGGTTTACTATTTGACTCAGAGTAAAAATAAATACACAAAATCCTTATAATGGCCTACACAATCTATCCCCTCCTCTCCAGTTACTTCTCTAACCTCCTTTCCTCCTACTCTCCCCCTCACTCTGCTATGCCTTGAGTTCACCAGGCACACTCCTCCCAGCTCAGGGCTTTGCAAAGGCTGGTCTCTCTGCTTAGAGTTGTCTGCACCCAGATACCCACATGGCTCACTCACTTTCTCAAGGAGGTGTACTCTGACCATCCTCTTCAGAATGGCAGCTCACTCCTCTTTCCCTTATCTCCGGAACTCCAGTAGAGTTCACATTTATCACCCTACATTTATTTTTTCCATAGCACTTAAAATCTTCAAACATACTAATTTACTTATTTTATGTTTATTAGCTGTCTTTGTCACTAGAATTTAAATCACAAGAGGGACAGGGAACTTTTGTTTTGGGGGGAGTTTTGTTCAGTGACTAGAGCAACGCCTGGTACCCAATAAATGTAAGTGGAATGAATGTAGGAAGGTTTTAGACTTATAAGGCTGAGACAAGGGAAGGAGTAGGTGTCTTTGGCCTTGGTTCTAGTGTCTTCTTCAATAGCTGGAGCAGTTAAAACCCATCTACTCCCCCCCCCCTTTTGCACTACACCAGAAATCTAGGGCACCTGACTTCTGAGGAGGAGTGAAGAGCTTATACATAGCTCATCAGAATTATCGCCCTCCTCCCCAAGCTCTGAACAGAGATTTCATAACTTGGGTTTGAGACATCTAAGGCTATCTCCAGGTATATTACGTGACATCACATAACTCTTAACCGAACTCCTCATGACAAAGTGAGGAATTTCTGTCTAAACCATAGGATAATTGAAATACTTCTCAAAATTGGGGCTTTGTAGCTTTGAGGAAATTTTAGGCTTTAGCAAAATGTGTATTTTTAGGAGGAAGTTATTATCATAAAATAAACGTTCAAAATCAGTTCTGTGATTAGGAAGAATGTGGGCATCAAAACCCAGTTTAAAAGGACTACTTTGTACCTAGACTTTTTGTATGTGAGGCAATTTCCAATAGCCTTATCCCTTCCTGCATTTACAGTCACCTACCTTCCCAGTTACTCCTATACACCCCTTCACTTAACCGTAGCACAAACTAGCTGTGGAACTTGGACAAACTACTTCTTTGGGCCAGTTTTCTTATCACAAAAATACCCGAGGGGGTGGATGGGTGTGTGTGTACCACTCAGAACTTTCAGAACATAGAAAAAATCTCAGGAAATCAGATAAAACAAACAACAGAATGAAACTCCACAAAAGGCTGGGAATCATTGCCTTAAGTGATAGCATAAGTACTTGCAAGAACAGGAAGGAAATTATCCACATTCCTTCAACAATGGTATTAATCAAAGAAAATACTGTCTGATCGATTCACAAGTGACTGTTCAGCAACATGTTGCAGCTTATAGTGTAGATGCTGTTCAGGATCTGGATAACTTTCCTGGGCTGACGGAGGCCAGAATATAAGCCCAGGGAAAAACGGACAGGCTCCCTGGCTTTCATTTCCAGAGACCAGGCCTAGATGCTACCTGGTGATGCTACCAGGCCTGAGGAAAGAGTGCCATCTGGAGGATCTCCATTTTACAGAGAAATCTTCATGCAAAACTGACTGTGGAATGTGCCACCAACAATGCAGGATCCACATAGTAACTATCAAATCACTTTATGGATTTAAGTTGTTTGCAGTCTTGCCTTTTAACAAAAACTTTCCTTTTTACTAAAATCTTGGGGAACCTTTCTTGAATTTCAGTTCTCAAAGTCATTTGTATAGTTCTGGTTGTTATTTGGGAAGAGGTTTCTTCTAGTTGGCCCATGTATCCACTAAATGAGTCAAGCCTCTTAACGTTCCCTTCCTCCCATAATCTACATACTCTTTCTAAAGGAGAAAGGTTCTACTCCCATTCCAACTCAGGTTCCCAATCAAAATAGGTACCCTCAAGGTCCCTGTAAGAGTTGCCAGACTCAACTCCCACATGCTCCATCAGATGGCTCATCCCTAACCAGAATGAACATCCACTTAATCATTAGCTATCAATTGCCTTGGCCAGAGAAGAGGATGGAGTCTGCCTGCTCTGTGTGCCGTGGTATTCCAACTATTCGTTAGAGGAAATAGTCCTGAGGGATAGAGTCTACACAGCTTCAGGAAAACTGTAATGCAGTTTTCTTTGCTACTGAAGGGAGGAAAGGAGTCAGGAGCATGCTCTTCAGTTACGAGATCCCACCCCCAAATTGCTGTACCTGTCAAGCAACAGGAATAGCTTCTATGAACAAAAGAAATCTGATGTTCTGTGCAATAGTCCTGTGATGCATTTATTTCAGTTCTGTCCTTAGTTCCCCATTCTCTCAGTTGTTGAGAGAATTCTTTCAGCTACCTGAAATTGTGTGAATTTTCAAAAACAGGTACCTTCTTCACCTGTGAAATGGCTCCTTCCTCTTCTTTCAAGAAAGACAACTCCTTTGTTCTTAAAAACTAAAGTTGGTTCAGGCAATTTTTTTCTGTGAGTTCTCATAGCAAGACATGCTGAGTACAGATAAATAGCTTGTCAGTAAGCACAACTGAGCTTTGTTATAAAAAGAAAACCAGCCTTCTTTCTTATTCATTCTTCTATGACCCCTAAATAGGTAAAAGAAAAATTAAGCAACCAGAATGACTAGGGGCAGAGCCAGAACTAAGAATGAGAGGGTCAAGGCAGAACACTTGAAGGCAGAAGGAAAAACAATTTGTTGTGTGTGTGCCAGGGATCAAGCAGTTGAGGCCTAAGGAAGCATGCCCACTGTCCTGAAAACTTCCTCCAGACAGCATCTGCATCAAAAGCACATAAAGATCACACCCTTTACCTTCTTTTCATGAGAAACCATACTTCAGTCTGAAGAAATACAATCCAGAGTCCTACAGAGATCCAGGATAACCTTAACATAATATGTACCTCCAACGCTGCAGAGTTAAAAACACAAAAAGTTGACCTGAAGGATTACCTCTGTCCACCAAATAAAGGATTAGACTACAGAGCCCACAGTTAGCGTCTCATGGCACATACATGCCAAAAAAACATTGGTAATTTAAACTTTTGTCATTTGAGAAGGTAGAGAAGCAGTGGAGCTTGAGAAGGCAAAAAAAATCCAACCAAGAAAACAGAATTTAGTTAAAATAGCAAAAAGTGCCAAAAATTTATACTGAAAGAAAGTCCTAGGAGTCCTAGGAATTCTGAGAAATTATCAGATAGTGTTATGAAGAAAGAAGATGATAAGTCAGCGAGTCCTCTGTGAGGATCATAAATGTCAATAAAATGAATGGCAGAGAAGATAAGAAAACTTGGTCTCTTTTGTCAAAGCTCCCATGTTATTAAAGACACTCATCCATTACTCTGAAAAGCATTATTTATTGGAAAGAAATATTAAAGGAAGTCTCCTTAATTCCTGCAAGGCCAGATATGATTCCCCTACCCCCCAAAATATATCTCCCATTTGCTCACAAATTCTTTACCCTGACTCTTGGAACCTCCTGGATTCCTTGATCCGAGGCCAGGGCGTACATTTACAATGAATACAGTTCCCAGAGGGCCCTGTAAGCAACATGAAATAATGCTGTTTCTTATCAAGGGACAGTGGCTAGAAAGTTAACAAATTGAGGTGCTTCTCTTGACATCTTGTCTTAACATCCAGTTCTTCAATAAAGCCTCATACAGGCCAGGAGGTAAGGAGTTCTTAGGTGAAATCAAACTTCCATGATATATTGGTTCATCAAAACCAATGGGTGATTCCAAGAAGTCTTTAAAGGAGTAATTATGCCAAGACAGGAATCCACATAATCAAGACATGGCTTTCTTAGGAAGATGGAGCTATTTAATCTTAGCAAGGGTAGCTGCTCTTCTTTCTGTGTTCTGGAACAAGGCACGAATTAAAGCTTTTACTTGACTGGAAGAGAATGCAGCTGCCAAGGGCCCTTTTCCATCTGCCCACCTGCAAAATAAAAGACAAATTCTATTTCCTATTATGTCACCAAAGTATAACCAAGACTTTAAAATTGCTTATTTGATCCCAAATGCTTATTTATTTTAAATGGAAATAAAACAAATCTTGGCATCCTTCCCCTTCTTTATAGATCTACCACTCAATCTCTTTGACCTCTTTTGCTTCTTGGCTACATTTTGGTATCAGTACAGACAGATGAAGAAACCAAGTTAGAAAGATAAGACTGTTCTCCATTATTCTATATTCACTAAGCCCTGTTTAAACTTGACAATTATGACCACATTCTCATATAGTTATATGGAGTCTTGGGATCTGTAACTACTTTAAAGAGTGAACCACAAGCAACAAATTTTAACTGACAAAGGATTGGTATAAAAAATACATAGAGAACTTCCATGAATCAACAATGAAATCACAAGTAACCCAGTAAAATAAAGGGCAAAAAATATGAACAGGCATTTTACAACAAAAGAAAAATGAATGATCAATAAAAAGATGCTCAACATCATTAGAATTTAGGGAAATGTAAATTAAAATGACAATGAGCTACCATTTCACACCACGTTAGCAAAAATTTTTAAATCTCGTAATACCAAATACTGGTAAAAATGTGTAGCAACAGGATAAACCATAAAATATTTGTATAATGAAATAAAACAACGAAAATGAACTGCAGCTACACACACCATCATGAATGAATTTCAAAAACATAATATTAAACAAAAGAAGCAAGTTATAGAAGATTCCACTTACAGAAAGTTCAAAAACAGGCAAGTCTAAACTTTATATTGTTTAGGGACATGAGCAAATGTGGTAAAACTAAAGAAAGGCAAGAAAATAAATAACACAAAATTCAAGATAGTGGTTACCTCTGGTGGGGAGTATATGGAGAGGGGTACACATGAGTCTTCAAAGGTACTGGTAATATTTTTCTTAAGTTGGGTAATTGGTATAGGAACATTTATTTTACTCTTTTTCTTTAAACTGTGAATATATGTTACATATACTGTACTCTTTCATATGTATATTTTATAATTTTAAAATGTTTAAACTATATGATGGGAGGTAGTTTCTTTGGTAAAAAAAAATTTTCTCAATTAGTTATTATACTTAAATTTACGGAAATCTCTGGTGGAAAAAAACTTCTGATGCAGAAAAAGAGAAGCTAAGAAATACCAGTATTGTAATTTTTCTCATAACAAGGAATTAATGATCATTCTTAGGCTGTAAGAGGGACTTTTAATAGCAGAAAGAAAAATTCTTATCTGCTGCCCTCTGGAGTCTTACCTAAAGACATCTTATTACCCACTAAGGACTTGTAAATAACAAATAAATAAATTAAATTTTGTACTAAATGTAGTTAGAGGTATTTTGATGTGATTTTTTTCAAGTAGAAATCCCCTTTACATTGTTTTAGAATGGACAATATCTGCTGGACAACTCAGACACATCTAGGATGACTGGTCTAATATAATTGGGCATCTGTAATAAGCCAAGCAAAAGCAGATAGACAAATAGCTATAGGGATGGAGATGTACCTTAAAGCCTATTCAAGGAGTTCCCTATGCAAGGTATGCACACTTGTTAATAATCTACCAAAACAATAATAAAAGCATCCATAGATATATATATATATAACTAACCCACATCTATTCTGTTTTGGGCAGTATCAACAACCTCTGCACACTCAGTATGATCTGATATAGCATACAATTACTGGGCATAGTAATGTTAACTGATGGTGTTGAGAGAAAACATCACCCACTATATTTAAGAAAAGATGAATCCTTTCTATGTGTATGGTGCTTAATCTCTAAAATTATTGTACTGCCTGCAGAAAAACTGCTGGTCGATCAAACAATGGTTTGATGCCAAATACTCCGTACAGATAAAAGCCACTTCTCTGTTAACATATCAAAGCCAATCTTAAAATGTATCCACTGTTGGTTAAAATGAGCAACAATTTCCATCCAGGTGTTACAAGGTTGTACTTCTTACAAATGCAAGATCATCTGTACAGCATGCCAAAACAATATGTTCAAGACCAAAATAAAATGAAACAAGGCATCTTTATGTTATCAAATATGAGAAAGTGATTATGAGATCCATACAATGACAGACCATGCGAAAACCCCAACTACTACTTCTCAATATGAAATTCTTTCCTGAGTAACATTAAGAAACAGAGAAAAGCACTGTTATCAATGACAATAATACTCGTCATAGTTGTGGAGAGATATATGCCTCTACAGAAGGGTTATACCCACCGATCCCCAATTTCTTGCAGGCTGGCTTGTAACATCATCATCAATTCTTTGAACGGCATCCATTTTGGCACATAGACTGGAACCTCTTCCTGATATTTCTTGTTCTTGCTTTCTTCAGATAGAGGTGCAAATACTTGGGGTCCTTCATCCATCACTGTTTTGCATAAGGAATACAATCTATCACCATCTTCAGTAGAGATGTCCTGATTTTGCACCAAGGGAACACAACAGAATAGAATTGGGCCAGCTTAGTAATAAGAAAAGGGTAGATCTTTGCTGTGTGCTGTCCAGGGGATCAGCTACAACAAAATGTTTTCCAACTAATTTAGCATACCTTACTAGACACTAGATTTCATCAGCTCTCTGACAATACCCCTAAAGCTAGAAAGACACAAAATATGTTTCAACAGATTGTCAGTAATTTAGTTTGCCTGCATGAAAGAGCCCACTTCTCCAGTAGAATGTGGCACAGCTTGCTGTAAAGCAGGGGATGTTATTACAAATAAGAGTTTAGCCAATCCATGCTTTAGAGGCATCAGCTGGCAGAGTCCAGGCAACTCTCTTGTAGGATGACACATATAATCCACACTGCCACAGTGTGTTGGAAAAGTGGCACCTGCACAAGGCTGCATTTCACTTTACTAAATTAAATTAGTTAGTTCACCTGAAAATTGAATAAATATATGACTTCCTACTTTACAATCTGTCTTGGGACTACCCAGTTTCCAACCTCCTCATTCATAATTTACAGAGGCTAAATGGAGAATCAATACAATCCTACTTTCTTATACAGGTATAACAGATAGAGATTAGCAAGTCTCCAGCAAAACAAAATTAAGACAAAACTGAAAGGATGACAGTATAATGAGTTAGACATAAAACATGAACAATTTCTTCTACCATCTGTGTTGACTAAAAATGAGACTCCAACATCATCTTCTCAGTAAAGTGACAATCTGGAACAAGAACTGCATCTCAAGCCTGGTGAGGCATCTAATGTCCCTTACCTCTAGGGCAGTGATTCTGCCAATGATCTCAGAAATTGCTGTATTGAGTAAGGTCCCCATAGCCTTGCAATATATATTCACTGGCAGGACATCCTGCCACACCATTCCAAGTCTCTTCAGTTGGTGCAGTACCTGTCAGAAGAATACAGCTATTTACATGGAAAAGAGATTGTTGCAACTCCTATTTTTCAGATTTACATTTATCATTTGTGTGTGTAGGGGAGAAGAAGTGTTATCCAAAGGTGAGGTAATCAAGAATATGTGCTTCTTGAACATTTAACCTTAGTGCTATCCCTGCTAGATGAAAAGTAAACTCAGCCTGAGGATGGGAAAACTGCTGTAAAAAGATAAATCACATAGGAGAGAGGGGCATTAAGATGAAAGCTAATATTTAAAATTTCCCAAACTCAAGTTCATGGGTCAAATACTTGCTACCACAGACTTATTAGATAACTAGTCACACCATTGGGCTGATGTGGGGCAGGGGAAGGGTTGACAACATGAATGTAAAAGGTATCCAAATTTTCCAATGGGGGTGGTGGGGAATCAACTGAGCCTACCTATTACATATTCTTCACTGTTTAAAAAACAAGGGGGGATTATCTAAACATAGAGTACAAATTCCAGAGCTAACAACAGCCTCCCACCTGCCGGACTGCTTTACTTGCACCAGAATAATTCTCTTCATCATCCATGTTTGAAAAGTTCCTAGCACTTGATAATCGTTCCAGAAGTTCTCCTTTTTGTGCCCGCATTTGGGCCAAAAAACACTCTGTCCCTATGATGGGGAAATAGAATAAAGAATTCTAAAAGTTGTTCAGTCACACACTGCAAAACCAGAGCGAAACAGGAGAGACAAGCATGAATCATATATCTGTTCTGCCTAGGTGAAAACAACTGCTTGCCAGATAACATCATAAAGCTGCCCTAAGGTTACAAGAAACAATCATTTCTAACACATTAGCCAGTCCCTCCAAACCCACCCTCAGGATTAGTCTTTCCCAATAGTTTGTCCAGAGTCAGATAAGAAAAATTACTTATAGAGAAGAAACAGCTACTTATTTTTCTGATATATCTACACCACCTAAGGGAAAGGTCAGGAATTGAAAAGCTAAGTGAATCATAAAGATTCTCTGATTTTCTTAGATTATCATTATAGTAAACATATTGATTTGCCCCACATTTCATTTCTTTTTTTTTTTTTGATGAGGAAGATTGGCCCTGAGCTAAACTAACATCTGTTGCCAATCTTCCTCTTTCTGCTAGAGAAAGATTGTCCCTGAGCTAACATCTGTACCAGTCTTCCTCTATTTTGTATGTGGGAGGCCTCCACAGCATGGCTTGATGAATGGTGTGTAAGTCCACATCCAGGATCCAAACCTGTGAACTCCAGGGCGCCAAAGCAGAGCGCATGAACTTAACTGCTATGCCACCGGGCTGGCCCTCTTTTGATTTTTAATAATCCCACGTAAAGCTAAGAGAGGTAGAAGAAGGGGCAGCTGTCTTGAGGTTTTGCAAAAGAACAAGCACTGACATTAGTGAGCTCTTACCAACAATGCAAACAGAATTGTCACAATACAAATCTTATTATATGTCATTCTACTAACATAACTCTGATTTGGTGAATTCACTGCACACCAGTAATGCAGTTTGGAACTCTAATGTACCATGAAATCATGTCATGAAAAAGCAATGCTTCCACAAAGACTGCATTCACTTTATCAAATTAAATAACTGGATCACTTGTAAATTAAATGCCCTCCCACTTTCCAATATAGCTCAGGAACACCACCTAATTTCTAACCATGTCATTCATAAATTACAAAGACACTAGGCTGAGAAACTGCATAATCAATACGCTTTCTAAAATTTAAGGTATTAGTTACCAAGTCTCCTGAAGCCAGGTACAAGATCCACAAAAGTAGTAGTGCCATCACAAAGAATGGGGGTAAGACGTAATCTGAACTGATGCCCGAGGGTCAGCAAGTGGTGAGCAATATACATACAGTTGTTGTGGTGAATGGCAGCCAACTGGGGCAGTTTCTGAAGGTTCTCTCTAGACCAGGGGGAGGGGTAGAAAAAGAAATAAATCACCTGTTATTGAAGTTGGGGCTAATGAAAAGTTACTGCTCTTTTAATGTATTTCCAGGCTTTAACCATTGTCTACTGTATAAATGCAGTACATAACAAGATGTAATCTCATCACCCCCACTCCCATTCAATCAGAGCGTGGTTGTTTTGCCCAAATGTGACCTTATCCTATAAAAGTATCCCAGTGATTAACAAAAAAAGAAAGAGTAAAGCAATCAAGATGTTTACCTGTGTCATTCTTCGTACTGGAAACCTAGCATAGCTGTACAGAATAATTCCCTTGAAATTTAACACTGCTAAGTCTGTGGAAATACAGATTTACTTCCCCTTTCTCCAAATTCTTATTTCATTTGTATAATGAAGCACTTAACTATTTTCTAATTCACAAGTTTTCAAAGCCGGCTACAGATTAGAGTCAACTGAGAAATTTAAAATATATAACTGTTTAGACTTCACCCCAAACAAATTAAATCACAACCTCTGAGTGAAGCCAGGGCATTTATAGGTCTTAAATCATCCCAGGTGATTTTATTTTTCATACAAGATCAAAAATCACTGCTCTAATCCTTCCATACATATTAGTCTATCTACCCAGCTTGAGAAGAGATCTTCTCTTATATTTCTGCTATATATCCACTAGCAGTCATTCAATTAATACTTCCTACTTTGCTGATTCAATGTCAGGCTAGAATATACAAAGTCAGAAACTAACAATCTAAGACAGTTGTCTTCATTTTGGGCTACACATCAGAATCATTTGTAGGGCTTTAAAAAAACACAAATGCATGGGTCTTACACCAGACCTATAAATCAAAATCTCTAGGGGCAGAGCCTAGGTAAATATATATATTCTTAAAGCTCCATAAGAGATTCTAAAGTACTGCCAAAGCAGAGAACTCTAATCTAGAACAGTGGATCTCAAAGTGCGGTCCCCTGACAAGCAATATCAGTATCACCTGGAAATTTGTTAAAAATCTCAGGCTTTACCCTAGTCCTTCTGAATTAGAAACCTTGGGCACAGGATCCAGAAATCTGTATTTTAACAAGCCTTCCTGGTGATTCTGATGCACACCAAACTTTGTAAACCATTGGTCCAGCACAAAGTTCCAAGACCATACAAAGGAGAAAGAGAGGCAAATCCTCACACCAGTGTGAAAATGTTTCTAAGCACAAAAACTCCTAAGCCAACTGTCTCTGAATCTCCAAGGACATGGCTATTAGCTGACTCAAAGATGTTTTCTCTTTTCCTTTACTTGACTACGTAGAAAGTGAAATAAAAATTTCAAACCACAGCAAAGAAAATACGAATAAACATAAGGTTCACAATAAATAAGCTCTATTTTATAACAAAAATAGGTTGGCCTACTTAAAAACATCTCAATTATTCAAAAATCTGAAATAAAAAATACTACAAATAATAAACTGATTTTTTTCTTTAAAGCCAGAGTCCTTGACTAAGGAAAAGCTTTGTTGACATATTATTTAACACATTTATAAAAGGCACACAAAACACTTAATTTGGATAAGAGAGAGAACTCCTAGAGGCTTAAAGTTATGAGTAACTTTTCAGATTAATATTAAAAGAAACTTTTAAAATCCAAGATGTTAGGTAAATAGCTAGGAAGAGTGGCTGATCATACTCGACAGTTAAATAGCAATCTCTTGTGGTATTAAGCCTGCAAAGCTAGGAATGCCAAGGGAAAATGTGGTATGTTCAGTGGATAGCAATGTGGAGTGACGGCCTTTTTGTTTTGTAACCAAGTACAGTGAGGCGGTTCTGAAAATACCTACCATCAAAAACAGGGAAAAGTTCTCTTGAGTTTTTAAATTTGCATTATCGACTATATTGAAAGATTATAGTATCCTTATTAATTTATTAATAAATGACGAATGTCCTTTAAACATGTATTTTAAATGGTTTATTGCATTTTATTGTGAATTTTAGTAACCAAAATATCTTTGGTGGAATATAAAATTACTGGTTTTAACCCGACATTACTACCATTTTAGACATACAATGTTATACAGAAATCAGATACAGTGGCACTTACTTGTGATATGTTGGTACAACATCATGGAACAAATGGAAAATATTCCTCACTGAGTAGAAAAGTTGAACAGCACTAAAAGGAAAACAGTTTCAACAGAAATGCATAAGGATAAATTGGAAATGAGAAAAAAAATTCAAACTAAGTGCTTAAGTGAGAATCATCAGCTAAAACTACAGTTGGAGAGAACACTTTACTTGGTGACTGCTGAAAACAGTGATTAATCTAGATGGAAATATATTCTCAACCAGTATTTACTAACTAGACAGCAGTTCTAAAAACCTGGATCCATTAATAATTTTAAGAATAGCAGCAGCCAACCCAAAGCCTCTTTTCCATTTATCAATTTGTGTTCTGCCAGTACCCAGAGTATCCCTTCTGTAACAAATGGAGCTAAGCCTCAAGCAAATGTCACCCACTCACTGACGCACTCTGCAAAGGGCGAGGTATCAATAAAGGCATTCACTTGGTTCTTTTAGAATCAGGCTGACTTGCAGCTTTCACCTTTTCTCTTTCTTACCCCAGTGCGAGGAGATGAATCAACATTTCTAGGACAGAATCTAACCTCAAGGTTTTTTGCCCTTTAAATCTGGCCTTAGAACACCTAAAGATTATTATTAAAATATACTTAGAAAGAGCAAATATAAGATTTGTGTAGATTACTTAGAATATCTTAAACTATGTACCTTGAATAAGTCACAGAAATTCCACAAATGTTTAGAAAAATAAGTCATGGTTACTATACCCCAAAACACCTTTACCACTTGATTACTACAATACTTGATTAAATTATTTTATTTTATTTTTGCTGCTTACGTTGCTGTTTGAGGTTTGATAGTAAGGAAGTAGGTTACTGTAGTGAGTAGTGCATTTTGTTTGTCCCATTAAAAACTATTTCTTTTAGTGAAAAGAATGTCCACAGACATTCAGTATACAAAAATATTGTTTGGTGTTCTGTGATCTCAAAAAATTTAGGAAATATTCCCTTGCATCCCCAACTTCTGGTCTGGTATATTTCAGGTAAATGCCATATGAAGAAATAGTCACTCCTATATCTATTTTGCCAAAAGAGTATATTCCTTACATGTATTTTTCTTTCTACTTATATTTAAAATTGGATGGACTTGTGAATATAATGATTCATTCAAGTCATGGAAGTATCTTGGTAAACATGTTCTTTCTAGAGCAGAATAAAATAAAGGGGTTTGTTTACACACGGAGAAAAAAATAAACTCTGGAAGCCCATCTGAAGATGCAATTTAATTAAGTCAAGCCCTAACTTGAATTGTTTTCTACTATAAGGATGAGAAGTAAAAAAACAGCTACACAAAGATTCAAACTAAAAAGGCTTTTTTGTAAACTGTTCTACAATCAACTTGGGCTACAGTCTTCCATTTTCTCCTCAGTTTAGTCTAGGAGTAGGGAAGGAGCTTATTAAACAAAGAGATTCTCTAAAAGATGTGGAATAGAGTTTGAGGTACCCCAAATATAATACAGATTAGAAGAAATCATCTTGAAAGGGAGAAATCAGATCTTTGGTGCATTCTTTCCCTTCTACCTTTGGCTGCCCAACGAAATATTATTACTTTAAAAATAAACATTTAAAATGTAAATTAATTAGAACTTGGATTTCAAAAGGCAAAATGAATGTTAAGCTAAAGGGCCAAAGCAGCTGGAGCAGATGGTACAACTATCACTATCACCACTGCCACCAATAACAATAAACATTTGAGTACTAATCATTTAATCATTTTCCAGGTACTATTCTAAGCTCATTACATGTGCTTTCTCACATTAAATGATTCAACTCAAATAAAAAGTAAAAATTAAACAAAAATTCAAGAGCTTTTTATTAAAAAGTGATTAACAATTTTTAACGTCAAAGAAACCCATTTGTCCATCCATATGCATGCTTCTATTTCTTATACTTTGCCATTAGATGTATATGTTATTGTAAATAAAACTTAATTGTCAATATATATCTGTGTACTACACTGTTTTTCTATGGAAAAAAAATTAATTAATGGGATAAGAAAACCCAAAGAGTTCTAGCTAATTTTCTTAATAAGTATGTAGTTTAGATACACATTTAAGAAAGTCGTTGCCATTTTCAGACAACTCAGAACTCTTACCATTGGTCACTGCTGGTTGTTGCCTCTAGTAAAGTCTGATAGGCAAGTTCCATTAATTTCTTCACAGATTCACTGATCCGGCACGTGGGCAAAGAAAAGGAATGTTGGTCCAACGTATTTTCAGGCTCTAAATTCATCACTTCATCATACTGAGTTGTGGGCATTTTCTGTACTTCTGGCTTGTTATCCTCATCAGGACTGGGTAAGTGTGGCACACTTATCTTAGAATCAGGAGTAATCTAAGATTCAAACATAGAAACATAGAAAATGCATTGTCCTCGGAATAATTCAAATGCAAGCATACACTGAGGAATAAGATACTGGTTGCTTCCATGATGATAAAGCTGTAGCTCTACAGAGTAATTAAAAGATGTGAGTAAATATGGCAGTATTTTAATGACTGCTCGATCTTGGGTGAGAGCATGTCATAAGAAATAAGCAATCCCCTTTACTGTGCAATCCTTCCAATTCTACTGTATACTCTTAATCTTGGTGGAAATAGCAAAGCTGTGAAACTGGCTCAAGATTTCAGGTAAACGAAAGGACCTTCAAAAATCACCTTTCTCAGACTAGACTACTAGATTACTGCAGACCAGTATGATTTTGTGTTCTTTTGTCATTAAACAAATTATTTCCCATCTCGAACATGTGTTGACTTAGCCAAAGAAATAACTCATTCAAGATAGCAGATTCTCCCCTTAAAAAATTCCAAACCTAAACCAAAAAAGCCTCCCTAACATTTATACAGAAGGAAAATTCCCAGACCTGGTCAAGACTAAAGGAAAGAACACTAGGCTGCTAGTCTGGAAACAGTCATATTTTTTACCCTATCCTGTAACAAAGTCATTTAACCTCTCTGGACCTCAATTTTTTCATTGTAAAATGAAGAAACTGTGCTACAATAATGGTTTCCAAAGCTTGTTTCTCAAAGATGCCTCAAGGGACAAAAAAAAGGAGATGAAGCAGATGGCAGCAGCAGGTGCCACTGCAGGAAGATCAGCTCTGTGCTGCACACACTGGACCTCGCCAGAGAATTTCCGATAGAAAAAGTTCCAAGTCTAACAAAAATGTTTAAGCCATCAGATTTGCCTTCCTAATCTGTCAAATATCTACTTTATAGGGCTCTTAAGAAGTTTAAATGAGAATACAATCGTCAGGGACCTGGCAGTCAAAATTACGGCTATGATTAGAATGCAGAAGAAAAAAATATAATTATAGAAACGATTAGAAAAATGCTAATGTTCATCTGAAAAATAGTGAACCCAGAATACACATGACTCAAAAGAGTGACTTCATGAGGAGGGTGAGGGAACCTCAAGATGGAAGAATGTAAGGTCTAATATGATATCTGTCAGGTTAAAATGTAAAAACAAAACAAAGAACAAAACACACTTTAGATCTTTGGGGGAAATAGTTCATACACATAAGGAATTGTTTTAGAGAGAATTTAGATGAAGACCATGAAAGGCAATTAAGTGGAAAATAGTTTTTTTCTAGAAAGAGAAAGGCAAGAATTTCAAAGTTGGGCAGTTTAGAAGATCTAATTCCAGAGCTGAAATGCCAAGAAAAAGAACTAGGTTAGAATTTAGAGCAGTGGTTCTCAACTAGAGACACTTTTGCCCTTCAGAAGACAATTAGCAATCTGTGGAGACATTCTTGGTTGTCACAACTGGGAGAGGTGGGCTACTGGCATCTAGTAGGTAGAGGTTAGGGATACTACTAAACATCCTACAGGTCAGCCTCCCACAGCAAAGAATTATCTGACCCCATATGCCACTGTTGGGAAACCCTGATATAGAGGAAGCTACATTATTAGGATTCGGGTACTTGGGGAAAAGGTAGTTTTATAGAATGTCAGAACTAGTTGAGTAGAGAGCTCAGAGATTACCTAGTTCAATTCTGTCACAAGATTTAGCCCAGAGTCACAAAGTAATCCAGTAACAATCCTATTTACATCATGAAGTTATGACAGAGGTAAGTGATATATACGTTAAATAATTTACCAAATATTTACTGAGCACTGAGTAAATAGTGGTATGCACCAGGTATTTTCTTGGTGCTGGAGATACAACAGTAAACCATACAGGAAAGAAAAACCCCAAACTCTGTCCTCAAGGAGCTTATTTTCTAGAGAGGGAGAAACAATAAATAATTCATACAGAATGTTTGTTGATGATAAGTGATAAGAAGGAAAAAGCAGCAAGGAAAGGGTATAGGAAATAGGGGGAGGTCACAATTTTAAAAAAGAGTGGTCAAGAAAGGGAGAAAGTCATGTAGGTATCTGGGGTAAGAATGTTCCCAAAGGTTCTGCCACCAAGTGGGCCTACCAAATTCAGTGAGCAGCAAGGAGTCCAGGGTGCCTGAAGCAGAGCGACTAAAGCTATAGGAAATGGACTCAGAGACGAAACAGGGGGACAGATCATAGAAGGCCTTGAAGACCACTATAAGGCAATGGGTCTTTCTCTAAATGAGATGGGAAGCCACTGGATTTTGTGCAGAAGAGTGACATAATCAAGTGATATTTATGTAAAAAACAAACCGCAGCACAGTTCCTGGTACTGAGTGGATTTCAGCTATCTTAACAATCCAAAATTACCTCAAAATGTGTTAATATCTGTGCACCTCAAATGGCTAATTAAATATTTTGCTGAAGTGGACACAGTAACAGGGTTCCTCCAAGGAAAATGGAGGACGGAAGAAGAGATAGAGGGAAGAAGAGCCTAGTCCCTGCAGTGATAGCAGAAAGATGGCTGAGGAATTTTCTATTAAGGGATTACCTTATTCTACCTGTAGCTTTAATCTAAGTAATACCTTACACTTACCAAATATTATTTTATATATGTAAGATATGGAAAAAAAATACAGAAAAGAAAATACACAGAATTATCTAAGGTCAAAGGAGTAAATTACCCTCAATGCAAATTAATTAGTCCACTGACTTGGCAGATAATTGTTTATACCCTACATAGATCATATCTTTTTGTTTCATTATTTTAACTTCAAAACTAGTGCCTCAAAACTATTAGCCTAAGAGATGAAGTCAACATTTACATAATAGGATACAATCTCTGCACATAATAAAGCCCAATAATACCTGTCACAAAATTGTGTACTGTACTAAAAACTTGAGTAATAAAGTTGAGAAAAATCTATAGGTTAATATACTGTCTAATTTCAACAGTAATCCATTATGTTTACATAGACTTTTTCAACTTATACAACGCTTTCATGTGTATTATCTTATCTGGACCTCACAATACTCTAGAAAAGAGGTAGATATTAGGACCACTTTAAAGGTGAGAAAACTGATGTTTAAGAAGACTAATAACTTGCCTCAGTGAGCTCAGTAACTGTCATGCTTTCTCCCACTCTACCATATTTATCTCAAAAATGAGCTGCTTCCTAAATACAACGTAAAATACTATAACCCCCATACCTTCACAGTGTTGTGAATTTCAGAGGTCATTAAGTTTCTAGCTGTCACAATCACATCCTGACACTTCTTGTTAGCAAAATGAGAATTGATGTTACGGGCATATTTCAGCAAATCAGTAGTATCCCCTTTTAAAAACCTCATCTCCTTTAAGGCATTTTCAAATTCTTCAGTAGATTGTATGATCTGAGGAAAAAAAAACAGGAAAAAAAAGAATTATATACATATATTCCATTTTAATATTAAAATTTCAAATCCAATGTATAGAAAAGAACAAGGACTAGCTGGTCATTTAAGTTTTAGAACAGACCATCAATAACTAGGTATAAAAATATTATATATTTTTCCAGCCTTAAACTCATTAGGAAGAGTATCTTCAATAGAAATTTCTGACTCTACTTACTAAAGGTGCAAAGATCTTTTAATTTTTAGTGTTCAAGGAAATACACTAAAAAGAAGCAAAAAAGTAAAGTGTCACATAGTAGCTACTATAGCTGATACAAGTATAAAAGCAGAATTGTTTTTCAAAAGTATTTTACTAAAGAAAATATAATTAATAAGAAAACATAATTCCCCAATTTCAAGGTAGGAAGCTGGGAGAGAAATGAAGTTATGGGGAATCTGCTTCCACTCCTTACTAACAATATTCTTAAAGACGTCACTAAAGAACAAAAGATCTTAAAGGATAAACAAAAGATACCAACAGGAACCTAGAGTCTCTTAAAACCTTCTGTGATATCTCTGCTCTTACCTCTTCATACTGCTGTAACTTGCTGCTATTTGTTGGGATAGAATAAACCAAACAGTTTTTAATGAGGCACTCGGATAAGTCCTCCCAGATCACGTCACCAAGCATCTCAGCCAATATGATCTTAGATGTTTTCTCATTTTCTAGGCCAGTATCAAGAGGCAAATCTGAATTGAAAAGAAAAAGTTTTAAACAAAAAACCATTCACAGTCTGGATATATTCTCAAGTTCCCTAGTTTTCTAGAATTCTTTCATTTTAAGATGATGGGGAAGAAAACAGCACAGATAATTCTATAGCTACCTCAACTGACTGCGTGGGACAAAGCATGACACAATTATTATTTTATTTTCACTGCTCAAATGAATTGTCTGAGCTGTATTACTGCCTGTCCTCTACAACAATAAGGTATTAAGCCATCTACATTATAATCATCTGCTGCTAATCTACTGACCTGATTAGATGACAAGCACTCAGAAGTTCTGCATACTAAATTGAAACTAGTTTAGAATAAAATCCTAGTTCTTTAATAATGAATAAACGTACTTTTTTCACCTCTGCATAGGATCTAAGTGTTTATCCTAAGTAAAATATCAATAAACACCTTACAATCTAGCATAATATCTAGTCTACCAAACAGAATACTTTAATATCTCTTTTATAGTATATCTTACAGTGGGTTTTTTCCAACACATTTTGAGGGAGTTGTATTTAGAATATATTATTAACTAATTAAATAATCGTTAAGAATCAGTGACCAATGTAGAGGGAGGAAGAACCATAAGAAGGACCACCTATTTTGAAACTAGTTCTGATTCACCAAGGAAGATTTTAGGGGATAAGAACCTTCAAAGAAAGTGACCATATTATCTCAGAGCCTTGAGATACCTGACAATGTCTAAAGTCTAGGCCTGCACTGTTCAATATGATAGCCACCAGCCACATTTTGCTACTGAGCACTTGAAATATAGCTAGTGTGACCGAAGAACTAAATTTTTTTTAATTGTAATTAATTTCAATTCAAGTTTAAAAATGGAGGCAAGGATATATGGTTAAAAAGGGGTAGCACAGGGCCGGCCCCATGGCTTAGTGGTTAAGTGCACGCGCTCCGCTACTGGCGGCCTAGGTTCGGATCCCGGGCGTGCACCGAGGCACCGCTTCTCCGGCCATGCTGAGGCCGCATCCCACATACAGCAGCTAGAAGGATGTGCAACTATGACGTACAACTATCTACTGGGGCTTTGGGGGTGGGCGGGGGAGGAGGAGGATTGGCAATAGATGTTAGCTCAGAGCTGGTCCTCAGCAAAAAGAGGAGGATTAGCATGGATGTTAGCTCAGAGCTAAGCTTCCTCACAAAAAAAAAAAGGGGGGGGGTAGCACAAAGGAGACGTGTGGCGATAGAATAGTTCTGTATCTTGATTGTGGTGATGGTTACATGAATCTACACGTTATAAAATTGCACAGAACTAAATACACACACACAAATGAAAGCAGGTAAAACTGGAGAAATTTGAATAAGCTCTGTGAGTGGTACCAAAGTCGATTTCCTTGTTTTGATATTTGACTATAGTTAAACAGATGTTAACATTGGGGAAAACTGGGTGAAGGGTACATGAGACCTCCGTACATTTTTTGAATAAAAATTTTAAACTGAAAAAAAACAAAGGAAGTAGCGTAAATTTAACTTTTCTGTTAAACACAACTTTGTTGTTTGGATAAGACTACATTTCACTTTAACCATATTGCACCATGTAAGCTATTATGCTCTACTATAGTGCTCATCTCAGGCACATACACCATTTCTAGTATTCTGTATTTCACATAAACACATCACTGATCTAGTCAGCATAAACAGATTCATTCCATTTGAATGATATTTTTTTCTATGCACCAATGTTAACATCGTAATGTGTTTACTTAAATGTTTTATGCATACAGTACTAGTTATAGTGATATCTATAGAAATTGTAAAAGGTAGTTAAATTGAAATACTATTTTAATTATGATATAATTATTTTTCTAGTTTAAGAAAATAACTATGGACAGACTTTTAAATTTATAACTACGGTACACTATTGATGCAGAACGAAGTGAAGATGCAGAAGCTAGTAGAACCGCTGGAACAGTAAAAGAAAAAGACTGGAAGAAAATATGTCACAAATTCCACAATGAATGGCAGCTGCAATTTGCTAAAACAGAGCAAAACAAAAATGCAAAATTTCTTTTAAAGATAATAAAGTAGATAATATTAAGAGACATTTTCAGCAAATATATCGGGAATTTGTTAAGTTTCCTCTCAAAAAAGAAATGACAAAATTAGTCACCTGAAATCACAACTAAATGTCCAACCAAAAAGCTGATTTTAACAGGATCTGAGCTTGTCACTTTGGCCAGCTATAAAATGACTTGGATTCTTGAGCACACACTCAAAAGTTTTTTAAATAGAGAGATGGCAAAAGAAATTATTATTTCAGTTATGGAAACTTTGTTGAAAAATTATGAGAAAAAGACATTTTTAAAAATGTGACAGATCTTCAATTAAGCCACTAATCCACAATATCTGGATCACATTAGCCATAGAATACTAGATCTTTCTAACAATATCAACAATCAATTGATTCAACTTTTTTTTATTGTGTTAACATTGGTTTATAACATGATACAAATTTCAGGTGTACATCATTATATTTCGATTTCTGTATAGATTACATTGTGTTTACCACCCAAACACTAATTACAATCCATCACCACACACATGTGCCTAATCATCCCTTTCAGCCTCCTCCCTCCCCTCTTCCCCTCTGGTAACCATCAATCCAATCTCTGTCTCTATGTGATTGCTGGTTGTTGTTTTTATCTTCTACTTATGAGTGAGATCATATGGTATTTGACTTTCTCCCTCTGATTCAACTTCTAAAAAATTGCAAATACTTTCCTTTAGCTTTAGATGACACTTTGGGTACATTATGTCTAAAAGGACTTCCAAATTTACAAAGAAAAATACTATCAATTCACAGCTTAAAACATCAAACTTGCAGTGTAATATTTTTTCATCTTTTAAAAATTATATGATTATATGACAAAGACAAATTTCAGCTGGATATAGAAAATCCGTTTCTATCACAACAGATAGTGTTCCAATGCTATATTAGATTAAAAAAATGCAGATTTATTAGAATTTTAAAACAAGAGACCAATGATTCCCTTATTGCTTCACTCCACTTCATGATACATATATATGTTTAGCTTTTTTCTGAAATAGACTCTATGAGAAGTGTCATAAATACAGTTGTTAAAATCATCCATATACATGCAAATTAGTTTTTTTTTTGCCAATATGCTCATTAGTTGAGTCTGGAAGAGTTTTACAAAGATTTACTGAACTGCTATCTTCAAATCAAGATTTTCTTGAAACAAAAGTAATGCTTGCCAAACATTTGATAATCAGAGATAAAAAATGGCAATGTACTTTGTTGTCTTACTGATATCACACTGCATATGAACAATCTAACTGTAAAGCTCCAAGGAAAGGAAAAGCTTATCTGTGACCTAGCTAGACAGATGCAAGAATTTATATTGAAATTAAACCTTTTCATAATACAAATTAATAACTTTACCATTTTTCTAACAAAACTCAATATGAAGAAGATTTTAACTGTAATCAGCAATGTAAATTGGCTGCCAAAAATATCAAAAGAATTGGAAGAATGCTTGTTGATATTGACAAATTTAGAGTTTTTTAAAATTTATGCAATACCACTTTGAATTCCATGTTAATAATATTAAGTTGATACATGAGTTAGTGAATTTACTTAACTTAGTCATAGTTTTGAAACTGATATACTTTTGCTTCAAAGTCAAATTAATTCTTTTAAAAGAGATGAACCAAATTTGTTGATCCAGGTGAGAATATTAAAGGAAAAAGATTTTTTCGTACTCAATAGTTACTGGAAAACTTTTCAGCATGTTTGGAACAACTTGGGTATGGAGCCTACTTTTCCAACTGTAAATTTTGACATCTAAATACAGATCAAGGATTTCTAGGGAAAATTTGCATCCAAATTGAGATATGCTATAAGTATAAAATACCAAATTTGGAAGACTTTATATGAAAAAGAATGTAAATTATCTCATTAATAATTTTTATATTGATTATATATTTAAATAACATTTTTAACATATTGGGCTAAATAAAATACATTATTAAATATAAGTTCACATTTCATTGACTTTTTTTAATGTGGCTACTAGACAATCTTAAATTATATTATGTGACTCATATTTTATTTCTACTAGACAGTGCTGATCTAGACCATAGCAGCTAAATACAGGTACCATCTTAGTGAAATGGTATAAGCATCTGGCACAGTGCTTTGCTCTACAAGATTTGTTGAATGGATATATGCTACATACCAAAGAAGGAAAAGTTAGGTGTAATACATAGGTGTGATCACACTGTATAAACCATTTTGTATCCTTGCCTTTTTCCTTAAGATCATATCATCAACATTTCATTATACTATTAAAAAATACTCTATTCCTGGGGCCAGCCCAGTGGTGTAGCAGTAAAGTTCGTGTGCTCCACTTTGGCAGCCCGGGGTTTGCCAGTTCAGATCCTGGGCACAGACCTACACACCACTCATCAAGCCATGCTGAGGCGGTGCCCCACACAGAGCAACTAGAGGGATGTACAACTATGACGTACAACTATCTACTGGGGCTTTGGGGAGGGGAAAAAAAGAGGAAGAGTGGCAACAGATGTTAGCTCAGGGCCAATCTTCCTCCAAAAGAAAAAAACCTTTAAAAAACAATATTCTATTCCTATTTTACTTAGTTTTTTATTAGGAAAGGGTAGTGAATTCTGTCATAATATTTTCCATACCTAACGAAGTAACCCCTTTTAGTATGCTGACATAATGAAATGGTTGATAGCTTTCTTATGTTGAAGCATCTTTACACTCCTAGAATAAACCCTTGGTCACCACGTGACCTTTTTTTAAAGGTACTATTAGATTTAATTAACTTTTCCTTTGTTTGCATTTATAAGCCAAAGGTAAAATTGTTCTATAGTGTATTCTCTGTGTGTAAGCTACCATTATTACTTTTTGGTATTAAGTTTACTCTGGTTTTTAAAAAATTCATTGGGGCACTTTTCATCTTTTCCTATTGACCAAAAGAGCTTGATTAACAAAGGGATTATCTGTAATTTGAAGAATACATAAATTTAGCCATAAATCTTCTGTGCCTGATGGTGGCCTTTTTAGTCCTTAACAACCTTTCAAATTTCTTCTACAGTTATTTGTAGTTTCTGCTTCTTGGTAAATTTTGGTAATTTATAGTTTCTAGAAAATCATCCATGGCAAAAGCAAAACGTGCTTGTTGTGACAAACCCAACACCACTAACATTTATAAAGAAAAAGCCAAATTTCCCCTTTCCACATCCACAAGCTTATCTCTCTCTCCTTGCCCAAGTGACCAATGTTAAGAGTTTGGCTTATATTCTTCCTCCCTTATACTCATATAAAATATATATATGAATTTGACAAATACATACACATACACATACACACACTTGAAATGGACTGAATGGTATCCCTCTTCCAACTCATATACTGAAGCTCTAATGACAGGGCCTGGCCTTGAAAGAAATAATTAAGCTTAAATGAGATTATAAGGGTCGGGCCCTAATCCAATATGACTAGGGTCCTTATAAGAAGAGATGACAGGGACGTGTATGCAAAAAGGGAAGGCCATGTGGACAAAGTGAGAAGGCTGTCTGCAAGGCAAGGAGAGAGCTCAGAAGAAACCAAATCTGCCAAAACCTTGATCCTGGACTTCTAGCCTCCAAAACTGTGAGAAAATAAACTTCTGTTGTTTAAGCCACCCAGCATGTGGTATTTTGTTATGGCAGCCCTAGCAAACTAATACAATACTCATATGAGGGGCTGCTTTCTTTTTTATAAAAATGGCCTCATGCCATAGCTTTTACACTTCACTTTTTTATACTTAAAAATAGATCCTGGCCCTCTCTTAGGTCAACATACCTGGCTCTACTTCATTTCTTTTGAATAGCTACGCAATATCCCATAGTATGGCTCAACCACAAGTTATACAACCATTCCTCAAATGACGCACATTTCAGTGTGCAAGTATATACACTACCCACACGTACAAACATACTGTTGCTATCACTTCTGTAAGGAATTAAAAAGTGGGATATCTGGGTCAAAGGGATGCATATTTTATATTTTACTATATAGCTTCAGATTACTTTCTAAAAAGCATTCATAAAAAGCAATGAAGGAGACTACCTTTCCACTTTCTTACCAGAAGTGTCTTACATAGATCTTTTAATTTGGTCAACCCTAAGCGTGAAAAGTTCTACCTTGATGGTATGATTTCCATTCCTCTACTAGAGAGATTAAGCAGCACAGATTTTTATGTTTATTGACAAATTGTACCTTTTCTTCCATGAATTGCCTATTCATATTTTTTGTCCATTTTTCAATTATTGTTCTCTTTGTCTTTGGAAAAAAATCTTTATATTAACTATCTATCTGTCAAATGTATTGCAAATATTTTCTCCCAGTAACAACTATTGTCTTTTGACTGTATGGTATTGTTTACCATACAGAATTTAACATTTATATGTAGTCAAATTTGAGAATCCTTTCCTTTATGCATTCTGAGCTTCTTGAGACTCTTCAAGTCTTCTCCTAAATTTTCTTCTACCATTTAACAGTTTTTGCATATAGGGCTTTAATTCATCTGAAATTTATTTCTGTATGAAGTATGAACCAGGAATCTAATTTTGTTTTATTCCATATAGTCAATTTTGCTAGCACCATGATTAAAAACACTATCTATACCACTAAACTGAAATGTGACTTTGATCAAACAGTAAGTTCTCATTTATTCTTGGCTCTACTTGTGGATTCTTTTTCATTCCACTATCTTTTTGGACCAAGAACATAGCTGTAATTATAAAAGTCTCCCACTAGTGTTTTTTAAATCTTTATTAACAACTCTCACAAATATATTTTTGATGTAAGCTTTAGAGTAACTTGTACAGTTTGAAAAATATATAATGGGAATCTGATTGGAAATGTATTAAATTTATACATTGTTTTGGAATAAACTGACAATTTTATGACACTGTCTTCTAATCCAAGATAGCCTCCCTTTTATTCAGGTCTTACTTTATGTCCTCAATAAGTTTTAAGGTTTTCTTCACATATGTCCTTTCTTTTCTTATTAAATTTATCTTTAAGAATTTTATAGATTTTGTTGCCATTATAAATAAGATATCTTTACATTTTAATTTATAAATGATTATTACTAGTTTAGAGAGGTTATTGATTTTTATATATTGTATCTAGACAACTTACTAAATTTCTTATCAATTATAAGAGTTTTAGTAGAGTCTTTTGGTTTTCTAGGTATATAGTTATGTTATTTACAAGTAAAGATAATGTCTTCTCTTTATTTTAATATTCATACTTATTTTATTTCTCTTCTTTGCATCAGCCATAACCCCTAAAACAATGTGAAATATTAATGATATTGTGCATTCCTGACATAACTGATTTTAATGGAAATAAAGTTTTTAACCCTCTAATAGAATGCCTGTTGCTGGCTTTTTAGAAGCAGTTAGTCTTAAAACTTTTTCAAAACTCAATAAAGTGTAACATAATTATGCAAAGTGGTCTATTACATAGCTATCTAATTTACTTAATCATTTTCCTATTCTTCAAGATTTCATTACTTTCCAGTATTTCAGTATTATAAGTAACATTATGACGAACATCCTTATACATAAGTGGTTTTATATATTTAAGATTATTTCTTTAGGGCAGACTCCTAGAAGTTGAAATCCTGGTTTAACGGAAATAAACATTTTAAGGCTTTTTATATATTTTGCCAAATTCTTTCCAAAAGAATTTTTTTCTCCCTCTTTTAAAAGTTCCTTTGTTGGTGGTATAATAATGGTTAATAATAAAGAAAACTTGGGAGGAAAAAAATACACATTTAAAAGGTAAAAAGAGCATATAACCAAAGACAGACATAAGAGGAAGAAGGGCAAAAACCTTTACGAAGTTTCAGAATAATTAAAATCCAAAGAAAATAGAAGATTCCAAAAAGAACTAAGGACTCAAAATACGATTTTCAGGTTATATTTAGACCAAGAAGATGAAGGAAGGGAATGCCGACTGATGGATATCAAAGAGAACACAGAATTCCTAAAGTCCTGTTTTGTCATCCTCTTCCTGGCCAAAGACAAATGATCTCTGAACCAAAAGGGGAAGAATAAATGGTAAAAGAGAAACTAAAGCCTAAAATGCACAAAGAGATTAGAAGAGCACCTAGCAACACTAAATGAGTTGTCTTCTGCTCTGACTATCCTAGGTTTAAGAAAACTTTCAAATAAAACAAGTTTCGTACTTATTAATTTAATGGACTAACGTAAAACTGGAAAGAGACTTCTACTGGAATTCCCAGAGCACCCTCTGACTCGGGCCCTATCTGAGGCAACGGTATCATCACTGACTTAGATTAAACTATAAGAAAACATGGTTATCAATTATGCATGCGATATGAAGTAGAAAGGTAGTAAACACATTGCAATATTTTATCAAGTAAAATTTAACAAAGATTAATGTTAATTCCAAAAAGTCAAGTACAAGTACAAAATGGGAGAGCACTGAGTATAACACAGGATTTTCATTTACATTAAGCTCAATGAGTTAACTGTGTAATAAAAGCCTTTGGCTATACTAACAGAAGCATGGAACTGAGAACGAGGGCATGCATGCTCCCATGCTATTCTGAATTGGTTCAGACTATACCCAGAATACTTTGTTCTGTTTTGAACACCGTATTTTAATAAGAGAACTACAGAGAAATGAAATATGCAGTCATGTGTCGCTAAACAACGGGGATACAGTCTGAGAAATGCATTGTTAGGCGATTTTGCCCTTGTGCGAACATCACACAGTGTACTTACACAAATCTAGATGGTATAGCCTACTACACACCTAGGCTATACGTTACTAATCTTACAGGACCACCATCCTATATAGGGTCCATCGTTGACCAAAATGTTGTTATGCGGCACATGGCTGTATTCACAGAAGAGCAATCAAGATAAGGAGAACCTAAAACTATGTCATTCAAAAACACCTAAGGATGTTTATACTGGTGATAAGTTGCAGGAGAAATAATAACAGCTACTGTAAAGAATTTGAAATTCCATCATGTGTAATAGTAATTAGACTTGTTCTATATAGCTCCATACAGTAGAAATAGCATCAGTAAAACAAACATTACAGTGGTAATATATTTTAAACAAATTTTTTAAACAACTACCCTAAAGATTTGATTTGCAAAATGGGCATTTTGGTAATAGTATTTAATATCGATAGGAGATAAGATTTTTAAAAAACAAACAAACAAAAAAAACTTCACAGTACTCAAAATGGCCCGGAGGTAGAATGGTATGCCTCAAGAGGAAGTGAGTCCCCTCTCACTAAAGGTGCTCAGGTTGGTCCTATGACCAATTGATAGGAAAGTTATAGGGGAGATTCCAGCATCAGAGATATTGGGATTGAATCACCTCTCTGGTTCCTTCCAATCTTTGGATACTTTGTTTATATCTAATAAAAATAAAAGTGTATTATTTCCCTAAGTGAAGGAACAAGAAAACTACCTTGGATTTCTACAGTTTATGCAAGTCTTAAGATTTTCTCTTCTCTGCTACTGTCAAAACTAGAAAGAGTTCCTTGCTTTTTATATAAATTATTTTTTATAAATAAACCACTTGACTGCCAGGAAGGCATACAAACAACAGCAGCATTTCTTTTTTATCTTCTCCACTCAAGAACACTTGATTTGACTATTCAATAAGACAACTGAGAAAAGCAAAAAGAAGGTTAAGTCAAATAAGCTAAAAAACAACAGTATTAAAATAAAACATCAGAAGAAACTTTATTTTTCATAGTATGACAACCAAAAAAAATAATTCAAGCAATACAGAAACTAGCTATTTCAAGTGTTAAACATAGTTTATTTATACCAAGTAACGGGGATTTTCCCACTGAAATGTGTAAAACAGCACTTGGCTCATTTCTGCTTCTCCTATAATTAAAGTATGAGTCCCAAAATGTGATTGTTACTGAAACGAGCGGGGGCAGGCCAAAACTTGCTTTAACTATACTCAGTTAGTTGTCTGTTTGCAAAAGTAGTTAGATAGTGCATTAATAAAGCCCACCCTGTAGCCTATAGATAACATCTCTGATGCTTGGGTCACCATAGTAACAGGTGCCTAAGTTTTTCAGGAACTGAGAGTCAACTCCTTGTCCAGTTCAGGGTGGTTAAGACCACCAACTCATCAACTGGGCCTGCTCAGATGACGGACAGGTGACCCTTTGATGTCAGGGGGCCAAAAACTCCACACTCAGATCATTCTAATGCCACCATTTTGTGACCATGCATCCTAGGAAGAGCGATGAAGCTTAGCTATGCTTGCACAGATCATCAATTACCTCATTTCTCCTTACCTCCAATCATCTTTTCCCACATTTCAGACCACTCTGCCCCTTTATCCCATAAATATCCCTAATCTCCTTTTTCGGGGAAGCAGATTTAGGATTTGTGCTCCTGTCTCTTTGCTTGACTGCCTTGTGAACAAAACCCTTTTTCTGCTGCAAATTCATCATCTCAGTGATCGGCATTTCAAACAAATCTGGTTTGGTAACACTACCAGAAGTCCAGCGAGAGAAGTGTATCCTAGAATTCAACTAAATATTAGAAATACAGAATCTGGGGTAACACTGATGACCCTACTTGTCAATATAGGGTAGAGAAGGAATGCAAAATAGAGCAAGAAATAAGAAGGTAATTACTATGCCCCTATGGCATAATTTACTCACCTCTGATCCTCCACTCATTCAGATTATGGGCATTTTTATCTACTTTAAAATAACAATATTTGCTTTTAGAAACAATATTGACTTTTCCAAAATATAAAAGCACTGCCTTGGGGATACATACCTAGAAGTTGTTTCTGGAGCACTTCCAGTACCTGTCTGATCTTTGCAAAAACTTCAGATGGCGACGGATGTTCCAAGTCAGTCACCACAGATTCAAAACGAATGATAACAATGTTAGGCTGGCTTTCTATCACAGCATGAAGAGATGGGCAAGATGCCAGAGGCCTAAGGATGTACTTTAGCAGCATCTGACCTGAAAAATTATGTGAAAACTCAACAGAAATCACTAGAAGAAACTTTTAAAAGGTAAGCATGTCAAAAACAAATAAAGATCTTTGAGCCTAACAACAAAAATACATATACCATGACTTTACACACCACTCATTAGATGCTGCAGATTTTCCCACTGAAGTTTCCCAGATTGTCTATGGATTTTTATTTAAATTATTCAAAAAATCAAATAAAATAAATAGTAGCAGCTAGTTTAAAGAGGGAAAAAAGAAAGAAAGGATCTAAGCCCTTAATAAAAAGGGTAATATTTATGACAATTCCATTTGATGAATCATGAGGCCAAACCCTGTGATCCATCATCAGTATTATCCAGAGAATATTTTTATAATTTTTCCTGTCATTCCTTTAACACTGGACCTTCTAAGAGTTCATGTAAATGAAACAAAGTAGTACACCTTACCAAATGATTTAAGCTTGGTATGTAGCTCCCCAAGAATAGAAAATGCCAAGAGGATAGAACTGATTGGTGACACAGGGGTCTTCTCTTCCTTCTGAGATTGTTCAGTGCATAAATGAAGTTCTGTTTGTAGGCAAGATTCCAAGTTGCCAGTATCTAAGAAAAAAGGAAAAAATATCAGTGTCTCAGCAACACAAGCTGTTTCTAATTCTATTACTCAGTGCCCATTCTCTACTGAGATTCCTAAATAAGTGGTTTTATTACAATACAATTCTAATGCAACCAAATATTAATTATGACATACATGTCCTTGGCATCACTTTAAAACAGGAAATGACTTTTTTTGATATGTCTAAAGAATCAAAGTGCAAAAGCAAGATGATGTGTCCACAATAAATGTTTATGAAATATGTAGTGAATGAAGGGAAGGAATAAAAAGTGAGGTTCTAGTTTCACTTAAGACCTCCTAGTCAATGTTCTTTCTTACCAAGTAAAGAGAAGAGCCTGCCAAACATGTTTAACAGGAAGGGTGTGTTATAATAAATAATTAACACACCTGCTATCTTCTCTTAATTTTACAGTCTGCTTGAAAATAGAATCTAAAATTTTCTAGATTACTTCCTTCAAAGTACCTGAAATACATACCTGTGTGTGTGTGTCTCTATGTACACACATACATATATAACATATTTGGAGGCCAAAGTGGATGTGGGAAAGGGGGTGGAGGGAGCCTGTGAGGTTTCCCCTGAAATAGACTAAATTTCAAGTTTCAATATTGGAAAATACACAGGTGTAATGGCATGTCCTTCGCCTCTACCCTCAGAGGTTGTCCTTCTTGTTAAGAAGATATCAAAGAGGGCTCACACTCAGAGGTGGGCAGATGGGCTGAAAGCCAAGTAGCATAACTCAAAGCCAGGGCCAGAGTTATTCTACTGCTTCATCTTGCAAAGCACCTCTAGCTCATGATTCTGTCACCATTTTTTCCCCAACGACTGAAGAAATTTGAGACAGACTCTTGTCCTACTGACTCCCTGTCTTCTTTCCTCAGCAAGAGAAAGAATGTTTGAACAGCTTCTTTAAGTTTTCTAGCCAAGATAAACTGTTGGGATTAGGGCTATTGGGAATGGCTACATCCTACAATGTAGTGGAAACTTTGTGTGGTCTTAAATTACTACCACCTCCTCTACTACACCCTCATCACATGGAGCCCAGCCATCCAATCATCTTCGCTCTTCTCTGCTCCTTCCCAGTGAAGGGCACACAAAGAGAGGTAAGGGAAGTAAAGTGTGAACACTTTAGGGACCCAGATGAGTTGATCCTAACAAGCATTTTGAGTAATATGAAAACTCAATGTACATTTGGGTGATTAATAAATGAAAACTTCTCATCTACCAATATAAAATATGTAGAATATATTCAGAGGTCAAACTGGTTCAGGCAGATTAAGCAAAGCAGTCCACCTGAGGTCAGCAGCACCTTTTGATGGTGAGAACTTCCACACAATCAGCTTCTGCCACTCTTCTCCAAGGTGATAAAGTATGTTCTGTTTCTGTATTGTGAACTCCATGCTGAGAGATTTTATCACTTTTAAATCAAAGTATTTTCTGCATTTTAATAACTTCAAGCATTTCTCTGCCTAGTAGTGAAATAGAATCATTGTTAAACATTCCATCTGGATTTAGGGCAATTAGAATATATTTGTATAACGATAAGGAATACATGGAACACAACATTTACTAAAAATAAGAATAGTACTTATTGCTTATGTTTGGAGAAAGCATTTAATACCTCTTCCAGATGCTGAGCAGCAGTGACATACTTCTTCTCTGTTAATGCACAATTATATTCTTCAATAGCAGTAGAAAACTAAAAAGATGAGATAGTTATTAGTCATTTTATTTTATATATGTTATTATTTCAAGTCCGTCTGCTTGTTTGTTTTTAAAATAGGAAAAAATACCATATAGTCAGGGAATACTCAGTTAATAATGAGACCAATTGAAAAAAAAATTACTTTCTCACCACCAAAACACGGAAGTTTGAGTTGAGTTTACTGACCTCTTGTAGCTGTTTAAGCAAATTTAGGACTACTGAGTCTCTTTCCAATTGTTGCTTCAAGTCTGTAAATTCAGCAGTTGATACATGAAGATCCCGGCGGACCTAATTCATACATCAAAAACAAGTACTTTTAAGCTACTCTATACCTAAGACACAAAATATTTATAGCTAATCAATAACCTTTATTAGGTGAATATAATTCATGTTGAAATTTAAATGCTGGTTAAGACTGGAATAAAAATCACAGAACACAGCAGGAAGAGATCCTAAGCGGTCCACTTAGTCCAAACCATTATCCAATGCAGGAATACCCATTCCCATCAACGAAATATCCTTGTCTCACCACCTATTCTTAATTTAAGCAGTTATCTTTCATCAGAGAGCTCATCCACCTGAACTACTAGAAGGTATCCTCATTACCAAGTGATAACTCACTCTACATTGGATAGTTCTATCAGAAAGATTTTATGTTGAATCAGAATGTACGTCCCATTCTGCCCCATCTTTTCAGGGACTTTGCACTATCAATTATTTCTTCTCTTCTATATCTTCTACCTCTCCCTAATTCATTCTTCATTCATGAAATATATACTGATTGAATACCTACTACAGCATGGGTCCTCCCATCAAATTTAAATATGTTAAAATTTCCCCCATCTTTGAGAAAAAATTTCCTCCACCTCAGCAACCACCCTATTTCTCAGTAACTACCTTATTTCTCTCCTTCCTCTCACACACAAGCTTCTCGCGAGTGATCCATACTCACTGTCTTTACTTTCTCATCTCTCATTTACTGTATAACTCACCATGATCTGGTTTCTACCCCCACCATTCCATCAAAACTATTCCAAAACAGTTGGTGCCAAAAACACCAATCAACTCTTTGTTGCTAAATCCAAAGCATACATCATCAGTGTTTAACTATCAGTAGACTGTTACTTTCCTTCCCTTAGTTCCATGACACCATTCTCTACTCATTTTCCTCTTAGTTCTCTAGCCATTCCTTTTCCTTTTCTTTTGGGAGCTTCATTTTCCCTCTGATCACTTCGAACATATTGATATCACTTTCTCTCTGGCCCTCTTCTTACTCTGAACCAGTGGTTCTCAAAAAATAAACTTTTTTTGCCCCACTCCCATCCAGGGACATTTGGCAATGTCTGGAGACATTCTGGGTTGTCACAACTGAGGGACTTCTACTGGCATCTAGTGAGGAGAAGCCAGGGATGCTGCTAAACATCCTAAATGTACAGGATATTCTCCCACAACAAAGAATTATCCAGCCCCAAATACCAACAGTGCCAAGTTTGAGAAACCCTGCTCTATATACTCCCTCTGGACAATCTCATCCATTCCCATTGCTTCAATTTCTAAGTGCCGCTATCTCAAGTCCACATCATTTTCCTAACCTCCAAACACATATATGGATGAGTGATATGCAAACTGTCCACTAAAATCTATACTCCCATTATCCCACAGTAACAGCACATGGCTACCCAACTAGACTATTATGTTCTAGCCTCTCTCACAGGTGGGTGTAACCATGTATCCAAGATCTCACCAATGGAATATAAGCAGAGGTGATGTACACAATTTCCAAGTCTGAGTCTTAAGAAAATACATGTGCCTCCTCCATGCCCTCTCTTTGCTCTTAATATCCAGCTTAACTTGGACACAGGGAGAGACTAACTTCAACCACGCAAATAACAACAAAAGCCTCGTGCTTCTCAAACTGTAACGGACATACACATTACTTAGTGAATCTTATTAAAGTGCAATCTTATTCAGTAGGTCTGGGATGGGGCCTGAGATCCTCCAGTTCTAACAAGCCACCAGGTCTTGCTAATTCTGCTGTTCTATAGACTGTTGAAGGACAATCCTTTAGGGGTCTGCACTATCTTGCAAGTGAAGCAATGACGGTCTTTTGTTCTGGACTATCTTTTCAAGGATGTCTGTGTAATAAACGGCTTGGAAAATAGAGATGGTGTTTCCCTCCAAAGCAAAAAGCAGGCATGCTTACTACCATTATAAGAGATTCCCGTTCCCTAAGCTCAGGAGTTCTCTTCTATAATGCAACCCACTGCACATTGCCCTGTAGGAACTGGGGCTTGGGGCACTGTGCAAAAATGCTCAGTCTGGCTACTGCTGTGAGTAATAAACTATTTTTCGTCTCTCACCCAAGGAGTCTCATGTCTTCTAACAGCATCCATGAAACCGTGGCAGGCTAACTTGCAAGTAGGTTAAAATCTCAGATCCCCTTCACAGTTCTCAACAGAGACTATACTAGAGTAGGTAGGCCCAAGGTTGTAGAAATCAGCCTGCCAGCCCAGACTACTACAATTAAAAAATAAGTATCTTGAGGGGCTGGTCCAGTGGCATAGTGGTTACATTTGCACGCTCCACTTTGGTGGCCCAGGGTTCATAGGTTCAGATCGTGGGTGCAGACCTATGCACCACTCATCAAGGCATGCTGTGGCAGACGTCCCACATATAAAATAGAAGAAGATGGGCACAGATGTTAGCTCAGGGCCAAACTTCCTCAGCAAAAAGAGGAAGATTGGCAACGGATGTTAGCTCAAGGCTAATCTCCCTCACAAAAAAAAAAAAAGTATCTTGGGCCAGCCCCAGTGGCCCAGGTTTGGTTCCCATGTGGACCTACACTGCTCTGTTAGTAGCCATGCTGTGCTGGCAACCCACATACTAAAAAATAGAGGAAGACTGGCACAGATGTTAGCTCAGGACGAATCTTCCTCAGAAAAAAAATAAAAATAAAATAAGTATCTTGTTTGAGCCACTGCATTTCAATGTCCATCTCGCTCTCTCTCTCGAACATCTAGCCTTCATCTTAATATACCCCAAGTGTACAACTCCATTTGGATATCCTACAGGCACTCCATATTTAAACTAATTTCTCCCACAAAAACCTACTCCTTCTCTAGATTCTCTATTTCAATGAATGGCACATCAATGACCTAGTTCCCCAGTTATCCTTGCCTCCTCCCTCTTTCACTCCCCACATCAACAAGTCCCAAAGATCTTATCTCTTAAATGTCACTAGGATTCATCCACTTTTCTCCAACCTCATTGCCACTGACTTTAGAGTAAGTCACCACACCGTCTTCCCTGATTACTTTAACTGTATCCTAACGCTTTAACTGCCTTCTCATTTTCCAGTCTCTTTTCCCTCAAGTCCTTTCTTAAAACTGCAACCAGAATGGGATTCCTAAAATTCAATTCTGATGTCACTCCCCTGCTTAAAATCCTCTATGGCTTCCATAATGCCATGAAGACAATATCCATACTACTTAACCTGATATACAAGGTCCCTGCTTATCTTTCTAACCTCATCTCATGTCCCTTCCCACCACACTCTCTAAATATGAGTCATATGGAATACTTACAGCTCTCCAAAAGTGACATCTGTCCATTACATCCAGGCCTCTGCAATGTGGTCCCTTATGTCTACCTAAAACACTCTTCCTTCCTCTTTGCCTAATTACCTATCACTTCAGGTTTTGGTTTGGATACTATTTCCTACAGGAAACTATCCTTGACTACATCTCCTCTCTCTAACTGGATTATTCCTATTTAGTGTCTATCACACTATTTTACTGATCTACATCAGGCATGAGAGTCACATTTTGAAATAAAAAACTGTCTTGTTCAGTAACTACCACAGTATCTGGCACTTTACAGATGCTCAATAAATATACCAAATGACAATAAATCTCTTTATAATATCCACCTATTGAATCTAATTCCCCTTCTCTAGATATAAACTTGAATCTTTCTACCACATGATAGGGCTTCAAATCTTGAAAGTGTTTCTTACTAAGACTAAACACCCTCAGTTTCTTTCACTGTTCTTCAGTTCAGATGGTTCAGTGTTCAGGCATGGACCTTCTCAGTTAGACCAGCTGTCTTTCAAAATACAACAACCAGAACTGAATAAATTTCACCAGCCATAACCTGGCCAGCAAAAGGTACAGAGAGCCCACTACTCTCTTGTTCCAGATACTTCATTTCTAGTAGTACAGACTAAGATTGCACTATTGACTCATTGATCAATCAACTAATTACAGATACACTTTGAAAATATTATGTGAACTGTGCCAGAGTTGTAGAGTAACAGATTTATTTTTATTAAAACTTCTAATCAGAATGATTGGTGAACCGGTTGTTAAATTTTCTAGGTAACTAGCAGTTTCCCCACTTGGGATTCACTCGGGATTCAAGTTTTCCAGAAAACTTTTGAAAAACACACCTGTTCACTTTCCTTCTTTAGTAACTAGCACATATAGAAGAGATCTGGTGTCTTTCCTTGAGGACCTTGAGAATACCTCAATATCTTGATTTTGGATATCAGTGAGCCTTGAGCAATAATTTAGAAATAGATGTAGATGACACCTAAGATTAGACGTTGTTTAAACCTCTAGTATCAGCTTGCTTTCTTTCAACTGCTTAATTTTCCTAAAAGGAAACTGCAGGGGGAATATCCTGGTAAGACAATATATGTGAAAAATTTTTTTTTAATTATAAAGCAGATATTTTTGTTTCCACACTGGTTTACTTCTTTTTGTGATGAAAGCACTCCAGAAAACATGGTAAACATTCTTAAAACCCATCAGACTTTGCATAAGAAGTATGGCAAGCACTAGCCCCACAAACTGACACAGTACAAGACGGGCAAGGATTCTCTGTATGTCCAGAGAGAGCAGCCTTACGACAAGACGTAGAGTGGTTGTGATTAGCAAATCAAGCCAATTTTCCAGAAGAAGGTCAAAAGACAAAGATTGTGCTGAAGCTTGAATGTGTTGAGGCCAGCTACAGACATAAGAGAAAGCTGGCCATTAAGAGACGCAAGCATTTTAAACGAGGAGGAGACAACAGAAGAGGCCAAATGATCCAGTTCTAAGCTTTATCTGTTTTTATTATGAAGACAATAAAATCCTCAGATTATTTTTAAAAGATTTATAAAGTGCTATTCAAATGTAAGACATTATTATTATAACTTAAAAAAATTTACCATAAAAAAGAAATTGTTTAAATTATAATTTTGGAAAATATTTCTAAGTTGGAAGTTATCCTAAAATCATCTAATTTAACTTCCATTTACCCATAAGGAAAGTGAGGTCTTGAAAAGTTGTACAGAACTGAATTGTCTTAGGAATCAGGAAGCTGAACTACCTCCCTGCAAACCTACCCAATATAACAAGCTCTTCTTACCTCACTCTCTATCCTGGATTTCAGCAGGTCAATGTCATCAGATAGCTTATCCACTTGGGAAACCAGGTCCTGTGCACTTTGCATGCTAGGCAGGAATTCACTATACTTCTTGCTGATCATACTGCATACCTCGCCCTATAAGACAGAAGAATTACAGTGAGATGAGTAGGGAACTCTGTTAAAAATATACAGCTCATTTTCCTTAAGGAATCTTCCATGTTGGACCCTTCTTGCCAGTTACCCAGACCCATTCACCTTCCCTCCAAACCAATGGGTTTCTTTGAAGAACACACTTCTTCCACCCTTGAGGGTCCTATAACATTATTAGGGTGCAGGAAGACAGTGATCACCAAATCCCACCAGTGCCCAAGAGTTGTACAAACACTGGAAAAGAGAAGGTGGGATCAGAAGTTCTCATATTGAACTAGATCAGCTCAGACTATAGCAACCAATTTTAATTATACATATATCTAAAAAAAAAGAAAGCAAATGGATAAATCCAATCCATACTCTGTATACTTCAATCAATTTATAAATTTCTATCTTCTTGCTTATAAAATTTTAAGGTCTAATCTTAAAACTCTAAACTGATTTGAGTTTCATTAATAAACAAATTATTGAATACTTTGCACTAAAATAGTCAATGTTTTGGATGATACAGGAACAAATTATGCCTGCCCACCAATAAATTCCTTTTAGGTAGGAAAAATACTATACACTTAAGTAACCAGAACACAGAATACAGAAATGTAACACAACAACAGAGTTAATGCTCTCCAGGAGCACAAATGAGAAAGAGATCACCTCTGCCTGAGGGAAAATGAGGATATTTTTCATGCAGGGAACTACATTTGAGATGGAACATGAAAAATGAGTACAAATCCTACAGGCAAAGATAGAGAAATGGTAACATAAGCAAAATCTGGACCTAGAAAAGATATTGGGCCTTCTTGGAGCACAAAAAGTAATTCTCAATCGGCTGAAGATTCAAGTTGGTAAAGAAAACTAGTGAAAGGAAAGGTAAGTTAGGTTCAGAACACACAGGAGCCTCGAGTCCCATGCTAAGGTAGCTTAATAGTCCGTCCTCTTTCTATCATATACAATGTGGTGAAAAGTCCAAAAGCCATGTCAAAGAGATGTCAGTGGCGTGAATATGTACAATGTAGGAAACCATTTTTGTAAAATCAAGAGTTGTTAGGAAGAGCTATTTTTCATGCCTTTATGGTAGGGTGCCAAACTGGCTCCCTTAAATCCAGACTATGCAGGTGCACATAATTTTAAATGAAAGCAACAAAGGTGTGGGCAAATATTGGCAAGGGTAAGGACAGCAATACACAGTGAACCTGTGTATGGCTCTGTGCTTCTTGTTTTTGTATCAGTCTCAAGACAGCAGGGTCCAGAGAAGTGCCATTCACATGTTCTATAACACTCAGCACAGCCTCAAGGGCTTGGGGATGGAGAAGACAGCCTAATAAACATACTGCTAGGTTTTCATAACAAAACTTCAGGGAGGAGAATGGTACACTCCTCCCAAAGCTATTATATTCTTCAACAAATCATACAAAAAGGAGTGGGTGGAGGAGATAAACACTCACCGATGTGGAGGGGGTCCGGTCCTCCCTTCTATCCCTTCTATCCCTCCCTAGGCACCTCGGGGTTTTCAGTCTCACGCGCCCTGCCCTCCTGGCCTCCTCAGTCTCCCTCCTCGGCCCCTTACCCCATGCCTCCCCAACCTAACCCTACTCTCCAACATTCCCCCAGCCACCGCCTCTTCTTTCCCACGGTCCCGGGCCTCCTCGCCTCCTCGGTCCCCAACTCATCCGGGCGCCACGCTCCCTCCTCAACCCATATACTTCCCAGCCCTCCCACTCCTCATTCTTCCCACTCCGCCCCGACACTTGACTCTGCTTGTAACCACTCTGTTCGCCCTTAGCCCCCACTCCTCTCTCTTCACAGACCGACCCGCCGTCACTTTCTAGTCCGCCGACTGCTGCCGCGCCCCCACCTTGATCTCCTCCACCCGCCGGGTCAGGCGGCTGATCCTGGTGCCCAGATCCTCCTTCTCTAGCCTCCCCGAGTGTGCCAGAACTTCCGTCACGAACGAGGCCATTGCCACCACAAGAAGCAACACAGAGCCACTCTCCTGTAGCCAGCGAGGCAGCTCCAGTCCCGCCGGCGGCCTTGGCGCGCGGCCTGCCGGGAAACGGAGTCTCGCAGGGCCCAGACCACCGCTCGAAAGACGAGGGCCGCACTACAACTCCCAGCAGGCACCGCGACTATCCCTCGTGTGCAATTTCCACGGTGTCCCGTAGTTGGCAAACTGTGGGGAGACGCGTTTTCTTCTTGGCTGTTTTCAAATAGATGGTCTCTTCCCGCCCGTTTTTAACTAGAAGAAATGAAATGTTTTTATTTAATAATCAGTGCTAACTGAACCTTTCTCAACTTCAAACCTCTTAGCTTTGATAACCTTCTGGCTAGATAAATTTCTAGCTAGAAGACCCGACGAGCCCATCTTGATCTTTGTTTCGTTAAATATTCACTCCCATAGGCGCAGTGGCCATCAGAATCCATACAAATGGTGCCCTCTGGAGTTGTGCAACGAAGTGGCGTCACCTCATTATAAATAAAAGTCTGCCTGTAATTGCATTCCTTTTACATTGCATAGTTTATATTACATCTATGTACATATATTACATTTATATACTGCATCTATGTACATATGAATATACCTATATTACATCGACGTAATACATTACATGTTTACATTATTTATATTACCTAGGTATAAATAACATTAGCACTGTGTGGACTAGAACAAGATACTTAGCACTTTCTATCAGAGATTACAAATCAACTTTATCAAAAGCTTTTAAAAATTGTTTCATTATTTAAATGTGTTATATACTGAAAGATATTCATAATATACTATGTACAGTATGATTTCTTTTTTTAAAAAATGAATAGATATAGATATGTATATAGAGATAAAAGATATATACCAAATTATCTCTCTGAGTGGTGGACTTATGGTATTTATTCTCTTTCCCCATCTATTCTATTTTTTCTGCAATAAAAATGTACTGCTTTAATTAAAATGTTGTCTTTAAATTTTTACAAAGATATCTTGTGAGGGCTAACCCCAAGTAGATGCTAACCCTAAGGTCCTTGTCAATTTTAAGGGTCTGTGGGACAATCTGCTTATCCTACTGAGGCAAGGGCAGCTTCCTGTGACATGAGCAAAGCAAATGAAACTTGGGGTTGAGACAGGAAGCACAAAGGACAGCCATACCATCCTGGGAAACACCTCTCCCTAGAAAACCAAATCAGCTTCTGTTTGTTAGACCTGTCAGCCTCACTTTGAATTCTAAATGCTATCAATAATAAATGCTCATTGAGAAAGAAGGACCTGCAGATGAAATTCCTGAAAACTTGTATTACCTATTTACTGAGTAACTACTACGCGACAGATACTACGCTAGGTCTGGGAATCCAAAATATGTGAATAAATAATCACAGGAAAATATGATAATTACTATTTTGGAGGTAAATGAGGGAGGGATACAGATTTTGTGGGGCCTAATCTCTTAGAGTTGTGGGGAAGGAGAGGACTCTTTAAGGAAAAGAATGTAAAATAACAAATACAAAATTAGGTGCAGGCCTTGGAAGGGGCCTGTGCAAGTAGCAGACCCTGAAACTGAATCTACCTCTGAGGAAGGTACAAAGGGCGGGGGAAATATTGGGGGAGCCACACCCAGTCTCTGATTGAATCAGGGAGGTTTCACAGTAAGGAGGCATCTGAACTAAGAATGAAAGGAGGTGCCGCTTTGAGGTTGAGGTTCTGGGATCTTCCTCTGGGAAACCAATCCCTGCATACCCACAAACATAACTGCAGAAGCTCCACTTCTCCCTGGGCAGAGAGGTCCCTACATAAGCCAAAGACCGTTCCTCAAGGTTCCAGGAAAAACAGGGAAGAGCCAGGGTTAGTCTGAGGAAGGAGAAGAAAGAGCATAGGGAATGGGATGTGATTGCCACACATAGATGGTCAATGCATGCAGGAAGAATGAATACTTGAACAAGGAAAAAGAAACTAATAAATGAATGGGTTCCACTTTCCCTCACTAACCTTACTTCCTTCGTAGTTCACACTTATGATAGTTTGTATGTCTCCCAATTCACAAATTTTCACAAATCATCAACAAAGCGCTCTGAAGAAAAGGAAAGGAAATAAGAAGCAATGTCTGAAAGGATTCCTCCTGACTTATCATGACTCACACACAAGTAGCATACCTGCGTTCAGGAAGCAAAGTATCAAACACAAATCTGGATGAATATAGTACAAGCAGACAGTGTTTCCAAGGACGCATAATATTTTGCCATTGTGTTGATTAGAACATGTGGTTGTTAAAAAAGCCACAGAAGGAGCCTACAATTTGAAAGAGCATCCCATTTGCTTCAAAAAAGTATGAAGGGAGGGATAGGGAGTGGTGGACGCAGGTATGGATGAAACAAGATGGGTATGAGTGGATAATTGTTGAAGCTGGGTGATGCGACATGAGATTTCTTTATACCATTTGCTCTACTTTTGTATATGTTTGAAATTTTCTATAATAAAACATAAAAGAAAAAAGAGCATTCCAGATGATTCTGATTGCCTCCCTCCACCGCCATACCACTGATAATCTACTCAGGCTGCTTAGGTGTTGAGACATCATTCAGATAAAGTAAAGATGCTGTCTCAGATGTTTCCTCCTTGCTGACTGTCCTACACCTCTGCTTTCACTTTGTGGTGTACCATAGGGTATGCAGTAGCTTAAAATATGAATAGGGGAATACACTGATCAAACATTTATGTCTTCAATATAATAAATCTCCGTTTTCTTCTGTGTTTTGCCATAAAGGTTAATCTTCACCCACACGCTGGAGCAGTGCAGGAGGAATCACTGTTGCAATCTGGGGACAAGAACGTGAAATGTCACAGTTTGAGCCTCCTGGCTCAGGAGTCAGATCTGTTGCTTACCAGCTGGGGGATGTTGGCAAGTTACCTAACATGTATCTCCACAGTGGTAGCGTGAAAATTAAATAAGGATAAAGTATCTAGCCAAAAGTCTGGCATTTAGCAGCGCTCAGTAGATGCAAATTATTTCCTTTCCTGTCAGAACTTGATTCTTGGCAGCAGCAATAAATACCTAGGAATGGAAGCTGGTATGACTACCATCTATTTATAGTTGCTCTCCTAGCAGCAGCAGGATACTGGGGAGGGAGGCTTCCCTCCTGGCATATTCTGGGTCTGGATAAGTTCTTTGGGTTGGGGAATTTTCAATTTTTTTCTGCTTACAAAAATACTAAATGCTAAATTTATAAAATTTACAAAAACATAGATAAGCACAAAATAAGGAAATAAAAACTATCCATAGTCCTACAACTAAACTCACTGTGGTTAATATTTTGTGGTATATGATATGTATATACATACATAGATATATATATAGATATAGATGTCAGTGTAGATACATGCACTTTTTTATGAGTGAAATATTCTATATACTCTATATACTGCTTTTCACCTGCTTTTCTCACTTAACAACATATCAAAAACATTTTTCATGTCATTAAAATTTCTTCTACATCAGCTTAAAATGGTTGTCTAGTATTAACCAAAATGTACATTAACAATATTTCAATGGACATTTTCATAAATCCTTGTATATATTCACAATCAGTAAGGATAAGTTCCTGGAGGTAGGATGTTGGGTCAAAATATGCATATATTTAAAAACATGAAACATGAAGTCATGTTGCCCTCCAGAAAGGTTACATCAATGTATATTCTCCAAACATCATTCTTGTCATCTCAGAACTGGAGAATGATTTTAAGTCTATGAGTTTACTCATCAAATATGTATTGACGGTGTACTGTCTGGCTTTTTTACCTTTCATGGGACCCTCCCCCAGAATCCACACCCACATCTGATCTTGGGCACACCCCCTAAACCCAAACATTGCCAAGTTCCTGGCACCTGCCTCAGCTGCAGCCTATAAAACTGAAACAGGAACCCTCTCCAAATGTGAAAGATCTTCCACTCAATCTCCCCAAAAGGACTCTCTGCTAACCAGTCACCGAGCCACTGTCCTTTTCTTTCTGCCTCTTTGGTGGGAGCAACCATGGCTTGGAGTTTCTGTGGAAAAGTCCAGCTGGGGGGACTGATCCTCTCTCTCCTTGGCTGGGTCTGCTCGTGTGCCACCACCGTCCTGCCCCAGTGGAAGACTCTCAATCTGGAACTGAACGAAATGGAGACCTGGATCATGGGGCTTTGGGAGGTCTGTGTGAATCAGGAGGCAATTGCCACCGTGTGCAAGGCCTTTGAGTCCTTCTTGTCTCTGCCCCAGGAGCTCCAGGTATCCCGCATCCTCATGGTAGCCTCCCATGGGCTGGGACTACTGGGGCTTCTGCTCTCTGTCTTTGGGTCCGAATGCTTCCAGTTTCACAGGATTGGATGGGTATTTAAGAGGCGGCTTTGCCTCCTGGGAGGAACTTTGGAGGCATCAGCCTCAGCCACTACCCTCTTTCCAGTCTCCTGGGTGGCCTATGCCACAATCCAAGACTTCTGGGATGACAGTGTCCCTGAGATTGTGCCTCGGTGGGAGTTTGGAGATGCTCTCTACTTGGGCTGGGCTGCTGGCATTTTCCTGGCCCTTGGTGGGTTACTCCTTATGTCCTCGGCTTGCCTGCGAAAAGAAGATGTGCTGTCTCCCCGGATGCCTGGTCCCACAGCCCCATCATCCTGTGCTCCAGCAGAGGAGTCTGATGGCTCCTTCTATCTAACACCAAGACCGAGGAACCTGTTCATCTAGGACTAGCTTCTGCCAAGGAATCTCTGGAATAAAGGAATGTCAGTAGAATCCTTTCTTTTCCTTACTTTTCATCACTCTATATTTGTTTGCCTCATTTGTGGTGGTGGGGGGGTGGTCACTGTCCCATTTGTTAAGGATTTGACTATCTTGGTCATATGGTGATCCTAATTTCAGAATGAAAAATCAAGGCATGGTTTCTAACAAACATGTTTTTCTGATTTGAGATTTTATTTATATAAAATGTTTTTAAACTCATACCATTAATTATAAACTTGATTCTTTTATTACTAAGTAAAATATATTAAAAATTGTATCTATCATAGAAAATCTAGTGTTAATAGTCACTAGATAGAGAGAGAGATAGCAAGCAAAGCTGAAGGAGATGCATTGGCAAATTAAAATGAATTATTGGCCCAGAATAGCACCTTAGGATAAGAACCCTCCTTGCTTCCATGTTTAGCCTCAGGTACACAATTTGAAAGAGAGTTTCACAATATATCTTGGCGGTTTGTACATCCTTAATATCCCATAGAGAAGACATATTCTTGTTTCTGCTCTGCCTATAAGTGGTCTGTCCTGTCTCCCTGGCATGAAGGTAAGAAATAAGTCAGTGTGAGTGAGTGGTGGGGTGACCAACAATCCTGGTTTGTCCAGAACTGGGTACTTCCAGTGCTAAAACTACGAAAGTCCTCGGCAAACCGGGACAAATTGGTTACCCTAGAGTGGCTGTGCCCAAGAACTGCCCAATGTGGGCACATATGTGGAGAGAAGCATCAGCTCCTCAGAAATGTCTTTTACTACAGGCAAAATCACATTATAAATCCCTTAAATTTTAACCCAAATGTCAGTAGACCTACCCAGGCTATGACTACAAATAAAGTCCCTTTTACAACAATGACCTAAGTTCCTTTGCTTGTCTCACCTGCACTGGCAGACCCTCTGCCTGACTACCCCACCCTAGGCCTCCCTCGGGCATTTCTGCAAGTCCACAAGGAGGAGCCTTGTGCTTAATCTGTCTGTCAGCAGCAATCACTCTGCAGTATCCACCCTGTTCTTCTCATTACCACCTGTCCCCTACTCCCTTAGTCAGTTGAAAAAGAGTCACCATTAACCCTGCCAACAATTCTCACAGGAGAACAGCTAAGGGTGATGGCTCCCAATGTCTCCAAATAGGTCACTTCTGCAGTTCAGCGGCACGCTGGATTGCTTGCAGAACTAAGGAGATGCCTTCCTCCTCATGCTGGTGTGTGCTTTGCCAACTCGGCTCTGAGGCCACTCTGCTTGTGCTCAAAGCCCCATGACACCTCTTGCCTTGATAAAATAGCCCTAGCATAGCCCAGGCATCTTGAGATACCCGCTGCTCAAGCAAGAATATACACACACACCAACACAAGAATAAACAGCTTTGCAAGCATAACCCAGGCCAATTCCCTCCTCAAAAAAATAACATTTTTTACGGAAGAAACAAATCTGCTCAGGTGCAACTTCATCTCCATCAATTTTTACCTTCTCAGCCAGAAGAGGGTTCTCGAGGAGGCACAGTTTCTCCAGAAAGCTCCTTTTCCTTTTATATATGTCCTTTTGTGTATGTTTACTTGACATACCCAAATCCAAATGACTCTTTAAATAAATTTCTAAGCATGAAAGGGTAGTTTGCATCAAAGTTGTGTTCTGGCCTTCTCTGGTTCTAATGCTCATTTTTTCAATTACCCCTTCTCAAAGTTTCAAAGCTCTTTGGGCCAAGTTTCAATCAGAGGTGAGGCTCAGATATCCAAGAGTCATCCTTTGGTCGCACAGGATTTACAAGAAGTACTCAGTTCATCATTCATCCATCTGATCACTTATTCACTCACTTAACAAACATTTATTGAGCATCTACCATATGTCAGGCATTGTGCTAGGAGCCAGGAATAAAACGGTAAGAGAAAATTTATCCCTGCCCATTGTACAGGCAAATAGGAAAGACAGATACTGATGTAAAATCACTCAAACTATTGTAAATTGTAACCATGACAAACTTTACAAATTTGGAAAAATACATGCTTCTGTAAGATCAAGCAATAGAGGAATTTAACCTGGTCAGGGAGTCATGGGTGGGTACCCTATGGAAGTGATAACTGGCTAAAAGCTAAAGGATGGATAGCAGTTCTAGATGGAGAGAGAAAAACGTACAAGGCGAGGCTGGTGAAGTACGAAGGAGCCAGATCTTGCAGGGCCTATAGGTCAGGCAGAGGAATGTTGTCTCTATTCTCAGGACCACAGGAAGCCAAGCATGTGGCCGGGAACAGGAGCTCAGCCCCAGGTGACTATGGCAGTAGCCTGCTCCCCCTTTTCCAATACCATGTCCCTGTTCAGTTTCTCTGTCACACAGCTGTGCAGGGTGTAAGGTTTACAAAGCTCTTGCACGTTTCTTGACGGTTTTATTTAATGTATCTTGAATTTTTTTGAAGTTGGGAGAACAGATATTATTTGTTTTGCTAATGAGGAAACAGATTCAGAGGATTTAGGCAACATGCCCACGGCGAGTAATTAGCTGGTCAGGACTTGAATCTGGGGTTTTGATGCCATGGTGGTCTTTTGTCACCCCATCCTGTTGCTTCATGGGGATGGGCTCCCGAGACAATCCACCAGACCAAAAGAAGAACTAGCACCGAAGCAGAAGGAAAAAACAAAGACCTACAAAGAAAAATCTTGTCCTTTGTGCTTTTGTTGAGGTCTAAACAGGGTCTTTGCTGCCAGGTGGCTCACCTGCTCCTGCTGGTGGCTCACAGCCCTCATCCTCATCCCACGTTTGCAGGTGTTGATATTTTTCATCAGCATGTGATTACGGCTTTCTCTGCAAAAAAAAATGGACACAAACTAAAGATTTGTTAAGAAAATAGTCTGTCTTCCTAACTCTCCTTATAAAGAACATAAAGGCATTTTTTAAAAATGGGGGTGGAGTGGGGACTGTTGATGGATTCCCAGCATGTCCTCCCCAGAAGGGAATGTGATCTGCATTCTGGCCAGAATTCACTTGTAGAGAACGACTCTGAGGAAGAAGATGCTTTTCACCTAAAACTGCCCATGTTTTTATCTACCCACTTTGTAGGGAGAATAATGGGAAATAAAAATAGAACTAATTGTATCTTAGCTTCAATTCAGCCTTTTCTCATATATTTGTGACAAATTATTCTAACATTAAAAACATTTCTTTATTGTGGTTACACATGGAGAGATGTGTTGTCATATGTATTAGAAACAGAAAGGGACATCAATCAATCAATATTTCAAGTCTAAAGCTTTTATGTGCAAGGCATTGTAAGAAAATAACTCAAGCACTCACCAAATTTGATGCTTTTAGAATTGGATGCGTTCAGTGCTATATTCTCCACCAGCCTGCCTTTCGGTCTGAAAATTTCACCACTAGCAGTAAGGCATTCCAGAAGGTCCCTATTAAAATACTTACCTGTTACCCTTCTGAGCCTCTGAGACTAGCTCTAAGGAAAAAGTCCTAAGGGACCCCAGTACGGGTTAGAAACATTTTGGGATGTGGAGGGAAGTCAGAAATGGTTTCATGGGCTTCTGGACAGGAGACGTGTCTTAGCACCCAGTGTTAGGATAATAAAAAACTCAGAGTTAGGAAAACGTTTGCAGTCACTCATCTCTAATGTGGAACTGAAAGATGCCGAGTTCACTTTCCACTCTACTAATTGATGGACTTTTTTAAGCCTGTCATTCTCCTTACTACTTCTCCACATTTATAGAATGTGGAATGGACTATTCTATTGCCCAGAATTTTGAATAGAGCCTCAAAGCCAAGTCCCGTGGGTGATGTATGCACCATAGTCTAAAGAGAGGGGCTCAACGCATTGTTGCTAAGAAGTAGACAAGCTGGTTGGCCTTCACACCCAATAGCCTACCTAAGAGAAGCACACAGATTCATTAGGGAGGGTTCCTTGAAGGGAATTCATAACAGTTGGGAGTATTGTGATGTTCTCTACCCTTCCTTGTGAGAAATGGGGTGAAGATGGACCTCAAGAGAACTACTCAGAGAAGGCAGTTGTTCCCAGGAGGGACGACCAGTATCCAAACAGACCCATCCTGCCCCTGCTGAGCTGCAGAAACTCCTGGCCCACTCCTGCTGCCACCAGGATGGTCCCCAAGAAAGTTCTCAGGAAAACCTGACCTGTGTTGTGGAGGCATTGAGAAGGGTGCCTGACCACCACTGGAGCAGCCTGAAGCAGAGAGCTGGCTGGCATGGGGCACGGCGGCAGCACCTGTACTTCTGCCTCTTATTGGGGCAAGGATGGTGAGCTTTCCATCGTCCAAATGGATGTTGGGGAAGGCAGTGTGGGTGACACTGTTCCAGAGCACTGCTGGAAGGTGTGGATGACTAGGGTAGGAGCTGAGAGGGACTTTAAGAGGTCGGCCACATCAGGGAACTGATGTGGAAGTTTTCTACGGGGTTCTCTGAAGAATCCGTAAAATGCACCACAAAAGAGCTAGTAACTGGATTCTTGCCATAACAATGGACACTTGAGGACCAAGAGAGTATTACAAACAAAATTAGCTGTTTCTTGAAAAAGTAAACAATGGGGGGTGGGCACAAAGGGTGAAGGGATGCATCCATATGGTGACTGACAAATAATAACGTACAACTGAAATTTCACAATGTTATAAACTATCATGACCTCAATAAAAATAAATAAATAAAAGTAAACAATGTCTTCTTCTCGTTTAAACCTCCTCCTCCAGGCTCTAAGGCAGCCAGAAGTTGGGGGTGAGGAAGGGAATGAGCAGGGAGAGTGAAAAGAACATTCCACGGCTCTTTCCTTACTGCTAGTCCCTGAACTTCAGGCTCAGGCCTGAACTAAGGTAAGGGGAGAAGTGCTGAAGCAAATGAATGAGAGTGAACTTTTGATCTAGATTAGTTCAGACTCTATAAAATGTTTGAGATAGGGCCCGCCCGGTGGCTTAGCGGTTAAGTGCGTGCACTCCGCTGCTGGCAGCCCGGGGTTCGGATCCCGGGCGCACACCAACGTACCGCTTCTCCGGCCATGCTGAGGCCGCGTCCCACATACGGCAACTAGAAGGATGTGCAACTATGACATTCAACTATCTACTGGGGCTCTGGGGGGAAAAATAAATAAATAAATAAAATTTAAAAAGTTTGAGATAAACTTGACAATAAAGTTATAAGGTCTTCTTGAGATGCTGTCAAGGAGCAGGGACAGGAGATCCAAAAGATCATATTGGAAGGTAGCAGTGGAAACAAAAAGAAAGCTATTGACTCACTGTACCTTACCAAGTTCAGGCCATTCAATAAAATGATTAAAGAAAAAAATATATCTAAAACAGGAAAAGAATCAGATAGGAGATGATGTTATTTTTCTCTCCAGCATAAGCCCTGATCCCTTTAACACCTCTCTCTTCTAATCAGATTGGCTAATATGAACACATCCACTTGCCAGAGGCCCATAGCCCCCTGGATATTATGCCCCAATTATTTAGAACTCACTTGTGGGCCCTACGCAGGCCAGGAGAGGCCTTAAAATTCTTGCCCCATGACACAGTTCCCCATGAAAACTACATCTGGAGCGCTACTTTACACTGAGTCATTGCTGCAACTACTGTCTCATTTAAACATAACTGCAAGGTTAAGTATTTTCCAGTTTTACAGACCAGGAACACAGGGTCAGCTAGTATTTGAACTCAAATGTGTCAGATTCCAATGTCAATATTCTTTCCATGAACCACATCTTCATAAGAAACATACTGATTCAGCAGTGATTTATAAATCAGGAAAGCCGTAAAACTGTTTGACTTATGAATGAGATCTGGCTATTCCATAAGTAGGGACAGTCAAGATGATTTACTGAATGACTATGCTACTTCCAGGTCATCACTGGGGATTCTGTCCTTGCTGTTAAAATCTAAATGCTAATTTGGGAAGACCATCTTTGGCAAGCAGTGATAATCTAGCCCACCATCAGGACTCTAGACAGAAAAGCGGCCATCCCTCCATGAATACGACTAACACCAGGACTAGCAGACAATTTTCAAAGCTCACTACTGGCAGTTCCTGGGTACCACTTTTGTGCCAGCTTATCAATTCCAAGTCACCTAAATTCTTTAGAAGGTTTCTATCCCCTACTTCTACTCAAAGTTAATATTCCTTTTCATTGCTTATTATCACAATTTCTTTTCCTCCTGGTGTAGCAGGAACAATCAAGGCTTATCTTATTTGCACAAGGAAAAAGACCAGGTCTCTGCCCTGTAGGATCCATTCACCTGTCTATAAATGGCCAATCAACTATACAACAGGGAGCTTGAGGGTCATCCTAACTAGCCAACAACTTAATGGACAATGAGCAAGCAAGAGTGCTGAAAGAAAGAAGACATGGACATGCCCTTAAAATCTCTCTTAACTAACTCCACTTTGACTTGTAGTAGATTAATATGTTACTTTAATGTTCAACAACTGAAGAAAATATGGAGAATTTTTTTAAAGGCTCAGGGAAAAGTAATGTAATGACTGAATAGCTGAGAAGTTGAGCCTGTGAGTAAACTTTAAGGAACTGACATGTTTACGGAAATTAGAAGAAAGCTTAATTATATAGAAAAAAATACTTTTCTATCTCTCCATCAAAGTTGAAGTTAGTATGAGGAATGTGCCAAAGATAAAATATATTAATTCAGAAAGCATGAAAGCCTGTAAACTATCATTGAAGGTTCTACACACTTTTTATGAAACCACAGAATTCAGTGTGTTGATGACAACGTAAAAGCCACTTTCTTAGTAGGCAGAGAAGTCTATGAAGGAGTAGTTCTCAGCTGTGACTGTATATCAGAATCATCTGTGATGCTTTCTAAGCATAAAAGCATCAGGGGACCAGCCCAAATCTAACAAGTCAGTGTCAGTACAGCTGAGGCTTTGGCAGGCCTTTTTAAAAGTGACACAGCTAATTCTGTGTTGGTGGCCAAGGTTAAGAATCACTGCTGAAGAGCTCTGAATTAAAAAGGCAAGAAAAAAAAAACTTACAAAAGAGAAACATAACACCAAAATATAGTTCTTTGAATAGACCAATAGACACCTGGAAATACTAAGCAAAAAGAAAAGAAGATAAACATCACCCAGTATCAGTAAAGAAGAGAGGAGATCACTAAGATCCCAGAGTCATTAAAACACACACACACACACACACACACACACACACAGTACTATTATGAACTGTCTGACAGTAAATTTTAAATTTTAGATGAAAGGAAAAAATTACTAATAATTTTCCAAAACTGACACAAGAGGAAGTAACCAAAAAAAATCTCAAAATCTTACATGTATGAAAGAAACTGAATCCATAACTAAAAGCATTCCTAAAAAACATATAAACAACAATTCTAGGCTCAGATGGCTTCAACAATGAATTCTTCCAGACATTAAGGAAGAAATAATCCTATCTTGTCCAAATTCTTCCAGAGCATAGAAAATGAGAGAACATTTCCCAACTCATTCAATAAGGCCAGAATAATCTTGATACCACAACCTTGACAAGGACATTACAAGAAAAGAAAATTAAAGGCCAATCTCTCTCATGAACATACATGCAAAAATCCTAAAGAAAATATAAAAAAGACATTTCATATACATATGAAAATTGTATCATGATCAAATTTAGTTTATTCTGGCAATATATGATTGGTTTAACATTTAAAATTAATCAATGTAATTCACACATGAACAAAATAAAAGACCCATGTAATCATTTCAATAGACACAGAAAAAGCATTTGATAAATTTCAACATCCATTCATAAGTTTTATAAAACTCTTTGCAAACTTAGAATGAATCCTTCTTTATCTAACAAATAGAATTTACAAAAAGCCTACAGCATACTTAGTGGTGAAATATTGAAAACTTTTCCCCTCAGTATTAGGGGACAAGGATGCCCACTCTCACCACTTCTATTCAGCATTGTACCAAAGGTCCTAGTAAGTGTGACCAGACAAGAAAAATAAATGTTGTAGGGACTTGAAATAAAGAAGTAAAGATCATTATTCACAGATAACATAATTGTGTAAATTGAAAATCTAAAAAAACTACTGACAAACTATTAGAATAAATGAATTTATCAATGTCGTTGGATACAAGGTTGATATGAAAACATCCATTTGTTTCTAGAGACCAGCAACAAAAAATTTAAAACAGCATTTTAAAAATGACAACATTTACAATAGCTTGAAAAACATCAAAGATCCAGGAGTAAATCTTATAGAATATGTGGAAGACCTTTATACAGAAATTAAAGAAAACCTAAATAAATATGGTATACCATGTTCATAGATCAGAAGATGTCGATTCTTTTCAAATTATCTCTAGTCACTGTAAACCTAATCAAAATCCCTGGAGATGTGTGTGTACATGTGTGAAACTGACAAACTGATTCTAAAATTTATACGGAAATATAAAAGATCAAGGATAGCAAGGATGCTCTTGAAGACCTTCAAAACTGGAAAACTTATTGTACTGGAAATCAAGAGTTACAAGCTACACTAATTAAGACAGTGTGATATTTGTACAAGTAGACAAATAGGCCAGTGGAACAGACAAAAGAGCCCAGAAACAGACCCCCACGCCGACACTTGATTTATGACAAAAGCACAGCACTGTGAAACAATGTTTTTAATACATGGTGTGGGCCAATCAGCTAAATGTGAAAGGTAAAATGGTAACACTTCTGGAAGATAACACAGCATATCTTGATGACCTTGGGTAATAATTTCCTCAACAGGGCCTGGTAAGCACTAACCATGAAAAAAAGACTGATAAAGTGGAGTACATTAACATTAAACATTTGTTTTCATCAAAAGACAAAAGAGTGAAAAGTCAAGAGTGGGAGAAGATATATGCAACGTACATAACCAAAAGTTTCCATAACTGGAATATATTTTTAAAAACTCCTATAAATCAATAAGTAAAAGACAATAAATTCAACAAAAAAAGTGAGCAAGAGACTTAAATAGGTATTTCACAAAAGAGAATAGCCAAAGGCCAACAAGTACATAAAGAGACGCTCAACATCATTAGTATGCAGGGAAGTGAAAATTAAAATGATATCATCACACATCTACCAGAATGGCTAAAACTAAAAATACTGACAAAGCCAAATCTTGACAAGGATATGGTGCAATTGGAACTCTTATAAACTGCTGGTGGGAGTTTAAATTGGCATAACCGCTTTGGAAAACTGTTTGGTAGTACCTAATAAAGATATGTGTCTATTCCTATGACCCATATATTCCATGACCCAGTAATTCCACTCATAGCTACATACCAACAGAAATGCATCTGTATGTGCATCAAAAGGCATGTACATGAATGTTCCTGGTAGCATGATGTGTAGTAGCCAAAAACTGGATCAACTCAAACCACAATTAGCAGAATAAATTGTAAGACGTTCACACAATGAAATAAACTGAGCAATAAAAATGAATAAATCACAGCTACAATTAATTCCCCTTTCTACCCTAGCCCTGCTATATCCCAGCCCTTCCTTCAATCTTTGCCTTTAGTTCACTCATTATTTATATTGTTCTGTTGTATGTATCTACTTCACACCTCTTTCTTGAAGTAGATAGGGTAAAAATGAGTTTATATGCCTCATAGGTCTTAAAAGAGCTAACAAATCCAAACAGAAGAGAACTGCAATTTCAGTTAACCATGGAAAGGCTAACCCCAGTCTCAAGGGAATTTATGCTGATGTCAAACTCCTGAATCATTTTACGTAAGGGTCATAAAGGTTTCTTCCTCCTTCTTCTTCCCCCCTCCCCTCCACTCCTCCTTTTTCCACAACGCTTTAAGTATGTAAAAACCATTCTTAGCCTGAGGCAGTATGTGGACCCTGTAAGAAACCAGGCTGTACCTAAGGCAGCCAGCCACAGTGAGGAAAAAGAAATGACTTCTCAGCACCGCCCCCCCCACCCCCGGTGGTTTGAGTGAATCCAAATGATACAAACTACTCAACACCACACACTAGACTATAGATGTCCATCTGCTCTTTTCTTGGCCAACTGTAGATCTCAATAGCCAACCAGGAAATTTGGAAAGGCACAAAGCAAAAGATTTTATGAGACTACTAACGACAAGTTGAGTGGTCGTTAAAAGCACAGGCCATGAAGTGAGACCACCGAGTTAGTGTCCTGGCTCCAGCACTTAGGACATCTATGACCTTGGACAAACCATACTCCCCAGCACCATCCCATCGTTGTTATATTAAGTGAAATAATATAACTGTGCACAGCACTCCAAAATGACAGAGATTTAAAAGTGAAAGGCAGAAGTATAACGATGTACACCTGAAATGTCTACAATGTTATAAACCAATGTTACTGCAATAAAAAATAAATATAATTAGAAGTGAAAGGCAAATGGTGGTACTTAGAATTTTAAACAGTAAAAGACAATCAACGGGGCAGGGAGGGGCAGGCCCAGTGGCATAGTGGTTCAGTCCGTGCACTCTGCTTCAGCGGCCTGGGGTTCACGGGTTTGGATCCTGGGCACGGACCTACACAACGCTCATCAAGCCATGCTGCAGTGGCATCTCACATACAAAATAGGAGACGACTAGCAAGATGTTAGCTCAGGGCCAACCTTCCTCAACCAAAAAGAGGATGACTGGCAACAGATGTTAGCTCAGGGCCAATCTTCCTCATCAAAAACCAAAAAGGCAGGGGGGCCCAGCACAGTGGTGCAGCGGTTAAGTGCACGTGCTCTGCTTCGGTGGCCCAGGACTCACCGGTTTGGATCCCGGGTGCACACCGACGCACCACTGATCAAGCCATGCTGTGGCGGCATCCCCATATAAAGTAGAGGAAGATGGGCACAGATGTTAGCTCAGGGCCAATCTTCCTCAGCAAAAAAAGAGGAGGATTGACATTGATGTTAGCTCAGGGCTGATCTTCCTCACCAAAAAAAAAAAGGTAATCAATGGGTAAGAAAATTGATCCATTCACATGAAACAAATCTTTGTAGTGAGCTTTAAAACACAAAAGCGCCTCTGAGTATCTGTAAAAGATGGCCTAAGCATTAATTTAATCAAAATATAAGAAATTCAGTTTTAAGAAATTTTTTTTTTGCCTTCTAAATTTGACAAATTAAAGTGGATACAACTAGCACATGAGATGAAAAGATATGAGTCACCACTAGGTGCTGCTCAAGAACTGACTGTTGCCTGCTCTTATTTCATCCCATTAAGTTTCTCCACTCTTTAATCTGCTTTTTTCTTTTAAAGAAGAAAAACTGAAACACAACAAATGCTTCCTGAGTCCATCCATTTCCAAAGTATAAAATATATATTTAAATAAAGGCCATACTGCACACCAAGGGTAAAACAAATACTTTTATTGCACATTTATAAAATCTGCATAGTTGTATCAAGTGTTCTTCCCTCCCACGACTCCCTCATTAATCTTAAAATTTGGTTAAAACACAATATCCAATCTGGAGCCTTTTAAAAATGGTCAACAGAGGATAGTTCTCTCTCTACATATACATATATATAGATATTTTTTCTTTTTACAAACCCACATCCCTTACTTTTTCAAAGCAAAAAAGGGTAGGGGCATCAAAATGTTCTTTTGGGCCAGAAGCAGCCTTAGACATCTGTTGTTGACAATTTTCAGATGCTAGAAAATTTTACCTAAATGGTTAACAATGATCAAAATGCTACCTCTAGTCAAGTTTCACAATACTATTCCATCTAAAGTCCCTAATACTTTCCTTTCTTTCACTCAGGACTGAGCATGAGGTTTTCTGGTTTAATTAAAAATATAAAATAAAAGAGAGAGAAGAAAGAAAGGAGAGGCAGCTTTCTTTTGACTTTTCAGCATCTTGCCGCCACATGACCTTATATTCTACCCACATGTAAAAGGGCAGTGGTTCATCAGCAACCCATTTCGTCATCTCGTCAAAAGCCAGGCAAGGTTTATATTCCTCATCCCTTGCAGTTAAGAATTTTTAGATGTCATCCATATTTGATAAAATAACTAGTAGCTTTTCATCTGGTTCAGGTTCTGATGAATCACCCTTCTATTCTGCTGTCAAAAATATTTACGCCTGAAGGATAATTTAGAAACTGGCAAGAGGCTTAGAAAAGCCCAAGCATTCTTGTAGGTACAAGAGGCATTCAGGGCTTCTGGCATAATTCAATACCTTAATACACCAGTTCCTGCCTTTTTTAGTGAAATTGCTTTTATGATTCTGTATCTAAAAAGTGCAATTTTATTTTCAATCCTTCTTTACACACAGAGCATAGTTGGGGTCTAGATCTGAATCTTACTTTTCCACCTAATCCCTTTCCCAAGGTAAACACTGTGACAACAGACTTCTGTGCAACAGGCAGGCAACCAAAGACCAGGATGGGCCTTGAGTACCCGAGGGCTTATTTCACTGTCACAGCTGAAACTCCTTGAATTGACTCCATGACAGCTGCAAACCGGCTACAAAGGTCATAGGGAGAATTGGGTCGAATAGTTGGAGGCTCCTTCAAGACAATGATTTCTGCAGAAGGATCTAGAAGCCTGGGTAGAAACTCCCCTAAGCACAGCTGCAGATTTTCTGTGGAGGGAAAATGGACGGTTACATATACAGCTAAACAGATGTCTGAGTAAAAACTAATAAGTCTGCAACTATACAGGAAAGCCTTCCATAGAGCCCATTGCCCAACCTCAAAGATCAAAGCACTAGGCTGGCCAGCTAACAACAAATGAGGATTCCTTCAGGCCAAACCAGGAGCAAAGACCTACTTGCCAAATATACCAAAGCTTTAGGTCACAGCTGTAAGCCACCTGACATGTGGCAAAATAACACTGTACATTCACTTCATTATGGACAGGTCTTCTAATCAATCATCCTTAAAAAATTGGAGAAAGTGGATACAATATTCTGTACCATAAATATAATGGTGCTATTTTCTTTCAAATAATTAAAATACACCAGTGTGTACACAAGGCATTAAGTAAAGCTATCTATCTATCACACATGGTTTAAATAAAAACGGAAGATACTAAAAGGAAATTCACAGCTACTAATTATTATAGAATTTTCAATAAATATTATAAACCTGAACACTTTGACAAGTCAAGAGAATATCTTTACATCAGTGAGAAACTAACAAAGAGTTCATATTAGAATATACACCATCTTTCTAAGTCTACCAAACTCGCCTAAAAATAACTAGTTTTAGGCTCCCTCTCCAAAATCCTTTGGACAAGCAAGGCTATTCCATTCACTAATTTATTAATTTTGAAGGCATGATAGTTAATCATACATTTATGTCTTGCAACTTCAAGTCATAGGGAAATTTAGTTATGGCACTCTTCAGATAATCAAGCTGCACATACAGATTTTGACTTTTAAACTATAAAATTAGGGTTCAGATTTTGGCAGATGAAAAAGTAACAAAAATCTGACATTCCTGAAGAGCAGTGATTTTTTTCAAACAGAGTTTGCTGGCTGTCTGTGGAGGTGCTTCAGCAGTGAGAGGAGGTAAGGGAGGCTAAAAAGGACAGAGGCCCAAGCTCCCTTTCCTTGTTTCAATAATGTAGAACACTTTTAACTCACTTATATGCTAGGAGGTTCCAATAATTCCTTAATAAGGTTTGACAACTACTGCTATAAAGTGAGACCACTGTAATTTCTAGAATTCTCAAGAGCCTTAGAAATTACTGGATGTGCTAACAACAACATACCTGCAATATCTTGCCCAAGGTAAGAGCACCAGTGGTTTCTCATGATCTCAATGGCATCTAGGTCATCCTTAGAGATATCATTATTAATGATAAGGTGAATGCAGGGAATGATCAACTCATTCATCACATTAATGCCCTCGGTTACAGAGTGGTCATCATTTGTTTCAAAGAGAGAAGCTGCTTTGGCATTCAGCTCCTGCAGATAAAAGGCAGAGTGGAAAAAAAGTCTGAAAAAGAGAAATATCTATTTTAGAAGAGCCTAAACAACTGGTTCCCAAACTTTACAGCACATTAGAATTGCCTGGGGATCTTTAAAACCTACTGATGCCCCACCCAAGACATGCTAATTTAATCGGTATGCTGGTGACCTGGGCTTTGGGATTTTTAAAAAGCTCCCAAGGTGAGTCTAATGCAACTAAGTCTCTGACCCACTGGCCTTACCCGTCAAGGTCATGCTTAACACCGGTTCTACCAAAAGGCCTAGTCAATGGTTCTCAACCTCCACTGAGCATCAGAATCACCTGCAGAAGACATGCTGATGCTCAGGCCCCTCCCCGAGACCATGGTTTAACTGACCCTGTTGAACTGTCCCTGTGAAAGTTCCCGAGGGGACTCTGACGCACACTGAGGGTTGAGAGCCAGTGATGAAAAGAATCTAAATCGCTGTTACCGCCTGTGGGTGGAAGCTGAGCAGGACATTCAAAATGTAATCTGCGGGCCGGCCTGGGTTCGGGTCCCGGGCACGCACCGACGCACCGCTTGTCAGGCCATGCATGCTGTGGCGGCGTCCCATATAAAGTGGAGGAAGATGGGCACAGATGTTTGCTCAGGCCCAGTCTTCCTCAGCAAAAAGAGGAGGATTGGCATGGATGTTAGCTCAGGGCTGATCTTGCTCACAAAAAAAACGTTATAAAAAAAATGTAATCTGTATTTGGCGATTTAAAAAATAAAAACATGGCTCTAATAAAATTCAGATCCATCAAATCTACAATACCTTTTTTCAGCTTCAAAATGCCCTGCCACACCTATAATTGATAAGAGAAATCAAAGTATAAATCAGAAAACGAATATATGTAATGACTTAATCTCCTCCGTATGGTATTAACAACAAGGCAGTGTAGAAATGCTGGCCTGACTCTTCCCATGAAGGGCAATTCTGCTGGGTGACAGGGAAGACAAACGCAAGCACACCATCTGAGGGCAAGCCGCCTCCTCGTAGTTCACTGAAGGACAAGCACCAGTATAAACCCTCGGGTAGGCAGAGGGCAGAAGACGGGTCTGCCTTTCCACGTGGTTGCCAAATGCAGAATAGGCCAGGAGAGAGCTTCAGTGCTGTATGACGACGTTAAAAGAACAGCAGAACCAATTCTTATAGTTGATATCTTCTGTAAAAAACTGAGTCTCTTTCAAAGTCACAAAAACTCTCATCTACTAGCTTAGCAGGGAAAACAGAAAAAACCCGGCATTCCTTCAACACACATTTATTACAGGCCTCCTACGTGCCAGGCACAGAGAAAACAGCTGAATAAGAAAGAGATCTGTGCTCAAGGAACTCACAGTCTAGTAGGAAAGCAATGTGATAAAAGCTATAATGCAGTATACATCAAGGGCACAGAAAAAGGGCTGATTCTCATCCTAACTTCTATCATGGGTTGAAGAACAATATTCACTTAAGTAACTTAATCTGTTTCAATGTAAAACCGTTCTTGTGAGTTTGGAAAAATCTAAAACCTACTAGAGATTATTTTGCTTTTTAAGTTATATTTCTTCGTGGCTTCAAGGAGCAGAAGTTACAATACAATAAAACAATAAAAATCGTAAGGCTTTACAAACAGTACAAACCAGAAGGCATTTTCTCCGGTATAAAGCAATCACGGATTCCTTCACCCCACGGCGGGGCCCCTTCATCAGCAGAGCGGCGTTGCTCTGGTAGGCGTATACTAGGTAGGAAAGGGCCTCTTGGTACCTTAGAAAATAGTAGATAAACAACAGCTAAGTGCTCCTTCTCCAAAATCCAGGGCTTAGAGCTCACTGTTCCCTAATACAAGAATTTACTTGGCTGCAATTACGGAAAAGTCTTAAAGACAGAGGCAGCATGGTACACTGGGAAAAGCCTGAGGGCCAAAGACTGTAGCCAGTTTCAGCTCTTCCACAAATTGGCCAAGAAACCCAAGGTGAATCATGGAACTTCCCTGGGCTCCAGTTTTTCCCAACTCTAAAACAAAGAAGTGGACTCGATGCTCACTAAGGTCCATGCCAACTCTAAAATTCATTCTCTGAGTGCATCTTCATTTGTCACTAAGAAAGTCTGGCTGTTATGTCTCTTTACTAATAAACCTATCATTATGTGAAGGATGAAAAAACATGTGTGATGTTCAGAGCAAAAGTGAAGTGAAACACTGGAAAAAATAGAGGCACACTGGTGCAGACGACAAGGGAGGTGAGGCTGTGACTCTTAGTATTCCTGGATGGGCATCAATAAATAATAGTGTCCTGATCAATAATCTTAGTGACAAAAAAAGCCAACATACTTTCCTTTTTGATAGAGTTCCAGGCCTGTTAGGAGATACACAGACACCTTTCGAAACAAACTATAATCTTCATGCCACTTCTGAAAAGCAATGATTACCATTAATGATTATGACCATGATAAACTAGTTCTACACTTTCTATCACCGTAAATTTTAAAGTCAATACATATATTTATTGAGCACATATGACCAAGCACAAAGACAATAAATACAAAAGCTTTCAGAGAAAAACATATTCAACATTTAGAATAAAAACCTACTGCTGACCTTAATTTTCAATGTCCTGTTCCTTCCACTGAGGAACAGAAATATTTATTTCATATGAGCTTTAGAATTTATTATCTTACTTTCCAACACCCATGTCCAAGTCATTCAGCTCTGGTTGAAACGAATGACCTCTCAAGTTCTGATGAAACATCCAGAGGTGGGGAAGATGGAGGGACAAGACTGTTTCAATCACAGAGCAACACCCAAGCTCAGCAGGCGGTGGGCACACCTTGGATGGTACATAATACTGGTTTATGTAGAACACAGTGCTATTTAAAAAAGTTGTAACTATACTTACATTATAATGCATAGAAATTGAATTTCTAACATAGAAATATTAGAAAACTATATTATTTAAAACAAATCAAAACCATGAATTCAAGAATTTTATTGTCTAGGACAAGGCTAAAACAGTTATTTAAGGAAAATGAAGTGTTGATTCATTCTAACAGAAGAATGGGATAAAGAAATCCACTATTCTGAAGTAAGAAAAGATCACTTATCCATTCTTAGCCAGTTTTTTTGGGGGGTCGGGAGGGCAGTCAGTCTATGATAACATAAAATTGTTAGTTTTGCTTCAGGAATTAACGTTTTTGCTTTGTAGATTTAAAGAGAAGACTTCACCTTGTACTCTTCCATATTCATGTCATCTGGACCAATCTCCTTCAGTTTAGCTTGAGCCACTTTCATAATGCTGATTGACCTGTGTGGGACAAAGTTCAGAGAGCAATGACAGGGTCTGTGTACAGCTTACCCCGCAGAGGAGCTGGTCAAGCCAGCAGCAGAAGGAGGGGTGATTCACTGGAGCGCTCCCTTCTCACCTTTCATCATAGCTGAGATTTTTATCTGCAAACTGTTCCAAAAGGGTCCGTTCTACTACCCTTTTGGGTGCTTCATTTTGGAAAAAGTAGATAAGCACATGTTGAAGTCGAGGATCACTGTGAGAGGTGGGGGTCTCCTTGGCAAGCTGATAGAGTCTGGAGTATTCTTCATGGAATGCCTATTAAAGACAGAATTGATAGTTAAAAAAGGGTGCACTGTGGGCATTTGCACACAGAAATTGATGCCTAAGGGCTATAGAGGTTTCCATAACTCAAAGAAGACTTCTAAGAAATTCTTATTGAGGAATTACAGAGGCAACTATGAAATCTCTAAGTTGTTTGCATTTCATAAGGGATGAAACTCCTCTGGCATTCTGGCACCAAAGACATACCATACTCATAAGAAACTAATTTTTCTCATAAAGTTCTCAGAAAAAAAAATTTAGTTTCAAGCGTTTCAGGCATATCCTTGAGTCCCAAAGACCTGAATTGTAAAAATCCAGATAAATGCAATTCATTCAAGTACTTTAAATTTTATTCAAGTACCTTAAAAAGCATGGCCCACTTTCTTATATTAATGCCCCCAAATTACAAAAACAGTGTCTCATTCACAGCTTTATTAACAGACATTTCCTAAGAACAACAAGAAGCCCTCCAGGCTAGGTGTGACACAGAAAGGCAGTGCTCACCAAGGCTGCATGAGCGCCAAGAGAGAAGGAGAGAGCGTATTGCGGGACAGCTTGTTCATTAGTTAGACAGGAAAGGGAGTTCTACGTTTTACTTCAGTGAAAGACACTTTAATCTCGTTTTTTACCATCTAATAGAATTATTGTCCCATTATTATGATACCTATGGTATAAGGATTAGAATTTAAAAAGCAGAGATACCTTAATAAGCCCTGCTTCAGACCCATCTCGGTCAAAGGTCTGACGGGCTTTAGCTATGGCCAGGATGACCCCTTGCATGGCAGGGCTCAGCATCACCTACCACAAGAAGGCACAAAACACAGAGAAACAAAGGAAAGAAGAAAGGTTCAAAAGAAGACTGCATGAGAGAAGGTGCACAGGTGGCCAAAGGGCAGCAGAGCAGTGTGCTCCTTGGCAGTATCTACTGCAAGTCAACCTTCACATTCCTATTCCTACATGCTTTTACAGCCCCGTCCCTCCACACAATGTCAAGACCTGTTCCAAGGCAAGCGATCCTATATATCCTCTCTAATTTAGCAGATGAATAAAAATGTATGTCTAAAAATATCTACAACATGGCACTGCTGAAGAACCAAGTTAAATTACAGCTCTTAGAAGAGAAGTGTCTGAGGTGAGAATTCCAATTTAGTTCTGTAGTTTGGGTGTACATCCTAAATACACAAATATTTCAGACTTTTACTAGAATGAACAATACATTTAAAACAGTCTGGAAATCAGGGAATATACAAATATAACTATAAAATGAAATCCTTTCAACGATTTAAAAAAAAACATCCCACAGGAAACACTAGAAATCTGAGGGACAGGATTCATGATTATTTATGTGCAGTGACAACTGAAAAGGAGACAGACAATGAATAACTTGGGATTGTACAGCTTCTTTCTAAAGCTTTACAATTAAAAACAACTCCAATTCACATTTGTTCTGCTCACTAGACAACTGAAAATTTTGTATTTGGAGGAAAAACAATGCACTAATATTACCAAAGACTCTTTAACTTAAAATTAAAAGGCAATTTTTTTGTTTATAATACAAAAAAAGGAACTAAACTCTACCTTTCCGAGCCATCTAGACTCTGCAGTGGCCCCCGTAAGTATATGCCTGGGTAGATATATACTGGGAACAGTGTACAGTGGGAACAAGCTATTTTTTTAAAAATGGTAACTAAGGTCAAAACCAGATAGGCCCTCTTATCTATTCTTTGTTTCAATCAGGAAATATTAACTATTACCAAACACCTTAAAAAAGTATATTCAGTCACATGAGAAGGAAATATAAGACTGACAACAAACAGCTAAATCCTGCACTCATCTCTGTACCTCCTCATCATATCCATCTCCATCAGATCTAACCAGAATCCTTCCCACACTGGGAATCTCGACTTCAGAGACCTCAGAATTAGGCTGGGTAGCAGACTCTGCATCATTAGCCTTTGGGGGCTGTTCTGACTGCTCTGCAAGGTTTGTTTCCGGGGGCATGGGCTTCTTGGGTTCAGTTTCCTTAAGCCGTGGCAGCAGAATGAAGAGAAAGAGTAAGAAAAAAAACAGGAGAAATAAAGAGGGATTGGTTAAACACAGCAGAAACACAGAAAAATAGAAATGTGAGAAAACTGTGACAATTACTGCTGAAAGCCCGCCCCTCCTGAATTTGGGCTTCAGAGTCATTCTCACCTCACTCAGGGCTGCTTCTACACCACTCTTCTCATAGGCACGTGCTGTGTTTGCAATAGCCTGAGCAGTCTGCTCCTTTACAATCACAGCATGCTCAGATGACAGGCAGCGAACCCCGTGAGAAGAGGCTACTGAAGGCTCTGATGAAGAATTACACAAAGGAATTAGCATCTGATGATAAGTAATGTCTAGAACACTCTGTAAAAGGCAAGCAGGATGGATACAAAGTTTAATATAAAACCCTACTAGCAAACCTTTTTAAAAAAATCTATGCAAATTTCCTCTAGAAACTAGTGACTAGAAGAAATGGCTACTTCAGCAAGAAGCCACTGACAATTCTGTAAAATTTAATGTGCTCCCAACTTTGTCATATTTCTTTATGCCAAGAGGCTTCCTACAAACAACCATCTGTTAGAAAGATCACTTTTGGAGAAGAGTTTTCATAAAGTCTACCTATAAAGTCTACCCTATATAGGAGAAACTATGGGTTTCTCCTATAACTGGGGAAATAAGCAAAAACTAAACAGTGTGAAAGTACAGGTAGCTAGTCTTGCTGATATTACTTCTGCTCACCTGAAGGCACATTCTAAAGCCACAAGTTATTCCATCAGGTTGTGCAATACCAACTATATATGAACTACATTGTGCAGGGCTGGCTGAGGGAGTGCAGCATGAATGCTACTAAATCACTGGCATAAACGGCCTTCTCGGATACCTTGTGATGTAGAGAAATCCTGTGATGTGGAGCTGGTGGAGGATTCCATTTGAGGGATTTTGCAAGACTGCTCTTCTTCCCACTCTTCTACTTCCTGCTCAAACCTCCAGTTATCTTCCTGAATGTAATGCTTAAGTTCAACAGACAGGGCTTCAACTTCTCCTAACATTTGATCGGATTCATTAGGGACTGCCTCTGAGGAAGAACAAAGATGGAATTAAAATGGAGTACCATCCAGCAAAAGGTCATGAGGAATCAAAAGGTCCTTCCTAGAAAGAAAGAAAATAAGACACTTTGTCTCTTTTCTCCTAATGAAAAATATATACACACATACATAATCCATTAGCAGTATTGACAATATAGAGCCAAGAGTCACAGCACACCAATAACAGAGCCTGGCATAGTAGTAGGTAGGCACGCACTGAATATCTGTTGAACAAATGAATGATAAAGAGTAAGGATTTAGAACAGAGGCCAAGCACTGGCAAAGTAGCAAGAACGGCCCAAACATTTCTTAGAAATTCAGAAAATCATTAGATCCAATGGAAATTTCAAGCTAAACAGTTTTATCAATGTAACCACCACACCTATTATTGATAGTAGATAACTAATGGCTAAGGTAGATATTGATATTGATGGTTATAGACAGTATATGATAGATATTGATGGTTAGAGATAACCATCAAGATGGTTAGAGATGAATTGCAAGACATTTATACTGCCTCAAGTTTCACACAATTAAGTGCTATCAGAAAGCAGTTTGATACAATAGTTAGATGTTCATTAAAGGTATGATGAAAAATGGCAAGAATATCCAGGACGTATTAAATTTCACTTCTAACTCTGTGACCAAAACAAAACAAAAAAACCTACAGCAGAACAACATATCCACTTACTGGTTGCCATTAATTAGTCTTTTCACTAAGCAAATGAGTTTCCACTTGTTTGTCTCCATAACATAAAAATGAGCCATACGTGTGATAACAAGGCTCCTATATACTACCAACAGCCAGTACAGTCATTTGTACAGTAACTCCCACAAACAGCTGTTCCTGCTTTCACACTGCAAATATGCAATTGTGAAGATCAGTTCCTCTTAAATGATCGTTCTCTCCATCCCATTCCCCAAACACACTAGCAAATCAGACAACGTGCTGCTTGGACAAAACACCCTACGTGTTTTCTTACTTAAGCAACATAGCAAAGTTTGAATACGAAAAGAAAAAGCCTTCTATGATCTTAGATGTGAAATGCTGGTCATAAGACCTCTCACAGAAGATGTGAAAGGAAAAAAGAGAGAATAATGTAAACGGAAAACAGCACAGAATTTGGAGTCAGAATAGGATTTGAATCTTGAGCCTGCCATTTATTTACTGGCTGTGTGACTGGACAAGTGGAGAAGTTCAGCTGGAAAATGGGGATAATAAGATTTTCCACCCTGCCTATCTCCCTTTCAGAGTTATAAGTTATTAGAGAAATAAAGTTTTAAAGCATGCAGTAAGGAGTAAAGTACCAATGAAAATGATAATTATGATTGCTCTAAGCATTAGTAGTAGCACTATGATAAGTATGAAACTGTTCAGGCAAATCTACTTGTAAAATTTAGCTCTTCTCCACAGGGTGGAAAATATGTGCAGCATAAGGATGTCACTAAAAAAGAAAAAACTAGAGACAACTTAAAAGTCTATTAATGGGAGGCTGGTTTAATAAATTATATACATGCTCCATGCAATGGAATTATTATGCAGTTGTTAAAAGGAATGAGTTGGTTCTATTTATGAAAATATAGAGGGGCCGGCCCCATGGCCTAGTGGTTAAGTTCGGCACGCTTTGCTTCAGCAGTCCGGGTTTGGTTCCCAGGGCACAAACCTACACCACTCATTGGCAGCCACGTTGTAGCAGCATCCCACATACAAAATAGAGGAAGATTGGCACAGATGTTAGCTCAGGGCAAATCTTCCTCAAGCAAAAAGAGGAGGATTGGCAACAGATGTTAGGTCAGGGCAAATCTTCCTCACCAAAAAATAAAAAAAAAGATAGAGAGATCGCTGAGATACATGATTAATAAAAAAGGTGCAGAATAGAATGGGAAAATATCCCTGTGGGGAAAAAAATGGAGTGGAGGAGAGATACTGACAAATAAAATCCAGCATCTGCAGAGAACATTTCTTGAAGACTACATAAGAAAGCTAGCAATGGATACTTGTTGGGGAGTGAGACCAGGGCTCAGGGATGGGGTAGGAAAGCAAACTTCTTTTTCTTTTTTATTCTCTTTTGTACTGTTTGTATTTTTTAAATTCATTATTACTTTATAATAAATTCTAGTTTAAATTTTTTTAAAAACTATTAGACTGTTTCCTTCCCTGAGCAGTACAGCTTTTCCCCCATCTCTGGCTTCTGCTAAGATGTTTTTACCTGCACTGAAGTGGGGTAGCTTGTCGTTAATGTACATCAGACAGTAAGCACTAACATTTCTCAGGCCCCCGTAGGAATCTCTTTCAAGTTCTTCCCAGGAAGATTCAGTAACAGAGATGTCATTGTACTTGAGCCAGACCTGTCGGGGTTGATTATAGATATAGGCCCAGTAGTGTCCGGCATTCGCTTGTCCTTCATGAACAAGAACTGCATGCAAGCGATAAGGCACCTGCAAATCAAAAGGCACATTCCTGAGTTAGATTAAACAAAGTAATCTGGCAAAGTTTAGGTTATTAAAATTCAAAATTACTCCCAACTCTCAGACAGAAAAACTATTTATACATACATGTGTGTGATATGGGGTTCACAGCATAAAATCTCGTTGATTCAAGATGAACTAACAAAACCACAGCCTCGGAATCTACCAATTACATCTCAGTTCCCAGATCTTTAAAAGCAGACAGTTAACTCGATGACCTCTCTGCTTTCAACTCTAAACTCCCATGATCTGAAACCAAAGATAACCTAAACCTATTTATCCCCCCAATTCCAAATTCAGTTTATCTAAAAATAGAATTACCTTGACCACTCATGTAGAGAAAATGTTTACCATATTTGGGAGCTACAAGTTTAGCAGCTATCTTGTTCTATGTCTATTTTATGTTGTACCAAAATTTAAGTTAGCATATTTCATTATGAATCAGTCACATGTTCCCTATATTTCTTCTTGAGAGTGATTATCCACCTCTGGGGTGAAAACCCTTTTAATTATATACTTGTTTGTTTCAACATTTGAAAAGCATGTATTTTTTTCAGTATGGAGAAAATACAGCAATACTTAAGTGTCAAGTAAGTATTGATGAAAGAAAGGAAAGTCAGCCACAGAAATTAAACTTACATTTATTCAGTATCTTGACATGATTTTACTAGCAGTGAAATTTTTGAAATAATACTAAAGACAAAATGGGGAAAACCCATGATTTGCACGGTGCATTCCTGCTATTCAACAGAACCTCGCCTCCATGTGACCCTGGAAACAGAGCTCTTCTCCTGCAGCCATTCACACAGAAGCCACCGAGAGGTCATGCCCCTGACAGGAGCCTCTTTTTCCCTCCATACCCACAATGTTCTTCTAAACAAAAATTTATGTGGATAATAAGAATTTCTGCCCACCTCCCTTTTGAAGTTATTAGAGAAATAAAGTTTGAAAGTTTGCTGCTACATGAAGAATCACAAAGGATCATGGAAGTCTGGAAAGAATGGGTAACCAGTCCCTAGTTGCACTACTTAATTACCATTGCACTACTTAACTTACCATTTTATAAGAAGTTTTTCTTAATATTTGACAGCAAACCTTTTTACTGTGTGAAAATACTATGTGGCACACTCAAAACAAATGTTTTTGGTTCTATTGTTGGTAAAAGACATACTGTTTTGACCCTAAATCAAAGAAAAAGAACAATATTTCTTTCCTAAGTTTATTCTTATATCTCATGGAGGTTCCATTTGCTTTCAAGGAAAACTATCACATTTTCTTTTTGTATCTACTATGAGCACCACTAGAACATGCCTTGACTACCTTCCCATCAATTTTCATTCTACCTGACGAAGGAGAGGATCACAGTACATCTGCTCAATCATCTGGGTAGTGCTTGCAATACAATTCTTTAAATCTGTTAAAAAAGAACACATAGTTAAGATGATTTCCTTCCATGTCACATAGGCTGCTTCAACTAAGAAAAGACTATTGCTTATCTGCACCTGGGATTCTGATTTCAACCTCACTCTATGAACCACAAAGGAGTAAACAGTTTTCAAGCAGCTGGTACTTGATTTTATGAAGGCTTTTAGTTTAATATAATTAAACTAATATAATCACACAACATATATAACATGTGATTACATTACATAATATATTACATAATATAATAACATTAAGGTTTTAAAAAATTATCTCATAATCGGAACCAAAATTTCTTCAAGAGGAAACAGTCTCTATTTAGGAAAAGATCTTAATGAGTCACTTGGGTGTAAAATATATGTTCCAGAGACAGGACCTGAAAAGAGAGGGCAGACCAAAAGGCAGGGCTAAATTTCTGTGAATAAGAACCTGGGAGGAATCTACATTTTTATTTTTCTTTTTTTGCTCCCTAGTTAAAAGGAGAAAGGAAGGAGAAGAGGGAAAGTCTGAGCAACATGACAAAGAAGCCAAAGAACTTTTAAGAACAGAATGCTGAATAATTCAATTCTACACTGCACGGATTGCTCAAATATTCCCTGCCTGATTAACCTTCAATAAGGCATGCTTCATATAGAAAAGACTTTTTTTTTTTTTTTCTGTGAGGAAGATCGCCCCTGAGCTAACATCTGCCAATCTTCCTCTTTTTTCTGCTGAGGAAGACTGGCCCTGGCCTAACATCCATGCCCATCTTCCTCCCCTTTATATGGGACACCACCACAGCATGGCTTGACAAGTGGTGCATCGCTGCACGCCCGGGATCCGAACCAGTGAACCCTGGGTCACCGCAGCAGAGCGTGCACACTTAACCGCTTTGTGCCACCAGGTCGGCCCCCTAGAAAAGACTTTTAAAAGTCGAAATCCGGGAAAGCTAAATTCTAAGTTTGGGTCAACTGAAGCCAGAATTCAGACAACTGCAAGAAGAGAAATCAGCAGATGCAGAAAAAACCCAGCCAAAGGTGATCATGAATGTCTAAGCTATTTGGGAATTACCAAAAATTTTGAAGAGGGATCTTTCTATAGCTGTATAATGGGAGTGCGAACCAATCCTACGGGGAACTAAAATTACAAAAGAAGTCACAACCACCATGCTGAAATTCAACAGTATATATGGCAACGGCAGGAAATGTATCCAAGGTGCCTAACTTCCAAATATTCAACAAACAGAACAGGCAAAGAGTAACCATTTGACAAATTTTAAAAGAGCCAACCTTGTATGTCTTGTTCAATCTCACTCCTCCACCTCTGAAGACAGGTCTTCACAAAGTTTATCTCCTCATCTGTGACTGTTCGAGGAGCTGGGTGTGCAGGCATTTCCATGGAAGACCGGGAAGATGTAAGTGGAGTATTCATTGACTCAGACTTGTGTAGACAATCTTCACAAGGAGAAAAGGTACTTTCAGCATCCTGAGAGGAGCTTTCTTTACTTGTACTGAAGGAAGATAAATATCATGTTCATATGATAATTTCCAAAATATGCCTTGGCCTAAATTAATGTGCTTTGTAAAGCAAAGCTACTATATGGAAAAGGATGGCCATAATTTAGTGAGCATTCACTCTGTAAAGGTTCTGAGCCAAACCTTTTCTTTATGTGCACCATCTCATTTAACACACCTTGCTTATGAGGCAGATACTATTACCATCCCTATTTTACCAATTGCAAACCTAAGATTTAGAGAAATTAAGTAACTTACCCAAGTTCACTCAGCTAGTAAATGATGGAGAGGGAAAACCCAGATCTGCCTGAGTCTACAGCTCATGCTCTCTAACCACTTGTTATAATGCCTTCTCACGAAGAAGGGACGAGAAGGAAGATGGAGAAGAGAAGACTGGGACTGGAAGAATCAAGGAATCAACTATCACGTTTCCAAGATGCAACCAACTAAAGCGAGACTATCCATCCAGGAATAAAATATACAGAACCAAGAAAAATGAAGTGTCAGCTGAACAGCCTGTAGACAGTCTCACAGGAATACAAACCAGGTGGCCCCCTGGGAAAGCACAAGGGGCAGGACTTAAAGGCAGACAATCTCAGCTCCACCACTCCTAACCGCTCAAGGAAAAGTTAGCAATCTAACACCTCAGGTAAGTAAGCAATCTAATACCTCAGCTATAAAACGTAAATGTTAACTTCTTTACATCATCGCTGTAAACTAACAGAATAAATCATGTAAAGTAAATGTTAATTTATCTACTAATTAACTACTGTCAAACAAATTGCACGTAGACAAACCAGCAGGAATATAAACTAAGCTTCTAATTGTACTCAGGTTTCTGTTTCACACCAAAACTGAGGAACATAAACTTCCTTTAGCTTTGACTTATAAGAAACCCTCACTCCCTACTCCTCCCACCCGCCTCTCACACAGACAATAGAGAAAACCTCTTTTCCCTAACGACCTACACATGTCAAAAAATAAGCCCAATATAAGCAAAAGAGCAGATATCTCAATCTCAGAAGAGATCTCTCTCTCTCTCACACACACTGTAACTTTAAAATCTAATAATATCAGGTAGTATTATTTTACGTGATTAAACAACCTGCCCAACCACTTTAAAAAACTAAAGGTGTTTATATATAAAGAACATGAAAAAATTCTATTAAAAAAAATCCAAACAGATAGGTAGAGTGTAAAAAGTAAAAGAACCCACCATCCCTAGCCTCATGCCACCCGCTAGAGATAATTATTCTTAACATTTGATATTTTCTATCCAGATATGCATTTCCATGCATACCTGGATGAATAAATATTAATATGGGGGGGGTTGGGGGAATGGTTGGGTTTTTTACCATAAAAGGTTAACCTTTTTTTTTTTATGAGTTCTAGTGTTTTTATTAGCCAGGACATACACATCACATTTGATCCATGCTGACCCTAGTGGCTCCTCCAGGCCACAACGCTTGCTGCATGTGGCTAAGCTAGAATAGAATCAGAGGGCTCATGTAACTTGACCTGTTTCCTCACTAGATAAGCCCCTCTGGGCTGTGCTCTTCCATTTCTAGCCAGTTCTTTTTCATGTTTTAATTGTCTATTTATGAATTAGTCTCTTTCCTTGATGTTTACTTAGTCATGCTTACTTCTCAGCAGATGGGAGATGAGATGTTTCAGAAGATAGGGTTTGAGGATTTCTCTGAGAAAGGCCCTTAGTGGCAGCTAGCTTATAGTTAGCTCAAAACAAGGTAGCCCTGGAAGAGCATGAACACTATTCCAGACAGTTCAAGAACCTCTGAAATAATCCCAACCACTCCATGGGCCAGATGAGTGCACCAGTGGGAATTATGAACACTCCCACCCAAGTGACAGGTGGCAAAATCCTTCCCTATAAGACAAAGAGCTCACAGCCCTTGGGCTCTTATGGGGTGAGTGGTGGAAAGATGGTGCATCATTCAAATGAAACCAAAAAAGCAATATACACTACCTTTAAAATTTGTTTTTACCTTTCCTTGGATGTCAGGTCAGAAACTGGACAGTGCACTGAACACAGCGGTAACGTCACATGTGCATCACTTTGAGACGTAGAGCTTTCTGAGGCAGGTTTTGTACTAGCAAATTCAATAACATATTTCAACATGTCCGGAAGTGGGAACCGAGCCGGGCCTGAGCCGTACTTCACATACCTAAGAGGCAAAGACAATGGTACTCTACTGGCCAAGTCCGTCTTGTATTTTGCGACTTGCTGACAAAAGATCTGTTATTGTGTGGAGAGTCAATGTAAAGGCTTATTTCTAACGGCTATACAATATTTAATACATTACTCAAACTATCTAACAGGAAAATATTCTCTAACTACAAAAGCAAAAATTAATAACAATCTAAATTTTTAAGCCTGGGAGAAAACATTTCAAATGTGCTCCTAATCAAAGTCAGGCCAGTTAGGCTTTCTCTTGATATTATATCACACTTAGGCTCTGGTCATAAAAGTAAATTCTGTTTCTTAAGGGAAAATAGATATACTACCAGTACTCAAATCTGAAAATAATGCTGGTGAGCTAGTACCAAAGGGTTTTTTTCTTTGCTGCCCTTTAGATCAACTAATTTGCAATTAAGAAAAATAAGAGAAAGCTGGAAAGGGGAAGTAGGTGTTGATCAAGACCAGAGTTTAAGAAAACTGGCAAATCTTTCTTCTGCAGGGTCCTACGTACCGTATTATTCATACATTCATTCAACAGCATAGGCCAGGCATAAACTATTGAAGATTCCTTTGGGATTAGTAAATAATAAATATCTTCAATATGTAACCAAAATTACTTTAATAATATCCGTTATTCTGTCATTACTAGTACATGTTAGAGTCAGTAAAGAGATTTACTTTAATGCATTCTATAGTTCACTATAGTAAACAGAATTTTTAAATGGTACAATTATTAAATTGACTAGTTGGTACAGATAAAATCTACAATTCTGGGATTCCACTTCCAAAGAGTTAGAGTCACTTCACCTTTTTCTTCTCTGAATAAAGTGGAAGTAAGAAACAGGCACAGAATTAACAAGAAGGAAAACTGTCTGTTCCTATATTAAAAAGGACATTATAAAATGAAAATACTAGTGAAATAAGGTAGAATGCAACTCAAAGTCAACTACCTATTGGTAGTAGAGGGTATGCAGCAAAGACACTTCATCTTCATTAACTTAAAGGAGAAATAGAATTAGGATCTGTCTGCCACAGAGCATTGCAGCTTTCACTGAGAAGGACATCAAAATGTGTAAAGGTAGAGGAACCTTAGAGAACTGTTCTATTCCTTAGATGTATTTTCTTGCCTTAATTTCAGCTACTTTCAGCTTACCTAAACTCTACTTATCTTTCAAGATCTACTTTCTCCATGAAATCTTCCTCATTATTCCATCCTCCCAACGCTGGAAAGAACATCTCCCCTCTCTGAACTCCTACAGTATATGAACTAAACCTTGTGTCTATCCCATAGACACGGTTAACATGTCTACTTAAATACTTAGTGTTTATGGAAAGAATTAATTAATAATACACCACTGGCCTGTACCAAAGGAAACATTTTATTACTAGCAATGCAGCACTGAAATATGTCAAAGGATTTTAAGTCATCATTTTATATCTTTAACTCTTCCCAGGTTTGCTGTATTTTAATATGATACTTATACAAAATTTCAGGAAAATTTTTCTCTAAGAAACGTATCTCCAATTTTATGACAAAATTATTTTCCTGTTCTTCTACTGAATTCCTTTAGACAACTTTTAGGACCAACTACTTCATACAATGCAGCACCTGTATTAATTTAGTAGAATCAGAGCAAAAGTAGTTCACAAAAGATGTCTACACTGTACACAAGAAATGTTATTTTTAATATTTTATCAAGGTATCTTAGAGAAGAAATGGTGAACATTTTCATTTTTTTAAATGATAAAAGTAATGCATGTACCTGATAAGAAAATTCAAATACAAAAAAGTGTAAAACAAACCACAGAAGTCATCCACCCCATCTCAGTTCTACTGGTATCTTTTAACAGTTTCTTGTATATTTTCCCAGGAGGATGTCACATATAGACAAGCAATTAAAAAAAAAACTGCCCAAGTAAAATTCTATGAAACTTTAAAGGCATTTTATTTTAAAAAGAAAGTAATATCACATTACAGAAAATGCTCCTATACTGTATTTTAAAATCTAAATAAGCCAGATTGCCTTGTTGGTTACTGGTAAATTGAGTATTTGTGAGCTATAGTATATCAGGTATATTTGGTTCTATAAAAACAATTAAAATTTTCCAATCTTACAAAGTATCACTAAAACCTTGAAAGAAAACTATTGCCGCACGTAGACAGTCCTGTAAACCACCTCCAGGACCGTATTTGAGGAATCAATCTTCAGCTTAAGTCTATATTAAGACAAACAGATGACTGATCACAGTACATCTTGGACAACTTCTTCTGAAGTGAGAGGAGTGGGCGGAGGTGGGGTGGTGGTAGCAGCAAAACTGTTAAGTAGATAAAGGGGAAAAAGCCATTGACATTGAATGGGATTTCCTTCTTAAATTCTAAATCAATGGGATCTATCTTGACTAGAAAGAAATGACACTGACTCCTCCTTAGGAAGTCATAGGGTGATTCCACAAAAATAGTGAGTGCAAAACAAACAAAAAGGGAAAGGTTCTCCGTAAGAGAAAGGACTTTGTGGGGCCGGCCCCGTGGCCTAGCGGTTCAGTTCGGCACACTCTGCTTCAGTGGCCTGGGTTCAGTTCCCGGGGATGGACCTACACCACTCATCAGTGGCCAGGTTGTGGCAGCAGCCCACATACAAAATAGAGGAAGACTGGAATGGATGTTAGGTCAGGGCGAATCTTCCTCAGCAAAAAAAAGAGAAAGGACTTTGTGTCAGAAATATTAGCCCTTTTAATCACTCAGCACTGCTCTAGGTAGAACAGTGGGGTTTTTTTAACCTTTCCCAGACATTTCAGAAACTGCTTTCCCAAGAAAAACAGATTGGAGTATTGTGATAGATACCTTTCTCATGTCTGTGAAAAAGATGGCAAGGGGAGCAGAAAAAGTGAAGGGCTACGAAATCAGGCCTTGGGTTCTCTTCAGGACACCGCCAGTAACTAACTGTGTGACTCTGAGTCATTTAAGTCCCCCAGGGCTACTGTTTGCCCATGGATTCTATCAGCTCATCTTAAAGACTGCTTCACACTTAGAAAAATATTTTCTTAGCTATTTTATAAAATATACCAGTTAATACTTAATTAATTTTTAAATATGAGCAAATTATCTGATTTTAATGTTCTACTGTTTTACATCTCTAAAAACAAAGTTGTCCATGACTTACCTTTCCAGTTTTTGCTGCAGAACTTTTACTTCCTCCTTCAACTTTCGAATATACTCTCTCTTACTTCGAATAAGCTCTTTGCTCCTGTACATGTACCTAAGCAAATAATAATCCCATGAACACAATTTATATTTTAAAACATTAATGACACCAAGTCTCAGCAAACTAAGAATACAAGAAAACATGCTCAATCAGACAAACAGCATCTCTGAAAATATAGAGGTAACATCATACTTAACAGTGAAAGACTGAAAGCTTTCCCCCCAAGATCAGGAACAACTCGAGGATACCCACTCTCACCTCTTCTATTCAATCTTTTATTGGAGACACAGCCAGTGCAATGAGGTTAAAAAAAAAAGAAACGAAAGGCATACAGATAGTCAAGGAAGAAGTAAAACTGCCTTTACTTGCGGATGACATGATCATCTACATAGAAAATCTCAAGGAATCTACAAAAATGCACCAGAACTAATAAGTGAGTTTAGTAAGGTCAAAAGACAAGGCCAATTAAAAAAGAGAGAGGAAAAAAATCTATTGCATTTCTGTATACTTGTAAAGAACAAATAGAAAGTAGAATTTTTTTTTTTTTTTCTGTGAGGAGATCAGCCCTGTGCTAACATCTGCCAATCCTCCTCTTTTTTTGCTGAGGAAGACTGGCCCTGGGCTAACATCCGTGCCCATCTTCCTCTACTTTATATGGGATGCCGCCACAGCATGGCTTGCCAAGCAGTGCGTCGGTGCATGCCCGGGATCCGAACCGGTGAAGCCTAAGCTGCTGCAGCAGAGCACACGCACTTAACTGCTTGTACCACCCCAGAAAGTAGAATTTTTAAAAAACCCTATAACAACATCAAAAGCATGAATTATTTAGGGATAAACTTAACAGATATGTGCAAGACCTGTACGCTAAAAATTACAAAATATCCCTTGAGAGAAATTAAGACTTAAACAAATGGAGCTATACCATGTTCACAGATTGAAGGATTGAAAACTATAAAGATATCAATTTCCCCAAGTTGATCTGCAGGTTCAACACAATCCCAATCAAAATCTCAATGCTATTAGGTAGAAACCGACAAGTTGATTCTAATGTTTATATAGACATGCAAAGGACCGGAATAGCCAAAACAATCTTGAAAAAAACAAGAACAAAGTTGGACTATCTACACTATCTGATGTCAAGATTTACAATACAGCCACAGAAATCAAAAGAATGTAGCACTGGCATAAGATTAGACAATAGATAGAACAGAGACTCCAGAAATAGACCTACAAATATATGTTCAATTAATTTTTGGCAAAAGTACCCAGGTAATTCTATGGGGGAAAGGAGAGTCTTTTCAACAAATGGTGCTGGAATAACTGTACACCCACATGTCTCTATTTCTCCTCCTACAAAAAAACCCCCCTTATCTCATACTATATATAAAAATAAACTCTAAATGGGTCACAGACATGAACATAAAGTTAAAATTACAAAATTTCTAGAAGAAAATCTTTGCGACCTTGAGTTGGCAAAGATTTATTAATTAGGACACAAAAAGCACAAACTATAAAAGAGAAAGTGATACATTAGACTTCATTAACACTAAAAACTCCTGGTCTTCTAAAGACGCTGGTCCAACATGCAAGAGACAAGCACAGACAAATGTTTGGATTTATATCTAAGACATATAAAGAACTCTTAACGATTCAGTATGAACAAAACCAACCAAATTCAAAAGTGGACAAAAGATCTGGACAGACACTTCACCAAAGAAAATACACAAATGACCATTAATTAAGCCCGTGAAAAGATGCTCAACATAATTAGTTATCAGAGAAACATAAATCTAAAGAAAAATAAGATATTCCTACAAACCCACTAGAATGGCTAAAATTAAGAAGACTGATAATTCCAAGTATTGGAGAGGATTTGGAGCAAATGGAGCTCTCATATGCTGCTGGTAGAAATGAAAATTTGTTCAGCTACTTTAGAAAATATTTTGGAAATTTCTTATAAAGTTAAACATACACTTTTCACACAACTCAGCAATCGCACTCCTAGTTATTTTACCCAGAAGCACTAAAAACCACACTAAGACTTATGTGGATGTTTATAGCAGCTTTATTCAGAATAGCCTAAAACTGGATACATATGAAATGTCCACCAAATGGTGAATAGGAAAAATATTGTGGTACATCCAAACAATGGAATACTACTCAATAATATCAAAGAATAAATCACTGATCTATGTGCAACAACATGGATGAATCCCAAAAACATTACCCTAAATAAAAGATGGCGGGCCGGCCCCGTGGCTTAGCGGTTGAGTGCGCGCGCTCTGCTGATGGCGGCCTGGGTTCAGATCCCGGGCACGCACCGACGCACTGTTTCTCCAGCCCTGCTGAGACCGCGTCCCACATACAGCAACTAGAAGGATGTGCAACTATGACACACAACTATCCACTGGGGCTTTGGGGAAAAAAAAGGAGGAGGATTGGCAATAGATATTAGCTCAGAGCCGGTCTTCCTCAGCAAAAAGAGGAGGATTAACACGGATGTTAGCTCAGGGCTGATCTTCCTCACACACAAAAAAACAAAAAAACAAAAAACAAACAAAAAAAACCAACAACAACAACAAAAAAGAAGATGGCCACCACAGGGTACATACTGAATATTAATGTCACTAATATGACATTCTAGAAATGGCAAAACAAGGGCCTGGGGGTAGGGGAAAGGGACTGACTGCAAAGGGGCACGAAGGAACCTTTCAGGTGATGGAAATGTTCTATATCTTGACTGTGATAGTGGTTACTTGGCTATATACAATTGCCAAAGCTCATTGGCTGTACACCTAAGAATGGTAACACTTTTTTGTATGTAAACTATACATCAATAAACCCGATTTTAAAAAGATTAAAATTCTATAATATAAGTCTCTCTAGAATTTTTTTTTCCCAGAAATACAAATAGTATTCAGATTAGAAAGAAATACAGTGGGGCCACTCCACATACTGTTCTTCACCCTAAAACTAGCAGAGCTTTCACCTGAAGCCCAGCTACTCAAACTGTGGTCCAGAGATCAGAAGCATCATTAGCATGACCCTGAGAGATTCTTAGAAATGCAAACTCTTGGCCCCAACTTAGATCCACTGAATCCAAATCTGTATAGTATCAAGACCTCCAGGTGATTCCTAAGCACAATACACTTAGTACATGTTCACTTCTATTGCTGCAATACATTGAGATGACAATCGACCATAGAACTCACCTGTCCATATAAATGATCTGAGGAAATTCCAGCTTATTGTGAATTTTCTCTGGCTGACCAAGGGACTGATTGAACTCAAATCTTGAGAGTTCAAAGGTCAACACTGGAGGTAGCTTTGTAAACCAACGCTGTGTCAAAAGTAGAAATGTGGGAGAAAGAAGTTAATTTTAGGAGATAGCAACAGCTAAATGTAAAATATCCCTCATGGAAGTTTCTTCTTTCGGTATAGACTTTATATTTAAATCAAACTCATACCAGAACTTTTTAAAATCCCAAATACTAAAGGAAATGACTACTTAGAATCATGTCCTCTTAGAGAATATGATTTCTCAAGACTCCAAATTTATGAGCCAGTCAACAGCATTTTACTCAACTATCACCCTCAGAAATAACTAGCCTTAAATATGTGAACTGCATCAAGGATCTACACAACTCATTAAGTCATCAGTATTCAAAAGAGGTTCAAAGTTGAAGAAAATGGCTAGCCTAACCATAGAATTAGAAATTATGATCTAAACAGCACATAACTTAGGAGAAAACTGTCTCCATGAATCAGCTAAAAAGACTAATATGTGTACATATATTATATACTATTTATCTACAGTCTTTACTATTTATTTACAGTATTTACAAAATTTGAATCCTCTTTATGTCTAAAAAGGAAATTTAAAATAGCCTATGATTATGAGTTCTCAAGTTTCTGAGAAAACCTCTCAATTCCAAGAATTTACACATCTAAGAGACCCAGTCAAATCAACCTACAATGTTACCTTGAGTTCCAAGAAAAAAAAGCACTGCCTTATAAAAAAGATCTCAACTCGTCACTGATCTTGGATGAGGAAAAGCTAAACCAGAAAATGCATTTCTGTTCAATTCACCTGTATGCCAGAGGTCTCTGTGAACAGCTTTAACCCTTTACCAAAGGTGCAAACAGCTACGCCCCCTTCACACACCCTGTCGGCACAAGGTGAATCCAGATAGTCTGTGTGATGACCCCAGGGCTAAATCTAAATAAGCATAACAATTTTCTTTTCTTTTTTTTTTTATGCAAGTTCCCATCCTTGAATAAAGGTCTCCAGAGGTCTAAGTAGCTAACAAACATTCCTTCTCTTTTGTAAGAGCATGCATCAGCTCTGCACAGATGGTACAGATGTTATGCCTCCCAATCGGGACTTCGTACTTTCTTGGAAAGCTAAGGAGGCAGCAGCTCTCTCCCAGTTCCAACTGCTCTACAGCTAATGTACTTTGACAAGGCTCATGTTCAGCTTCCTATATTAATTCAAGAAAGCTTTTCTTTCTCCTACAGTAATTACTGAGATGGACTCATACAAGCCACAATTTTGTTTCAAAATGTACGATGAAAGGAGAATAATCCAAGCTACGTGGTATTGACAATTATGCTACAAATGCAACTCACTAATTCTTAACCCAATTAGAATTTTGAGATATTAATTACTCTTGCTCTCCTTTTAATTTCCCCCTTTCTTTCCAACCCACAAAAATAAATAAATGAATATTAAATTTAAAAAATTTTAAAAGCAAAGGTAGAATTTACAACTGAGAACAATAAATACTATAATAGGGAAAATATTCTAAATGGCATACCATAGGAGTTAATCACTGTACTTTTACCCTCCGAAAATATGGAGGCAGTGGGTTCTCCCTACTCAGGTACAGGTAGGCTTCAACAGAAAGAGAGAAACTTGATCATACTTAAAACATCAGAAGCAGCATACAACCTTTATATGATTAACTCAAATTCATATTTTAGTAAAGAAGGTATTTATCAAACACTGAGACTCACTAATTCACACCAACTCATGAGAGACTTCTGACTAGTTCAAGTTCTATTAGGTGTAAAGTTATTGAACACGTGATGGGAAAACAGTTTGCCAAAAAGCTCAGTCCTACTTAACTGGCTCTGTCATTGGCACAGCAAATAAAAGTATCCAACTCACCTCTTGTCCATACTTCACTGAATGATCGGAAGGAAGCAGCTCAATGTCACCCTCCACCATGGCCCCTTCCAAACATTCGTCTAAGTTGCGATAACCATTTACCTGAAGGGGATACTGGCCGAAGGTCTCATTGTTACAAAAGTGCTTTCCTAGGCAAAGAAACAGATTGCTTTTTTAAAGACATCACTACTGCTATCTAAAGCCTTTTTTCTGGCACCACAGAGACAGTGTCTTCTTAATTCAGCAACTTCCTGAGAACTGGTGAGAAGTACACATAAGCCTGCGTGGCAGCCTCTAATGAATCAGTGGACGCAGGCACTGATCATTACAACTGCTATCATGGCAAAAAGCAAGACAACCAGACATTATATGCCACCTGATCAAAGACTATCCACCACCTGTGAATTAGTCTTGCCAAAAAAAGCCTTACCTGAATCCGGACAAACTCTAGATCCAACTACCAATTTACAAAAAGAGGAGTAGAGAGGAACACGTTAAACTATATCATGGATAGGCAAGCAGCACAATTCCATACTGTGGCGAACACCAGAGAACAAACAACCCAGGTTCTTAAAAAAATACATTTCAAGGAAAAAAGGATGAAGAGGCAGAGTCTACAGACTTTGAAAAGAGACTTGAAAGACATATCAACCAATCATATATGAATCACATTTGAATCCTGATTAAAACAAACTGTAAAAAACTCACACTCCCCTACCCCTTTTCCCCCTTCTATATATACATATATATATACATACACACACATATATAATTATAAAACAAATTGGAAATTTGAACACTGACTAGATATTTAATATGAAGAAATGCTATTTTTTGGAGTGATAGTGGTATTGGGTTGTTTTAAAAAGAATATTGGAGGGTAAAAGTAGACAGGGGTCAGATAGGAAATGACTGGCCATGGGCTAATGGTTACCTAGTTCACGGGGGGTTTTATCTTGCTCTATTTGTATGTGTTCAAAATTTTCCACAGTTAAAAAAAACATTATGTTTCCAACATGCAGCTTAGATAAGACTCTATGGTAGACAAACATTTTTGGCAGTCTAACTCAATAAAACCTTTTGAGATTAAATATTACATTGGAAAAAACAACACGGAGATAACTGAGTAACATCACTGTGCGTCTGACATTAATACCAGACTTGGGCAGTGCAAATGTCATATAATTTAAGATAACGACTCTGAGATAAACATTGTGCCCATTTTACAGAAGAGACTGAGGATCCAGGAGATCACATAGTTTGTCCACGATTATACAGATACTAAGAGGCAGAATCAATATTCAGACCTGGATTTGTCTGACTCTCAAGCCTTTTCATTATACTGCCTTACCAAAAGGACACAGTAATACACATACAGTCACAGATCTAGAATTAACATTTAGAGCAGAGAATTTACCTTCACGAACCCCTTCAGTGAGGAAAGTACCGTAGAATAGCTGCACCATTGGATTTTCAGATTTGTTCCTGGGATTGCTGCTTTTAAAAAAAGGAGACAATTCTGTTCCATCTGGATCAGATAAACACTAAACTAAACCCAACCATCACACAAAAGCAAAAATAGTACATTTTCATCAAACCCCAAAGAGCCAGGTAGGGTCTAAAATAGATAACAGATCAGTTCAGTTCATACATTCATTGAACAAGTATACGCCCAGCATTGTGCTAAATTCTGAAGACACAAAGATAAGAAGGCATGATCCCTGGCCTTACGGAGCTGAAAGTCTAATACGGGAGTCACAGATGAAGACAAATACATGTATCGGTATATAGTCAATGTATCCATCTATATCCAATCATAGATGTATACAAGGTATAGAAGTAGTATAGAGGTAAGAATGAACCCTCTAGTGCACTTTTGCAAATAAACACAAAAATGTTTTCCCAGTGGCATGACAGTAATGCAGTGAAAATAATTTTTACAAGCCCATCAGTGAAAATAATTTTTACAAGCCCAGCTTAAATTATTAACTACATAAATTGCTATTAGCAGAGATGTTTTATGATATACATTTCTTCCACCTAGAGTCAAAACAATCTAGAAAACAAATTTCTCAGGATCTGTATTAGGCGAGGGATATGTGTCTTCTTTGCCCTGAATTTCACTTCAGCCAGGGACTGAGACAACTAAAAGCTATCCTCTAATATTCTACATAGACTTCACAAGTCATCTTAGATTAAATTTAATATATCCATATTACACCACTATATTCACATCTAGGATTTATTTAACCTTTTAATACACTTTATAGCACAGGCTATGACTTTACGAAAGTTAACAGTTATGGCCCCGTTAGTAAAAAAGTTTCAGGTTAAGATGATTATCTATATTCTTAGAGGGGACAACCAAAGGCAATGGGGATACACAATGTTGTGAATATGTGAGTGGTTACCCCACGAGGTTTGGTAAAAACCAGCAATTTCTACTTGAGAAGAGTATTTTTTTCCCATATCATAATTCTCACTGGACCACTGTGAGCAGGAAGGATGTGCAAACAAATCCTCAACACTCACTTAACATTAACAGCTAGCTGGAATGCGTCCTCTAGCCAATCCAGGAGCTTGTGTGTGAATTCACTCACATCTTGCTATAAGAGAGGCACAAATTGCATACGAGTTAGACCCAACACTATACTTTAAGAAATGAACATTTGCCCTTATCCCACCAATGATTAAGATTCTTTGGCAACGAAAGGCTTTACTTTTCAGGGCCAAATATCATGAGGATACAAGGAACACTGGAACCTAGCTACTATGGATAGAAGAGAAGGAGCATTGGGCCACCTCTGACCAAGCTGTGGCTCAGAGGAAATTGGAACTCTACTACTTCCAGCCACATCTATTTGTAACAAACTAACAAATTTCCAATTTGGCCTTAAAAAAAAATCCAAAGAATGGACTGAAGTCCTCTAGAACAATATGAGACCTGAATGGAGAAAGGAAACTTGTATGAAATGCTTTGAAAATTTTATAGAACTGTAGGACCTTTACATGAATAGAGAGAAAAATTAATATTATGAGGAAGAAGTTGCTCTAATAGTGACAGCTTTGTTTTTTAATAGGAGGTAGGGAAAAGAAAGTACTAACGTTGGGAAGAGAAAGATTGCTCAGAAAAGCTGCTGAACTCAGGTTTAGATAGTTTTAAACATAGGCTTTTTATCTGGGCCATCCCAAGACAAAGACACAGGCAAAGGACTCTACGTTTTTCCATGACCCTTTGCTGTGATTCACTGAGATATCTTTCAATCTTCCCTCCCTCTCTCTCTCCCTCCCTCTCTCTCTCCCTCCCTCCCTCTCTCCCCCTCCCCCTCCCCTCCCCCTCTCTCTCTCTCTCTCTCTCACCTGTTCCTTAGGCATTATAAAGGACAAAAGCAGGCACCCACAGTCCTGCTTAGTCATGTTCACAACTTACTACACAGTTGGAATAAAGCACTACCACAGTAATATTAACAAGGCATGATTTCAAACTCCATGGAGTTTGAGGAAAACACAAGGAGAGCAGAGTTCTCGTACCTGCTGTTCCTCAGGTGATCGGAACGCTCCTTTTAAGAGATCTAGGGCTGCAGAAGGGTCTACAAATTTGCGATTTGATCCCATCATCAGAGCAAACAAATACTGAAGCTCTTGCATAAACACGATATTTCTCTTTTCCTGTAAAAAGGACAGCAATATATTTGGAAAATTAGAACATATAAAGAGAAAAGTTGTCACCGCCTAATTTATATTTACCTAGATCTAGGTCAGAGTCAGGTCTCAAACTATGTTACAGGTACTCTCATAAGGTCTTTGTAGGGGATTACCCTAACCTGAAGAATATCTATGTAAAAGTCAGAGAGATAATATTATCAGAAAAGTGAAAATGCTTATTTTCTGAAGCTGCTGCCCTCCCTCCTGTCAGGAAACTGCATCACCAGGGTGAAATCCTGGGAAGGGTTAGGTGGCTGGCAGGAGGCTACGTCATTCGGCAAAAACAGACTGAAGGCTCTTCTAAGAAGGTCCAGGCCTCCGGCATCAGGTCATCTATCCTGCATTACGTGGCCTGAGCGGCTAATGGAGCAGTGAAGGATGCCACACACAGCAGTATTTCTGAATCTCCCACACAGTGGCAGAAGAGCTGAGGCTGCCAGCGTGACTCACCACTTTCTTGAACTGTTTTTCTGATTTTATTCCCACATAACTTTACATTTTGGAAAACCCTTATTTCTTGTCACAAATTAGGAAAAAGCCATTTGGAGACGAAAACATGTAATAGCACAAGCAAAGAGCATCAGTTATCAGCTTTAGCCAAAAATGTAAAAGCCTTTGGGACGAAAGGAACTAAACATCAGTGAAGATTCCTCAGCACCAACTTACCGTGTGACTTGGACAATTTTCAAGTACATTCTGTGGCAGACTATAGCTGAGAACAAGTCTTCGAAATTCAGGCAACTGAAAGAGAGACTAAAATAAAGAAAGACATGGATTCATAGCCTTTTTTTCAAAAGAACTGCTACAAAAAAATATTTCTTTTACCTTAAAAGTACATATAATTGTCAACCTAGTAATTCTACTTTGTTATGTTGAAGGAAATAATAATGGCTATGCATAAAAATTCAGATGAAAGAATGTTAATCCTTTTAGGAAAAAACAACCTCCTGGCTAAGTATAGGAACAGAGTAAATAAATTATAGTACATTTATACAAAACACTGTTATGTATTCATTTAAATAATATTGTAGAAAAAATGTTTTCATAAAATGGACTACTACACAGCAGTGAAAATGAATCATCAAGAGCTACATGTATCAACACGGATAAATCTCAGAAATATATTTCGTGTGGAAAAAAGGTACAAAAAATAGAGTATTATATTGTTTATATTAAGTTTATTTATATCTGAAATGACATGATATATTGTTTGGGGATCCACACATGTGTGGTTATACCTGTGGGGAAGGGAGGATGTAAATGGGGATGGTACAGGGATTTGTAACATTTATTTCTAAAGCTGACTGGTAGGTACGGCAGAGTTTACTATTCTCCACTCTTGTAAGTATTGTATTTTAAAAAATTTTAACAGCAGATATCTCTGGCTGGCAAAATTGGAAAGAGGGATTATTTTTATAATTTGTAAATCATACATTTTTCTACTATGAATATCTTTTGAAAGTTAATGCTTTTTAAAATCCCTTGTATGAATATAACTCCTCATCCAACATACTCCTCAAATGAAAATGCCCTCAAGCCTGAATACTGGAACAGGCAAAACACTTTAGAATAGGCAAAACTTTGTAATCAGAATTAAACAAAATACTTCAATCGTATTCAAAAAGCCCCAGGTATGCCTTCCAAAGTCAGACACAAACTCAAAGAGATGGTATCAGACCAGAGCCATGTGCCACCTCTCCAACTTCCCTCACTCTCTCACAAGCCCTACTGGAATTCAACCAATAGGGTGGGTGTACAACTGGGCTGGGAATTTAAAGTCAGGTCACACTGTCATACCACAGTTCTATCTGGAGCCAGGGCTGGATTGCTCAGCTCTACACTCGGCCCACTGTCTTCTCTTTCACCTCACCTGTCTACCCAGCGCATCTCCATTCCTCCCAGCTTCATACTTACTCTGCTGACTACCCCATAATATCTTCCAGGACCTCTGTCCTACCATGAGAAAAATGGCTTTACTTTCTCAGTCTCTTCACTCCACTCTCCTCACCTCTGCCGAAATCTAGCTTTCCCCTAAGATGCCATTATTCTTAAAAGCCACAAAAGTGTGAGCTAATATTATTCACATTTCCCAATCCAATATTGATATGATCCTCCAACATGTGCTGCTTCTCCTGTATTCTCGGTATCACTTAATAATAATTACATCCTCCTCCTCATCCTCCTCCAACCATCAAAGTTTAGAACTTTAGAATAATCTTCAAATCCTTTTCTTTTTCTTTTTTTGTAAGGAAGATTGGCCCTGAGCTAACATCTGCCAATCCTCTTTTTTTTTTTTTTTTCGCTGAGGAAGACTGGCCGTGGGCTAACATCCGTGCCCATCTTCCTCCACTTTATATGGGACGCCACCACAGCATGGCTTGACAAGTGGTGCGTCGGTGCGCGCCTGGGATCCGAACCAGCGAACCCCGGCCCACCGCAGTGGAACGCACGCACTTAACTGCTTGCGCCTGCCCTTTTCCTTTCTTAACCATCCACATCCAGTAAGTAAGAAGTCCCTTGGACTCTGCCTACGGAGTGCTATTTATAACCACCTCCTCCCAATCAGTCCCCATCACTGCTCTAATCAAACTCCCATCACTGCTCACTTGGATCACTGCATATGGTCTCTCTGACTCCAGAACTTGCCCTCTACCAATCCACCTGCCACACAGGATCTTCTAACCTGTGTGCCTCTAATACGACCAAAATAAAGCTCCTGATTCACTGAAGACTATCATCTGGTAATAGCTCTTCTTACTATCCAAGTCCTGTCATCTTACTAGGTGACTTCAATAAACATCCAATCCATGGGAAATCCTGTCAGCTCTACCTTCAGAATAAATCAAGAATCCAACCTCTTCTCTATTTCCATGGCTACCTGCCTGGTCCAGGCCACCATCACCTCTCACGTGGATGACTGCAACAGCCTCCTTCAGAGATCCCTCCACTTGTATCCTTGCCCCCTCCATTTGGCTCTCTTCATAGTAGCCAGAGTGAGTCTTTTAAAACTCAGGTCAGAGTTCATCACTCCTCTGCTCAGAACCCTCCTCCCCACCTCACTCAGAATAAAAGACAAGTTACCTCTCCAACCTCACCTCCAATGACTCTCTTCTCTGTTCCTAGCATTCCAGCCATTCAGGACTCTTTGATGGCTCATGAACACACCAAGCCCACTCTCACCTTAGGTCTGTTGCTCTATGGTTTTCCCCACCTGGAATGTTTTTCCCAAATAGCTGCCTGGCTCACTCCCTCGCCTCCTGTGTGTCTGGCATCTGCTCCAATCTCATCCCCTCCATGAGGCCTAACCTAACATCACAGCTGATATTGCAGCCTGCTCCTGTCCCTCCTGCATTAATTCCAAGCTCCCTTACCCTGCTATTTTTTTCTGTCACACTAATCACAATCTAACATATTACATCAATTTATTTAGTTAGTTAACTAGCTAGTTTTTCAGTTTATTGTTCCTTGTCTGTCTTGCCTTGGTTCACCCCTACGTCTCAAGGGCCTAGAACAGTGTTAGATATTCAGTAGGTGTTCAACTAGTATTTGTTGAGGGGACATATATGCGTATCCATTCAGCCCAGGGACCCCCTGGCTTCCTGAGCACCTTCTCTCTAGTGACATATTCCTCCATCTCTACACCCACATCCAAGGCCACACTCACGACATGTTAATACCTGAAAAGCTGACAACTCCCAGACCCAAAATTCAGAAAATCCCACTCGAACCATAACCTGTCTTCTGGCTTATTTGTTCAATTACCCACAGGACATATGATCTATGACTTCATCAGGAGCCCAAGCAAAGTGACCTCTTTCAGTTCTTCCTAAGCATTAGTTCCTCCCTGTCTTCATTTCTGCCTCATCTAGTTTTGATTCCATGGTCTTTAACCACCTTCCTTAAATTCTCAAAATGCCCTTTTGTCCTTTCACCATACCCAGCAAACCTTCTGACCTAAACTAATTTAACTTTCCACTTAAGAGTTTCAGAGTGCTAACAGAAAGTCCTGATAAAAACAGGACACATTGATACCACCATACATTTAAGGTCAACAACCTCAAGTAGATCTTCAAGTTTTTAGAAATGCTACTATTGTATTCTGGTGCCAACTGGCTTTCCTACTGTCCACAACTATTTTAAACTTTCACTCCCTTTAAAATCTGACTCTGTCACTTCTCCACTCTGCCTCAGAAAATGGCTGCTTATTTCACAGAGGAAAAAATGACTATTAGAAATGATTTCAACTTCAACTTGAGGTCATCATTCCTTCCTTCTCCTTTCCCCCAGAACTCTCTTGCCCTTTTCCTCTTTAGGGCCAATCCCTCCCGACTCGCTCTACATCCTGTCCTCTTATGCTTTCTCAGAAACCTCATTCTGTTATCCTCTCTATCTGCTAGCCCGTCTCTCATAGGAGTGAAGGCTGAGGGGGACAGGAATCCGGGGAAGGTTCTCAATCTCTCTCTGTCTCCCTCTTGACAGGAAAAGAACTGACTGACGCCCCTAATTCCACATTCCCGTCTACCTTCTATTCTCAACACAGATGCTGGTGGTCCTCTTAGAATGGAAGCAGGATCATATCACTCCTCTGCTCCAACCTTTCAATACTTTCCCATCTCATATACAATTCCTAAATCCTCACCACGACCCCAAGCTTCCCCACCACATATCCACTACCTTTCTGACCACTCCCCATCACTCAGTCCCAGCCTTCCTAGTATTTCTCAACACTTTAAACAAGCTCCTGAACCTGGGTCTTTTCACTCGCTGTTCCCTGTCCTGTAATGTTTTTTATGTAATTATGTAACTATACCAAATGTTCTTTATGTGACTATATGGCTCATTCCTTCACCCCCTTTAGGCCCCTGCTCAAATGTCCACCTTATCAGAAAGGCCCACTTAATCACCCTGTATAAAAAGCACTCCTCCCCTCTCTAGCCCCTCCTACCCTCGTTCATTTGCCTTTATGGCACTTATCACCACCTGATACATATTTTTTTTTACTGTCTATCCCACTCTCCTCAAAGTAAACCCCATGAGAGTAAGGGCTTTGTTTCACTCACTGCTGTTTCCCCAGTGCTAAAACAGTGCCAAGCACATGGTAAGTGGAATAAATCCATGGACTTTACGTATGGAAAGGGAGGATTCCATTTTTGGCTGAGCAGCTGGGTAGATGGCAAGCACTGACGGAGAAGACTGCAGGGGCAGGAGCAAGTGTTGCATTGTGGCCACGTTGAGTTTAAGATGCCTGGGAGATACTTCTAGAGAGGCAACACTCTCTCTAGGAGAATTCATTCACTTCCATGGCTTTATTACCACCTATAGGCTACTGATTCTCAGATCTTGTATCTGCAGCCCAGATCTTTTTACTGAACCACAGATTCATATAGTTAACTGCCTACATGGTATCTCCATGTGACACCTTAAACTCAGCATGTATAAAACTGAACTGAAATCCCACTCTTAACACAGCCTCAAATTATTCCTCCTCCAGTGTCAAATGGCACTATCAGCTACCTGGTTACTTAAGCTAGAAACCTTGGAGTCTTTCTCAACTCTCTCCTGCATATATCCTATATCCAGTCACTCACCAAATCCTGCAGATCTGAATCTGCAGGATTCCTAAATACCTCTAGAATGCTTTTACTTCTCTCTTCTCATGGCTTATGCCACTTCTTTATTCCAGGCCACCATCATTTCCTGCCTGGATATTTATGATAGCCCCCAACAACTGATTTCTCCTTATTAACTCTTGCTCTGCTGTAATACTGTATTTATTAAATGCTGATCCAAAACACCTATTCAGCATACTTACAACTACAGAAGATTTTGTTTTTAGTACTGCCCAATTTAGAAAACAGAGCGTGTAAATCCAAAACAAGAAAGCAACCAAAACACAGCAATGCCATGGGAGAAACTCTCCAGTTTTACATATCTGTTTCCATTTTTTTAAAGCTATGTTTCTCAATTTCAGTTTAATAAATTACAAAATTGTTTACAGAAGACACAGTTGTCTCTTAAAAATATCATACCTGAATAACAGCACTAAACCAACACGTATTGCCAACATTTTTCAGTCCAACTGGCCAACCATCAACTCGCCTCCAGTCATTGGGATTGGGATTTTCTCCCCAGACTTCACAGCGTTTTCTCTTTGAGCGTTTAGTTTCTGCAGAGGTTGCCTCGTGCATCCTATATTGTGCCAACATACCACACATCAAAAAAGAAAAAAGTTAAAGAACAACACATTATATGGAGGATGCTGGTAACCTTTCACAGATAATTCAAAATGCCAGATAAACTATTTATTGGGTAATCGCTGGCTATATAGCAACTATAAGATTATACTGTAAGTGAAATGTAGGTTTAAATATAGAAATGTTAAGCCTTCCATAACAGAGATTATTACTAATAAGGTCCATGATGGAACTGAGTTGAGACTCAAGACTATTTATGGCTACCCTATTAAAAGTTTCAGATTTTAACAACAGTGGCCCAACTCAGACTTTGCCATTAAAAGAGGCAAGAGAGACACTCTGCTAAAGATAAGAGCCTTCAATTTGCTTAGCACACAAACCATGGTCCTATGTTTCCCTGAAAGAAATAACTCAGCAGTGTGAGGGAATAAATATGTCTGGAAACTGATAAGCCACCACTGGAACTGGATATGTATGAACAATACCAGACAATCACCAAGTTAGGCAAGGGTATCAAAACACATAACCCCTTGTCACTTTCAAATAGCCAACAACATAACCCTCCAAGTTTACAAAGGCTCAAAGCTTATAAAAAGAATACATATTTACCAGATACTTGTGCTAGGATGGGGTTTTTTCCCTCCCTAGCAATTGTGAACTAAAACCTTGCAGGTTTCTACTCAAAGACCACGGGCTGCGATAAGACTCATCATATTTGGCTTTGTCAAAAGTGAGCCAAAGAGTAAGTAAGTTAATGTGAATTTAAATTTTCTCCTAAAAGAAATTTCATTTCATTGAGCTTACAATTTAAAGGAGCTTGGCAGAACTGTTCTTCACTGGCATTCACAGAGTTATTGCCATTGACCTACACACTAATGTGGGAAGCAAAGACTATAAATTAAATCAATAACCTGTTAAGATCTCTTCCATCAGCTTGAATTTTGGGGGACTCCAGTAGACTCAAAGCAATGGCAGCCTGAAGATCATCTTTGTTATCATGAGTAAGGTCTATCACTTCTGTAAGACAAATAGAAATCTAATTAATCTACATGTAGGAAACACTGCCCTTCTGTCTGTATTGTAGGAAAAAAGGTAAAAGCATTCACAAAACTAGATATACTCCCTAGCTCTCACTATAATGGCTCACCTGTGTAGCAACTTATTACTCTATGCCAGAGTCAAGTGAATAACTTAAAGCTACATTGTAACCTTGAGACTAGCCAACAGTACAGTAATAACAAGCTGCTAAAATGCAATGAATCAAATATCCTCTTCTGCAGTCTTATTCCACAAAGTCAAAAATATATCCCACACCTGTAGGTTAAACAGTCTCTTTACCTATCATCATAAAACATCACCTAAATATCAAACATTCATTGAACAGATATTTTCAATCTCAATGAATCATTCCAGAGAATAGAGGACATACTCCTCAAGTCATTTTATGAAGTCAACATAACACCTTGGTATATCCTAAACCAGTCAAGAATAGTAAGAGAAAGGAAAAATGGCAAACTCACACATGATCACAGATGCAAAAGACCTAAACAAAATATTAGCAAATAGAATCAAACAATGCACAAAAAAAGATTATATATTAAGACCAAATTGAGTTCATGTAGGAATGAAATATTGAGTTACTATTAGAAAACAGACCAGTAAAATTCACTATCTTAACAGTTAAAAGTAAAAATGATCATCTCAATAGACACAGAAAAAGTATTTGATAACATTCAACCTCTATTCAGGAATAAAAACTCCAAGCCAAGTTGGAAGAGAAAAGAATACTCTTAGGCTGAGAAAGAATATCCATGAAAAGCCCACAGTAAACTTCATACTTAATGGTGAAATGTTAAACACATTTCCTTTAAAACCAAGACGAAGACAAAGATGTCCACTATCACGGTTCTGAAAGTTCTGGCCAATTCAATAAGAAAATACAAGAAAGTCAAAAATATAAAGATTGGAAAATGAGAAACAAAGCTGTCATAATTCACAGATAATGATCACCTATGAGGGAAACCCAAAATAATCTACAGAAAGTAGTGATAATTTAACAGGTGGGTTAGATAAAAGATCACTGTACAAAAGTGAAGTGAATTTCTAAACATGAGCAATGAAGAACATTTAATTTAAAAAGAAAAAACACACAAAGAACACAAAACTGCAGTAATCAAGACTGTGTGCTACTGGCACAAGGGCAGACATACAGATCAATGGAACAGAATTGAGAGTCCAGAAATAAACCCTTATATTTATGCTCAACTCATTTTCAACACAGGTACCAAGACAATTCAACAGGGAAAGAATATCTTGTCAGCAAATGGTGCTACGACAACTGGATATTCACACGCAAAAGAATGACTTTTAACTCCTACCTCACACCACTTACAAAAATGAACTCAAAGTGAATCAAGCCCTCAAGATAAGAGCTAAAACTACACAATTCTTAGAAGAAAACAAAGGCATAAATTTTCGTGATCTTAGATTAGTCAATGGTGTCTTAGAGATGACACCCAAAGCATAAGCAACCAAAGAAAAACTAGATAAATTTGACATCATCAAAATAAAAAAAAACCTCTGGGCTTCAAAGGACACCATCAAGAAAGTGAAAAGACAAAAACGGGAGAAAATTTTTGCAAATCATGTATTTCATATGAGACCTGTATACAGAATGTATAAAAAACTCCTGTAACTGAATAATAAAAAGACAAAGAGTCCAATTTTAAAAATGGGCAAAGAATCTGAACAGACATTTCTCCAAAGAAGATATACAAATGGCCAATAAGCACAAGAAAAGATGCTCAACATCACTACCAGTAAGGAAATGCAAATCAAAAACACAATGAGATAACACTTTGCACCCACTAGGATGGCTACTATCAAAAACAAAAACGGAAAATAACAAGTGTTGGTGAGGATGTGGAGAAACTGGAACCCTTGTGTATTGTTAGTAAGTGTTAATTGGTGCAGCTGCTGTGGAAGTTTGAAGAACTGAGTTTGGCAGTTCTTCAAAAAGTTAAACATAGAAAGCTTCTTGATGCTGGACTTGGCAGTGATTTCTCGGATATGATACCAAAAGCAAAGGCAACAAAAACAAAAATCGGCAATTAAGACTAAATCAAATTTAAAAAATTTTTTGTGCATGAAAGGATACAATCAAGAGTGAAAAGGCAGCCTACAGAATGGGAGAAAATATTTGCCAATCATAATCTGATAAAGGGTTAATACGCAGGTTATATAAAGAACTCCTACAATTCAACAACAACAAAAAAATGAAATAACCCAATTAAAAAATGGGTAAAGGACTTGAATAGACGTTTCTCCAAAGATGACATATAAATGGCCAACAAGCACAGGAAAAGATGTTCAACATCACTAATCATCAGAGAAAATGCAAATAAATCAAAACAATGAGCTATATATCACTTCACAACCATTGGGAAGGCTATCCAAAAAAAACCCAGAAAATAAAAAGGGTTGGTAAGAATATGGAGATATTAGAACCATTGTGCACCTTTGGTGGGATTGTAAAATGGTGCAACTGCTATGAAGACAGTATGGAGGTTCCTCAAAACATAAAAAATAGAACTACCACATGATCCAGCAATCTCACTTCTCGGTATATATTCAAAAGAATTGAAAGCAGAGTCTCGAAGAGAGATTTACATATCCATGTTCACAGCAGCACTATTCACAATAGCCAGGGGATGGAAGCAACCCAAATATCCATTGACGGAGAAATGGATAAACAAATTGTGGTATATATACAGAATGGAGTATTATTCAGCCCTAAATAGTCAGTCAGAAAGGAAATTCTGACACATGCTACAACGTGGATGAACTTTGAAGACATTATGCTAAGTTAAACAAGCCAGTCACAAAAGGACAAATACTGTCTGATTCAACTTTTATATAAAGTACTTAGAGTAGCCAAAATTATAGAGACAGAAAGTGGAATGGTGGTTGCCAGGAGCTGAGGGGAGGAGGGAACAGGGAGTTGTTATTTAATGGGTACAGAGTTATAGTTTTACAAGATGAAAAAGTTCTGGCGATCTGTTTCACAACAATGTGAATACACGCAACACTTCTGAACTGTACATTTAAAAATGGTTAAGATGGTAAATTTTATGTTATGTGTTTTTTATCACAATTAAAAAAAAGAATTCCAACTAATAAATTATGAAGTAATGATAGATAGAATATTACCACTTTGAAATCTCCAGTAAAATAAAGAATCTCAGCAATAATCACCAATGGCTGCCTAAAACACTAGGTGGGAAATTTTATAATAAATGAGTAAAGCTGACAATATCTGAACACACTAACAATTTTAACAACACAAAAAGAGGGCAACCAGACATTATTTGCTTCTTGATATGACAAAATAGAAAATATCAAACAAGACTACCTCTGACATAGTTATGCCAGTTAAGCATCTAAGTTTACAGGACAGACACAGGACAGAAAAATCCTCTCAAGGATATCACAAGAATGAAATCAACAAATTCCAGAACATGTGAAATTTGACAGAACAAAGGACTTGATTTCTTCAGATGTTAAATTGCAAGAAAAAAAGAGAGGGAAAATTTATAGATAAAGAGGGTCTTAAAAGACATTTCAAATATATTTAATGTTTGGTCACTATTCTCACAAACCAACTGCAAACATACTGTCAATGAGACAAGCAGGGTAATTTCTACACCAGTATTTGATGAGATTAAGGAATTATTATTAATTTTTAAAGTGTGATAATGTTGCAGTTATGGAAAGAGCCCTCTTTTAGAAATATTAAAACAAAGAAGATAAACATAGAATTGTTATATGACCCAGCAATTCCACTCCTAGGTATATATCCCAAAGAATTAAAAACAGATACTCAACGAAACAGAATGGAAAACATGAAAATCTGATGTAACATAGAGCTGATACTACAGATCAGTGGGTAAGTATAGCCTTTTCAATAAAAGGTATTAGGACAACTGAGTATGGTGGCAAAAAATCTAACTGTATCTCTACCTTATGCCTCAACAACAACAACCAAAAAAAACACTTCAGATGAATTAAAGATTTAAATGTGAAAACTAAAACCATACAATTTCAAAAGAAAATATAAGAGAATATCCTATGACTTCAGGGTACAGAAGGAGTTCTTAAAAAGCACAAACTATAAAAAAAGATGATAAATGCAACTACAATAAAATGGAGGTATTTTAGTTCATCACCATAGTGTAAAAACACAAGTCACCAACAGGGAGAAGATATCTGCAAGATACAAATCCAGAAAAATGGGTTAATATCAAGAATATATAAGGTCAATATCAATAAGACATATATCAAGAATAAGGTTTTTATCAATAAGATAATATCAAGAATCAGTAAGAAAGAAGCAAACAAATAGAAAAACCGAGACAGAAGACACAAAGAGAAATTTCACATAAGAGGAAACATGAATGGTCAAAAAGGAAAAGATACTCAATCTCATTACTAATTTAAAAATTCTCATTAAAAACAAGATATTATTTCATATTAAAAATATAGGCAAAAATCTTATAATCTAACAAGTTTGAGAGCAATACTTATCCTCAAATCCTGTTAGTGGGAGTTTAATATGTAAAAAATCATTTTGGAAAATAATGTCATTACCTATAAAGTTGAAGATGAGCATATCTTAATACCCACCAATCACACTGCTAGGTATATACACTAAAGAAACTCGTGCATACATGCACAAGAAACATGAATCAAAACAGCTCACAGCAGCCTTGCTTATAAAAGCAAACAAAAATTCAAACAACGCCGAAGTCAATAAACAAATACATAAACTGTGGTATATATAGACCATGAAATGCTCCACACCACTGAAAATAAATGAACTACAGTTATAACCTTCAACATGGATGAGTCTCAAAAAGAAAAATGTTGATTGAAAAAAGTCACGATGTGCACCAAAAGTCATATACAAGACTTCATACCAGCATTATTCAGAATAGCTCCAAACTGCAAACAGCCCAAATATCTATTAACACCATCTGACTCAGCTGATGGTTCCCTCCTCCTGGAAGCCTCCTTGGTGTCCAGAGTACCACTCTGCTGGTCTTCCTCCGACCTCTCTGGACACTCTACACCTCTCCTGACCTCTCAACACTGGAAGTATCTACAGCTTAGTCACTGATTTTTATCTCCTTTCTACGTTCACTTCCTTGGAGAGCTCATCGAGTCTCAACTTTAGATACCATTACAGGTTTATGATTCCAAGTTTTATCTATCTCCAGCCCGGATCTCTTCCCGGAACGCATACTTGGATCTCCACTGCCTTTCTGACATTCCACCTGGATGTCTAACAGGCTCAAACTTAATACTGCCAAAACTGATCTCTGCATCTTCCACTTCAAATCTGCTCCATCTGCAGTTACTCCCATGTCAGTTTAAGTGCAACTCCCTCCTTTCAGCTGCTTAGGGAAAAAAAACCCTGGAGTCACCTTTAACTCCTCTCTTTCACAACCTTTATGTCCCCTGTAAGCAAATCCTGTACGGCAAATACTTCTCCCCACCCACCACTACATCCTGGCCCACCCTACCATCATCTGCAGTAGTCTCCAGACTGCTCCTGGACTCCCTGCTCTGACCTACGCTCACTACCCCCTCCCCTACATTCTGTTCTCAATATAGCAGTCAGAATGATCTTTAGAAAATGGAAACTAGTTTACATCACTCCTGTGCTCCAAACTCTCCAAAGCTAGCCATCTAACTCAGAGTAAAAGCCAAGCACTTATGAAGGCTCTGCATGATCTGCCTCCTGCTCCCTCAATGGCCTCATCTCTTACTGCCCTCCTCACTCACAAAGCCTCAGCTCTGGGTTCCTCCTCCTTAAGCATGCCAAGGTATATTCCCGTCTTAAGGCTTCACATGACTTACTCCCTCACCTTCCCTGCACCTTCTCAAAAGGTCCACCCTATTTAAAATCCAGTCCCCAACACTCCTCTTTTCATCATTTCTTTTATTCCATCCTTTACTTTTCTCTATGGTACTTATCACATTCTAATATTCTATATAATTTACTTATTTACTTGTTGATCTCCCCCCACGAAAAAATAAGCTACAAGAAGGCAAGGATTCTTGTTTTTTTGGTTCATCTCCAGTGCCTAAGAGTGGTTGGCACATAGGTGCTCAGTGAGTAAGGGCTGAATGAATGAATGAATGAAACAATTTTAGTGCTTCGAATTGTGCCTGCCACATGGTAAGGGCTCAGTAATTAGCTATTACTACCATTATTTCCAAACGGTTATGTGAATGATAGGAAACTCACATAAACCCATCTCTTATTTTCTGCCAGTTCATAGCAGGGACCAAGACAGGATATACCTACTTGCCAATACTTCTTTGTTGGCAGCACTCCCCTCTACTTCTGATGGTTCTGTAGCAACAGAGTCTTGACTGGGCTCCTTAACTCTTTCATCAGTAAGCAGGCTGACTGCCTGCGTGATGTCACCATTACTGGCCTAAGGGGAGGGAAAAAACAGAAATTTCAAAAGTAAAGCATCACAGCATTTAAAATAAGTAGTGAGTTAATTTTTTTATTATAACTCCTTACTACCCTGGTGACATGCTGAGTAAGTCCAGGCATAATTCTAGGGTAGAAAGTAGAAAAAAGAGTATGGTGGAGGACAGTAAGTCTAATATGCTTAAAGTTTATATCAGACTCCTGGTTACAGGTAGGGAGTTGCCATGCTGTGATTTCCCACAACATGCAAACAAGAATAAAATCTTGCTGGAGATTTGTTCTCAGGGCTTTGGATGCTACTACACTTGATTTCACAGAATAGCTAAGGCAGACTGTATCATAAAGGGGGTTGGCAATTAACAAACAGATTCTAAATGAAGTCCACCTCTACCACAAAAGGGCCAAGCAGTTACCATATTCTGTAGTGGTGACCATACTTCTATTTGTTTTTAACTTTACATTAGGAAAAATCTCTAACATACACAACAGAGGGAATGGATAATTGAACCCCATGGACCCATCACTTAGCTTCAACAATTATCAAGTCATAGTCAATCTTGATTTATCTATTCTGCCTACCTTCTCCCAGGTATTTTGAAGCAAATCAAAAGCATCTTATCAGTTCATCAGTCAACATTTCAGAATGTACCGTTTTTTTTAAATATAACCCTCAATGCTATTAACACACCTTAAGAGTAACAAGTTTTTTAATATCAAATAACCAGTTCCAACTTCCTTGACTCAAATATTTTTTGTTTGTTTGTTTGAATCAAGATCCAAATAAGGTCTACCCAATGCAACTGGCTGATGTTTCTTAAATCTCTTTTACCCTGCAGGGCTCCCCCCACTGATAGTCTCCCCCATCCCCAACTTTTTCCCCCTAATAATTTACATGTTGAAGAGAGTAGGTCATTTGACCTATAGAGATTCTATCCCTATAATGCACTTTCATTTTGGCATAAAAATAGCTTGAACCGACATAACTACGATATGGACAACTGCTTTAAAGCCTGTTGACTAACAGTGGCCTTGAAAACTAACCTTTAGAGCTTCATGAAGAAAGGAAGGGTCCTGAATGCCTGTGATTTCTCTCAGTTGATTTAACAGCATTTGGCAGCTCTATAGTTGAGAAACAAAAAACCACAGGCATATGTCAGTCAGAAAGTAGAACCTGGATACCTTTAAAGAAGTACAAGCATCTTGGATAAATGAGCCTGAGACTTGCATTTTTTACTTTGAAGAACTGACCAGCTCCAAGCAACAACATACTGACTGCCAGACACATTCTGAAATGCCAAATCTATTACTCTTTTAAAAACTTAATCATGGAAAATGCTTTTGGCACTTGAGGAAAAAATATGAGTAAACAGTAAAACTACAAATATATAAAACATTTAAATGTAATATTCTAGCCTTAATGAATGCTTCAAGTGCCTCAGGTTCTTCTTCCTGTGAGCAGTACATAAGTAGGTCATATAAGGAGTCCAGGGAATTTGCATGGATGTGAAGTCGTGCTATTTTAAGCTTCTCTGCACATGCCATTTGTGTGTGTCATTTTTCACTGACAATAAGTTTCCAATCATGTAATTAACAAACGATACCACCAGCATCCTATTAAAACTTTAGGTTTGATTGCTTAAAAAGAAGTATAGATAAGGCTAGAATTTTCTAAATTATAAATAAAATTCCAGAGGGAATAAACTATAGAATGTTTTCTCTTCATTAATCTGAATCATGGAAAAACCTCTCATGTTGACATCCAGCTATCACAAGATCAGTTTATAACCTCTTTTCAGCCTTAAAGTCTTCACTGGAACATTTTATCCTGTTTTGTACAAAGACCAGAGTTAACACAAAACATCTATTTACAAGTAAGCTCAATTTAAACAAGTGCCTGGCCCAACTGAAGACATAATGATCTTTCAGATGAATACTGAAAATGAAATAGTTCAAATCTAATTCAGTAAGAAGAAACCTGATTTATACCATTCCTAAGGTTATCCTAGAACTAAGCCCCAATTCAATACTTGAGGCTTCACCATTAACTATCTTTCAGTTAGTAATATGTCTCCGAGAGGCAGCCTACTTCCACTGCCAGCTGTAAAAGAAACAGTATCCTATGTTTTTCAACAGCTGAGGGCCCAATGTAACACTCAAGTATCACACAACTAGAAATAACTAACTGCAACACTCCTGGATAGTCCTCTGAAAGCACCAACAGTCTTCCTGTTCTGTTCTAGTCATAGGCCACAGTCATAGGCTAGAAATGGAACCCTACCCTGCTGAGACCAGCAGTCTGAAGCTATGAGCCTTGTCAAAGGCAGCCATTGCCTGTGCACTGGGAGAGGGACTAACAGACTAAAAAGTGTCCAGATTTAGCCTTGGCAGACACTGATAACACAAGTATGTGATTTTTAGAAAAATAAAGTATTAAAAAGTTTTATTCCAAACTAATTCTAATTCCATTTGATTTTATTATGTAGAAGTGTGTGACTCTATATATCTCCATTATACACAATTTTCTAAAAAATCAAAATCAATATACCCAAAAAAGGGTATATTGGGAGGAGGAAATGAGTAGTATATTAACCCTAAACTAGAACCAAGAAGGTAACAATGGGATAGATAATCACATCTTCACCTCAAATTACTCTGTATACCAAATGACACTTAGGATTCACAGAAAATAACCCTAGTAAAAAATAACAGCTAACACATACTGCTTACTTTTAGCCAGGTGCTGTTCTAAATACTTCATGTGTATTAACTAATTTAACTCATTTAACCCTCATAACAAACCTTTGAGACAGATATTAAGCCCATCTGACAGAAAACTGGAGGCACAGAGAGGTTAAGAAACTTACACAAACGTTATTGCTAGTAAGGAGTGTAGCCGGGATTTGACCCCAGGCTGCCTGACCCCAAAGTCTGCACTCTAACCTCTATGCCATGCTGTATCTGAGAAGACAAAGAAAACAGGCAAGAATACCTATTTAATGCAAAACAATGCAAATATTTTATTCTTGTATTTTGACCTTGATCTTTGCATCTTAAGTTTCCTATTTTTATTTTGCCTGCCTTTATGTAATCACAACTTTGATTTCTTAGTAGTACAATCAGTTCCAAACAAGCTATCATCAAGAAGTCCAGAGGTAAATACTATATTTGACTGAATCTAAGGTGTCGTCGGTTGTAAAAAGCACCATTATTTTATGCAGCACTAAGGAGAAAAACTGCTGCCACTTAAACTATGACACAGTGCCTTCAGGACAGCCCTGAGACCCATGAATAGGTCACACTAGCTCCTCATAGCTCTAAAAGTTCTCATTTATGTTGAGAAATATAGCAATTTACCCTGCTTCCAGGTACACTGCCTGGCATGTGATAGGCAATTCTTCTGCATGTTTCTCAGTAACAAAACTTCATACAGCTTAAAACATCTACGGTACTTTCCTTCTTAGGTCCCATAAAGCACCTGATTGCAGCTTTGCAAGAAAACTTGAAACTGCAATCATTCCTCCAATGATGAATATTTTGCTTCACATAAAATCAAATTTGTACCCTGCTGTTCTGTTTCTACGCCTTCCTTCATATACAGTTTTTATTTTGTTCCAATATTGAATCACAGTGTGATCTTTTTAAAGACATTTTAAATGGCAAGTAAACTAACCATGTGGTACCAACAGTGCATATAACTCAGCTGTCATGACAGCAGGAACAGCTATGACCAAGCCCATACCTGTGCAGACCATGGTAACTACATCACACCTGCTACTTGGATGACAGTCAACGTAAGGAACATCTTGATTTCAGAGAGCTCAGAATGCCAAATAAATGCATCAGTGAAATATGGTATCCAAACATTAAATAATTTACTAATCATTACATTTGGCGGGATTATTGTCGCACTCCCCTTTCTCCACTCTCTAATAGGTAGTGATGGACATTAATAGATCTAGAATAATATACTCAGGAAAGGAAAATAAACTCTTAGTTTCCCTTTTTTAAAAGCTATTGGGCAGAGATGACAACTATGTAAAATCCTTTGTTCAGCTCCAAAAACAATGTTCAACATGTTAATTCAAATCCAAATTCCTCATCTTGCTATTCAAAGACCATTACCTGATTCTACCTTATACCTGCTCAACTTTTTCTCCTACTCAGTTCCTTACTTCACAAACTCATCCTCTCATGCCTTGGAGTGTTACTTGTATTATCCCTAATAATACCCCCCACATTTACTTAACCATGGAATGCCAACCTACAATCAAGAGTTATATTCATCTGACCTCCTCCATAAAGTCATTCCCAAGAACTCTGGTCCACACTATTCTCTCCCCTTTCTAACCTTACATGTGGAAGGAACGAATGAACCTGTGAATGAAGGGGACTTACTGTCTTTACGCAGTATTTCTTATCATATGGTTCTTGTAAGGCAAGAATCAGACAATATACTACCTAATTTGAATCATCTGTAGGACACTGGCGATAACAACTGTAACTAACATTTATTGAACACCTCCTTTGTGTCAGGAACCTCAGGCGTCCCACATACATGTAATCCTCATAACAACCCTAAAAGTTAAGAATCATTACCTTCATTGTGCACATTAGGAAACTAAAGTTTATAAAACCTATTTTGTCATCAAATGTCTTGGATTAAAAGAAAAATCAAAGATAACTATTAAGAATTTAAATAAATTTCACAAGGATTAAGCTATGCTATTGACACACATAAACAACTACTATGACACAACTCAGTCTTATGAATATTTAGCTCAACCTAAGTTCTCAATAGTACCCACAACCCAAATCCTAATAAGTACTATATATTCGATGTTCATTTTTTGTAACAGACAAACTCAGCTCATTAGGATCCTACCGTATTACAAACTCATAGTTTCTCCTGGAACTTCACAGGAAGCTGATTTAAATATTAACTTCACCCTAACGATGATACTATAAACAGTCATGCACCACATAATGACGTTTCAGTTCAACAACGGACCAAATATACGACGGTGGTCCTGTAAGATTAGTAGCATACAGCCTAGGTGTGTAGTAAGCTATACCATGTAGGTTTGTGTAGTACACTCTGATGTTTGCACAATGACGAAATTGCCTAAAAACGCATTTCTCAGAATGTATCCCCATCATTAAGCAACACATGACTGTATAAAGTACACACCCAACGTGAGACAAGACAAAGCCTGTGCTCTAGTCATAACGAAGACAGATAACTGGCAAGAGCCAACAGGTCTGCATTTCCTTAGCTAAATTCACATTGTTTTCATAAAACAAAAAGTGCTCTCTTTTCTTGCCCAGAGGCGGTGAAAAAAGACAGGCACACACAATCTCTAGAAAGAAGGAACTCTGACCTCAGCTACTCGGTGGTTTTGGTGCAATTCAGTCCACTTCTCAGGACTGAGCTTTTCCTAAAGCAAAGACAATAACTCACCTCACAATAAGCAATAAACGGGATTATTCAGACAATAAAAACATTAAGCTATCAAGTTTTTATAATAAACAAGTGGCCTAATCCTACTGTAACCAGATTAAAACTCTCTGATCAGATGAGGCAAATTTGTGAGATTACTAATTAGGAGTTTTATCTTCAAAACACCTAGTTCAGCACTGTCATGAGGAGCTTTCTAGATTTTTCCCTTCCTCCAAACAGGAATGCTATTTTAATCATTCTGATGTACATATTTCCTGATCTCAATTGTCTATTCTTACAAAGACATTTCTAAATTTAAAACTAAGTAAATAACGGATAAATGTTCCTTTACTCCAGAGAACTACCAAGGTGTGCCTAATAAAATTCCCTCCAAAATTAAAGATTTGGCTTTCCAATTTTAAAATAAAACTTAATTACCCAAGGAAAGCAAAAGAATAACTTTAGGAGTCAAAGAAAATGTACAGCAGCAACTCCAGAAATCCAGCCAGGACAATAGGGTCTTAACAACGCATTCTGAGGCTGCCACTAACCTTTCTCACTTCTACAAAACAAGGAACAGTCCACAAAAGCCCTGGCATTTTTTCAGTTTTTCTTCCAGCAACAACTCCATGTTGGTCCAATTTATTCATAAAGCAGAAATCTAAAGTGCCATAAGAATATGACTCCCTAAAAATGAAATATAGTTTTTTTTGGATACAACTAAATCTCCTGGAATAGGCTACTTGGTAACTTATTTTAATGATGCAAAAAGTAGGTACGTGACGAAAATGACTATTTCGGTTCATCAATTGGCTTCAAGTTTTTAAAAAGCTTTAAAAACTTTTAAAATTTAGCCACTCTTATATGGTGTAAAGGGGTTTAAACAGGAATTAAACGCAAAAAGAAAGGAACTGGTCATTATTTACTTCCAAATTTTTTCATCTCTTTTTTTCACATTCACTAAGTAAGAAATTCCAACAGTCCAAAAGGATATAAAACGAAAAGGAATCTCCCTCTTCCTCCCATCCCAGTCTCATTTCCCAGGAGTAACTACTATTAATAGTTTCTGATATATCTTTCCAGAAATGATCTCTGCATCTGAATATATTTTTTCATACCTGCACACCATCATGTCCTGCACCTTGCTTTTTTCTTACTTTAGAACACATTAAGACAATATTTTTTCATTTCTTTCAATACATGCCCCAACCAAATACAAGAAATGAGGCTGGGAAGCTGTTACAATAAGGTTGTATGGAATAGATCTTCAAAAATTAAAGAAAATGACACTTTCAGCAATATATTGCTAAGACTGAGAAACTAGGAAAATATGAGAAAGATATAAGAAATCAAGTTTACATGCTTACAGTTTTAGAAATCTAATGACAGTAAAATTTTAAGTTATTACTAGTTGGGCCTCAGCGTGTGGTTTCTCTTTTTGATAACTAGCAAGGACCAGAGAGGTGATACGGAATTGGATTATGAGGGGTTTGAAATGTCAGGATAAGTTTAGACTTGATCTGATGAACAATGGAAAATCATTACAGGTTCCTCAGCAAGGAAGAACTATGAGGGGGAAAAAGGTACTTTAAGGGGATTAATCTAGCACATGTGAACAATTGGTTCAAAGTGGAATGAGATTAAGCAAAGAGAGCTAAACTATGAGTTACAGGGCTACTGAATAAACCAGGTGGGACAAGAGAGGTAGAATGCTCTGGAGAAATGGAAAGGTAGGATATACTCTGAACATCCCTAAGAATGAAGAGATAAAGCTTAGTCAAATATTTAAAAATGGACGCCTAAGCGAATGCTATTGGCAATGATGAACACCACCCACTGTAATACACCACACTAATAGAATGAAGGGGAAAATAACACATGATCATCTTGACTGGTGCAGAAAAAGCATTTACAAAATCCAACACCCTTTCATGATAAAAACTATCAGGAAACTAGAAATAAGGAAATTTCCTGATACAGGACCTTTATTAAAAAACTCACAGCTAATAATCATATTCAATGGTGAAAGACTGAAAGCTTTCCCCCTAAAATCAGGAACAAGACAAGGATGTCCACTTTCCCCAATGCTATTCAATATTATACTGGAAGTTTTAGACAGAGCAATTGGGCAGGAAAAATAAATAAAAGGTATCCAAATTGGAAAGGAAAAAGTAAAACTATCTCTCTTCACAGACGACATGATATATAAAATCCCAAAGAATCCACAAAAAAGTTACTAGAGCTAATAAACAAATTCAGCAAAGTTGCAGGGTACATGATCAACATGCAAAAATCAGTTGTGTTTCTCTACAGCATCAATGAACAATCTGAAAAGGAAATTAAGAAAACAATTCCATTTACAATATCACCTAAGAGAATAAAATACCTAGGAATAAACTTAACCAAGGAGATGAAAGACTTGTACACTGAAAACTATAAAACACTGCAAAAGAAGTTAAAGGAAACCTAAAAAATAGAAAGACATCCAGGCTCATGGACTGGAAGACTGCATCAGTCAGAGTTCTCCAGAGAAACAGAAACAACAGTAGATATGTGTTTGTGTGCGTGCAGGAACCCAGTATTCCTAGTTTCCTGTGTTTGGAGGGGTAAAGTAATTGAAGTAATTTATTATAGTCATGCATCGCTTAACGACAGGGATATGTTCTGAGGAATGCATCATTAGGTGACTTCATTGTTGTGTAAACATCACAGAGTGTACTTACACAAACCTAGATGCCATAGCCTACTACACACCTAGACTATATAGTACTAATCTCATGGGACCACTGCTGTATATGCAGTCTGTTGTTGATTGAAATGTTATTATGCAGCGCATGACAGTATAAGGAATTGGCTCTTGTGATTATGGAAGCTGAGAAGTCCCAAGATCTGCAGCTGGCAAGCTGGAGATCCAGGCGAGCTGGTGATATAGTTCCAGTCCGAGTTGGAAAGCCTGAGAACAAGTAGAGCTGACGGTGTAAGTTCCAGTCTGAGGGCCGAAGACCAATGCCCCAGCTCAGCAGTTAGATAGGTGAAGTGTTTTCTTACTCAGTCTTTTTGTTCTCTTCAGGTCTTCAATTGATGGGATGAGGCCACAGACATTAGGGAGGGCAATCTGCTTTATTCAATCTTTACCGATTCAAATGTTAATCTGATCCAGAAGCACCCTCACAAACATACCCAGAATAATGTTTGACCAAATGTCTGGAAACCTTGTGGCCCAGCCAAGTTGACACATAAAATTACAAAGACTTAATACTGTTAAGATGGCATTACTATCCAAAGTGATCTACAAATTCAATGCAATCCTTAACAAAATTTCAACATCTTTTTTGCAGAAATTGAAAAGCTGATACTCAAATTTATAGGAATTTCAACGGACCCTAAATAGCCAAAACAGTATTGAAAAAGAACAAAGTTAGAGGACTCACACCTCTTGATTTCAAAACTACAAAGCTACAGTAACCATGCCAGCGCAGTACTGGCATAAGGACAGACATGTAGACTAATGAATTAGAATTCTGAGTCCAGAAAAACCCATACATCTGTGGTCAAGTGATTTTCGACAAGGGTGCCAAAACTATTTGATGGAGAAAAAACAGTTTCTTCAAAAAATGGTGCTGAGACAACCAGATATCCACATGCAAAAGAATGAAGGTGGACCCCTACCTCACACAGTATACAAAAACTAACTCAAAATGGATCAACTACCTAAATATAAGAGCTAAAACTATAAAACTCTTATAAGAAAACATATAGATAAATCTTCATGATCTTGGATTTGGCAGTGGATTCTTAGATATAATACCAAAAGCAAGAACAGAAGAAAAAAATAGGTAAGTGGGACTTCATCAAAACTAAAATCTGTTGTGCATCAAAGGACATTATCAAGAAAGTGAAATGACAACCTACAGGATAGGAGAAAATATTTTCAAATCATAAATCTGATAACGGTCTACTATCCAGTTTATATCAAAACTCTTACAATTTAAACAACCAAAAACAAATCTAATTTGAAAATGGGCAAAGGACTTGAATAGACATCTCTCCAAAGAAGATGTACAAATGGCCAATAAGCATAGGAAAAGATCCTTAACAACATTAGCCATTAGGAAAATGCAAATCAAAACTACAAAGAGATTCCACTTCACACACACGAGGATGGCTATTATAAAAGAAAACAAAACAAAAACAGAAAATAGCAAGTGTTTGGCAACGATATGGAGAAACTGGAACCTTTGTGCGCTGTTGGTGTGAATGTAAAACGGTGCAGCTGCTGTGGAAAACAGTTTGGTGGTTCCTCAAAAAGTTAAACATAGATTTACTATACCCAGCAATTCCACTTCTAGGTATATACCCAAAATAACTGGAAACAGGTACTCAAATATTTGTATGCAAATGCTCACAGCATCACTCTTTATAACAGCCAAAAGGTGGAAACAACTCAAATGTCCACCAATAAAAAAACGGATAAAATGTAGTAAGAGTGGAATATTAGTCATTAAAAGGAATGAAGTACTAATACATGCTATAACTTGAATGAACCTTGAAAACATTATACTAAGTGAAAGAAGCCAGACACAAAAGGTCACATATTCTATGATTCCATTTATATGAAATATTCAGAACAGGTACATGCAGAGACAGAAAGCAGATTAGTGTTGCCAGGGGCTGGGGAGAGGAAGGAACAGGGAGTGACTGCTTAGTAGATGTGGGTTTTCTTTTGGGGTGATGAAAATCTTTTGGAATTGGATCGAAGTGATGGTTGCACAATACTGTGAATATACTAAATGTCACTGAATTGTACACTTTAAAACAGTTAATTTTATATTATATGCATTTCACTTCAATTGAACAGAAATCAAGAGATATTTGCACTTGTGTGCACACACATACACACGCACACACACAGTGAAAAAGACCAAGGACACCAGGAAAATACTAACTTGAGCAGGAAGACTGGAAAAAGGAAATCTTTGTTTAGGACATCTTAAGTCTAAACTGACTACCATCACCTAGCATGCTGCTAACACCTTATTTGGCTTTCTATGTCTGGTATTTTAACCTCTCTTTTTACACAGAAAGCCTAGATAGTGGAAATACTGCTATGTAGACCAGACTCCACCATACATTAGCCTCTGGGCAAATCTCAACTTTCTTTTTTTTTTTTTGGAAGATTAGCCCTCAGCTAACATCTGTTGCCAATCCTCCTCATTTTTTGCTTGAGGAAGACTAGCCCTGAGCTAACATCTATGCTAATCTTCCTCTACTTTATATGTGGGTCGTGCCACAACGTGGCTGACTAGTGGTATAGGTCTGTGCCCAGGATCCAAACGCATGAACCCAGGCTGCTGAAATGGAACATGCCAAACTTAACCATTACACCACAGGGCTGGCCCCAAATCTCAACTTTCTTGACCATCAATTTCCAGATCCGGAAAATAAAGTATACCATAAACTTTGACAGCACTGCTGTGACTATCAAATGAAGTAATGCATACAGGAATTGTTAGTTAAATGAAAAAAATGTTATATAAATGTAAAATATTGTGACCTGCCATCTAACGAAAACTCTAGAGGTTGTAGTAAAAATAGTGATATCCTAGGAGAAAATTACCTGTGTTATGGTTTTGATTTTATCACTTACTAGCTGTGTCACTTTGCAAATTCTACTTCCTAGTCACGCTACATTTTACTATATAGGATTGCTATATGGGTTCATGGAGAATATAGGTTAAAGTGCTTTATAAGTTGTCAAGCAGTAGTCAAAAAGTCTGGTTTTAGAAAGGCATGGATTGCAGTGGGGAAAAGTCAGAATGTCTTCAAGTCTCAGCTCTGCTACTTAGAATTTAATCACGAGTAAGACACATTTCTAATCTGCAACATGGAGGCAAACAGACTTTAGTTTAAAATCTCATATTAGGCCCTTATAAGCTATATTAATACCTGACTTTTCATCATCATCTTCATCAGTAATTAAGACATAATTCACACCTTGCAGGGTTTTTGTAAATACTAAAAATGTACAGAAAGGTGTTTAGGGCAGTAACTGGCATATGGCAGATGCTATTATTACAAGTACATTCCCACGCCTGGTATAATAACTGTGGGAAAAGTAGCTACACAGTAAACGTATATAGCCAAGGAGGTTGGCATTAAAGTAGAACTGTTCAACAAGCATTTGGAAATAGAGGGGCAGAAGTCATCTGCAACTCCGGGATTACAAATGCAGATTTGGAAGCAGTTAATAAAAGGATAGTAACAGCCAAGAAAGCAAACAGGTTAGCTCTTAGAAGAGGAGAAAGGCAGAAGAACCAGAATAATACAGGGCCCGAAGGTACAAAGGAGAAGACTTCAGGAAGTAAGGCAGCTATAGCACTTAGGGCACTAACACTGAACAGGAAGCCTGGGCCAGGATTCTCTCTTAGACTGTGTGATTGAGAGTAAATCAACTCCCTAAGCCCCTTACTGCACTGGCAAGATGAAGAAGGCTGTGTTTGATAAATTCAAACATCTTTTCCCAGGCTAGTTTTCATAAGAAAGTTGTAAAATGATGTAGTCAATTCAGAAGTGAGGACCTACTATGGTACTTCTGTCTGTAATGAGAGTATGGCAAATGATTAAAAAACATACACTGGAGGGGCCAGCCCCATGGCCAAGTGGTTAAAGTTCCACACGCTCCGCTTCAGTGGCCCAGGTTCGTGGGTTTGGATCTCAGGCGTAGACCTACACCACTCGTCAGCCATCCTATAGCGGCAACCCACATACAAAATAGAGGAAGATCGGCACAGATGTTCGCTCAGGGCAAATCTTCCTCGGCAAGGAAAAAAAAATACCCTGGAAATTTTTAGAAAAAAGCAGAACAGTTGATAACAAGTAGCAATAAAATCAAATGCCAAAATAACAACACAGCGGCAATGAGGAACCATCACAAATAAAAGTATGAGAATGGAACTTGAATGGGTACTTGAATAACCAAGAGAGAACGGTAAAAAAATTACTACCTAAGGGCCACTGATGTGACCAGAAAGAGGTCAGTCACTGGTCACCTCTGAGAGATCTGTTTCATTCACTAGTAACAATGCTAAAAGCCTACTATTGGCAAGGCTCTCACTGGGCAGCCAGGAGATGCTGATCACATAAAACCACTCACTGCCCTATAATCTAACCTTCTGCTGCCTGGTTAGCCTCTCTCCAGGCTTCGGGGCAATCAGCCCTCTTGTTGCTGGAGCCTAGACTGGTCCCCACAGCCATCTCCTAACTGGGCTTTTCCAGAGGCTGTTGCTGCCATCTCAAGCTCTGTGCTGGAATCTGGGAAGCAACCTGCCTCAGCCTGGGGGCTGTGCCTTTTATCAGCCAAGAGTTCATCTTGCCTGGGTCTGTATTTTCCAAGTTTTCTACATTGAGTTAGAATTACACTGTAACTGGAAAAACGCTTTAGGAAAGAAATAGGTGGATTTAGAAACTTTGTTCAAAAAGTAAACAAAATAAAAGGAAGGGGGTGGACAAGGCAACAGCTAGACAGGGCAGAAGAGGATTTTGTTGTGATTTTGTTTGAGGATTGGGGACATGTGTGCATAGCTGAATGGAAAATAGGAATTCTGTGGAGTAGGACAGAGCTTCTCAAAGTTTATCACCCAGAGATTTTGTCAAAAGGCAGATTCTGATTCAACAGGTCTAGGGTGGAGGCCCAAACAGTGGTGTGTTGATCTGCAGAGCTTACTTCCTTAGTACTATAAATACTCCCACCGTGGTGATTTCAGGCTACCAACTTGTGGTCACTAAACACTGAGTTGGGAAGAGATGAACACAATCAGCTGGAGAGGCAGTAAAGTGGCTCCAGCACACCCAAATTTCTAACAAACTCCTAGGTGATGCAGACACTGCTGATCTCTGGACCATATTTTGAGTCACAAGGGAGTAGAAAACAGTGAGGTGTCTGGGGTTTAGGCTAGGATAAAAGAGATGTGAGGTAAATTAGGAGAGTGAGGAAAGACATCATCTAGATCAGGGTTTCTCAAGTTCAGCATTATTGGCATTTTGGGCCAGACGACTCTTTGTTTTGGGGGGCTATCCTGTACATTTATAGGACGCTTAGCAGCATTCCTGGCTTCCACCCACTAGATGCCAGTAGCATCCTCCCCTAGTGGTCAAAATCAAAAAAAGCTCCAGACACCACTGATCTGGATTCATCTCTAAGTCATGAAGGGAGAAGGGATGGGTACCTCTTCCACTGAGAGGAGAGAGATGCTGAAGGGAGGAAAAAAAATGAGACAGGGAGCTCTCTTTAGATATCAGCACACTCAGTCAAGTAGAAAAGAAGGTGCCCTATTTAGAAAGAGCGGAGGGAGGACTGAAAGTTTAAAACATCAAGAGGAGAGTTCTAGAGCGTAATAGAAAGGTTCTGCCCCAAAACAATGGGTCCACCGACTAAGAAGCAGGATCAGGAATATCGGGCTCTTGGGAGTCAGAACTGTCTGGATTCACTCCTGGCTGCACCATTTACTGGCTGGGTGACCTTGGGCAAACTATTTAACAGGTATAAGCCTTCTCATAAGAAAGTTCATAGAGTTGTCATAAGTAGTGAGATGACAAGTTTTGAGCACAAGGTCTGGCATATAGCACATGCTCAATGAATGTCAGCTACTACTAACATCGGCATCATTATTTTCCTTGCAAAATATCTGCTTCGCTTGGCTGTTGCTTTAAATTTCTTTGACAAAACAAAACACATGGAAAGATCTTGCCTGGTCAGGCGCTGTCAATGTGTTTTATAAATACTGTACTCACTATGTGAGCAGAAACTGTTTGTAGCTGAGGAGGCATGCAAGTTGGGGAAGCCAACCAAGCACTGACTTACTAATGTTCCAAAAAATGAATGAGACAAGGTAAAAGGGAATGAAAAGCCAATACATCAAGAGGAAGCAAAAAGGACATTAAATTTTCACTGAAACTGACAGGTCTTCATAAGGCTTCAGTTAGCACAAAGAATGTGTGATGAACCCTAGTACAGCTGCCAAGAATGACAGGTTTATAAGAACCAACCTGACTTCAAGTTGTTTATCTCACAACAACGGTAAACACTGCTGCTGTTTTTTATCTAAGTCAAGAATTGATTAAAATACAGGAACCTGTCTGAAAGTAATCTCTTTAGATATCTGAACATCAATCTGCACTCTGGGGGATTTAGTAATACTACAAAGTGTATTCTTTTAGATTTGAGTACTGCGAACATATTTCAAGAGTACTACATTTTTCTCTCACTAAAATTCTTGGGAGGCCAAAAAAGGTTCTGTCTGTCCCATGTACAACCGACCAATAAGGGAAGGGAAGCATTCGAGGTTTTAAATAGCTTCTGAGTGTCAGGGGAGGAGAGTTCTTCTCAACTAGAACAATTAATGACCCTTTAAGGGTAATGTAGAATGCTTCAGAGAATTCCAAATAGAGCGCATTCTAACATGAAACTTATCAAGATGAGGAAGAAGTTATTAAAATCTTTCCTCTGAGATGTGAAAGGTACTTTTCTCTTATAAGATTCCTTCAACCTAGCCTGCTAACTTAAAGCATTTTACATTAGCACAAACAAAAAGGGCAAACATTATCAAGCATTCCGACGTTATCATCTGTCTGGATGGGGCGAATCACTGGGAAGAACAGTAAATGTCATCACCCCGCAGGTCGTCAGGAATCAGGGTACTCCAGCCAGCCACAGCCACCACCAGAGTTCCAAGCTCTCCAAAAATAGCTATGACTTACATAAAGTGCTCATCAAACCCCTCACATACGAACTCTCACATAGTGCTAAGACAGTGGTCACTACTCAAATTGTGGCAGAGGTAAATGAAGATGCCCTGATTAACAGACACATGGTCTCAACTGACAGAGCTCTGACAAATTTAAATATGACTTGCTCTCCCTTAAAATAGTCTCTTCTCTAAATCAACATGACTGTCTCAAAACTAAGATTTTTCCCACCTGTTTTTAAGTCACCATCCTAAAAACAAATAGAACTGATCTCTGAAACCAGAGAAAATCCTGACTCGGATTCCAATAGGCATTTGTAAATACCTAAAAATAATATTTCCATTAGAAATCAGCACATGAAATACCATCCACATATTTCCATTTTGAAGCCCAGGATCTGGAAGTTATCTTTTACTACAGGAGTTTTAAAAGGAAATGCATTCACCTTATACACTATTGGTCTCCTGAGTGCATGAAAAGAATAAAAAGGCATAAAAGGTTTCTCACGTGGAGATATCTGACAGCTTTGTATTGTAAATATTTTATGAAATTCCTCATTTCCAAACTCGCATTTAAATACCTGGCACAGGTTTCCCATTCTGTCTTGAAAAAGCGCAGTACTTGAGGGGTGAGGGGGCAGTGTTAAGTTCTAACATTCCAAAGAAACATTAGAAACCATTCTCAAATTGCCCACTTCCCAAGTTTCTTCACACAGACCTGAGCCTTTTGATTTTCTCCCAAACCAGTGTTCTTTTACTCTCACCATCTTAGAGCAGAAATCCTTGTATTAATTTCAATCTCCTTAGAGAAGAGGAATAGGAAAGCATTATCAGCATACCTTCTATTCATCGCGCCGTTCCTCCCCCTCCTTAAAAATCTAGAGTGATGAATGCAGTAATCGGGGAGGCTACTCTCTGTTTAAAAAAAAAAAAAAAAAAGGCAAGGGTGTGGGGTAGGGGAAGATAGGAAGTGGTAACTAAGACCTGTTCTTTCACAAGGTGTTGATAAATCTTGGCTTTAAGTTAGATAACTTCGGTCTGCTTCAGACACTTTAAAACAACACTGCCGTAAAACGGATTTAAAAATAAAAACAAAACACAAAAGCCATCAAAGCTGCCGCTTTCGGAAGTTTCTCACCCTGATCCGGGCCCGGGAGCGCTCTCCTTAGAGATCTCAGATGCAGAGAACCCTACGTCCGGCCCTTTATGCTATTTGCTGTTCCCAAATACCGAATCCCCCCCGAACTTCAGCTCGCCCACGGACCCGAAGATGGTCCTCAATCTCTGCGACCCGAGCCCTGCAGACTTCAACCTCCTCCCCGAGCCTCCGTCCTCACCCTCCCGACGCACCGCCCTCGCCCCAAACCTAGCCCGGCGCCCTCCGCAGCCCCCTCCCGCCCCGCGCCAGCAGCCCCGCAGGCCCGCCCGCGACACGCGCCGCTCCCGCCCGGGCCCCGCACCCCCGCCCCTCTCCGGACCCGCAGCCCGCCCCCGGCTCCCGCTCGCCGCCGCGGGGCCCACCGAGCCTTGGCGGTCGGCCGCTCCGGCCGCGTCGTCCTGCTGCAGCTCCGCAGTCATGGCCGAGGCGCCCCTGAGCAGACCACACGCCTCCCGCCGCCGCCGTCGCCGCCGCTAGCCCAGCCTCTCAGGAGGACGCCCCGCCCCCGCCCTCCACCCTCAACCCGGCTCGGGCCCCGCCTCCGCCCCAGAGCGCGCCGCAGGCTCAGCCCACGCGCCCCGCCCCCGGCCTGCGCGCGCACGCAAGGCGCGCGGCCGAGGGCCGAGCCGCTGTGCGTGCTCCCGCGCACGCCGGGCTGTGACCCGGCGCCGGCCACGTGATGGCCCCGCCCGCGGCTAACGGTCACCGTTGCCGCCCCCGGCAGTTGCACTGCGGGGGGTTGGCGTCGGGAAAGTGGTTTTGGGCAGCTGAGGCTTGACGTTCCCGAGGCTCGTTCTCCGCCCTCTGCTTTCAAAACCTACTCGTTTATAGGACCGGCTCCTGCCTCTCCACAGATGAGCTAAAGCTGCTCCCCACTTTGGGAACCTGTCTGGGGACCGCATAATAGGGAGTTTCCCGCCTAGCCGTGTAGCCATTTCGAAGTCCAGTGACACAAAAAATTATTCAGCATCTTTAAGAAAAGGAGAGGCGGAGGCGGGATAGAAGGGAGGGTCTGTCTAAAGGCAACCAAGCGCACCAGAGCCGCTCTTCACTGATGCCCGGTGTGGTGCCCTGACGCTGGCCTGGGCGTGGGAAGAATTGCCGAGTCGTCCCATTTTAGATTTTCTGGAGTTCGAACTAAAATTTTGTAGTGTTTTGTTAAGTTTGAGCCAGATGCTTATGATGGCGTGTTAAGAGCTAAGGTGCCCCCAGTTGATTTGTATTTTCAACAATTTGGTGGAAATTGTAAGGACTAACCATGTTTCTCACTTATTCACATGTGTCACGCGACAGTCCACTTGGCACACTTTTGGCTGTTGCAAATGTACGTGGAGGCCGGGTGTGGAAGGGCCTTTTTTGTTGTGGTCTGGCCCTCAGGCAGCACGTTTGGTGTGATTTTGTGTAGATGGTGGCCTTTCCTGTGCCCCTGGCATTGTTGTCCCCGTGATTGTGATGTTTCGCCTGCAGGCCTTTCTAGTCTGCATGTGACCACAACTTGTGGCATCAGGAAACAGGTAGAGATCAGGTGCAGCTCCCATGGGAGACCTACCTGATTACTCTCAGGAGCCTGGACCAGGACTGCTGCTACCTCCTTCACCTAACCCTAACCCTAACCCTAACCCTAACACGGACCCTGTTTCCTGGCAGGTAAATTGGCAGAGTGATCAGAATCTTCCACATGCAACAGGCTGACTGTGTGTTTATGTCTGATGGTTGTAGGACTCTTTTTGTTTGTGGCTTTGCCTTTTGTTTTTTCCTCATGAGTAATGGAAACCTGTGTTCATGGCCTCAACCTGGGGGGCACTGCAAAACAAGTGGATTTCTCAGCCTAGTTTATTTGCAGCATTGCCTACTTCTACATTGCTAGAAAGCTCTATTTCTGTGTGTCTTTACCATGTCTCTGGAGCAACTCTTGTTGGTCTTTGCACATTCATTTTTGGAAACTGCTTATTTAACTTGTGTAAGTGGGGTGGAAACCTATAACTCTTATTCATGAAAATTTCCTTAAAGGACCACCAGAGATCCCCTATACCCATATCTCTGAAAGAGGTATGTACAGGCCATTTGACAAATATAGGCCCCTAAATTTTGATTAAGTAACTTTCTGCTATGTGGTTCTAAACAGGGCTCTAGATCTAATAAATGCAATCTAATCAATTTGCAGGCTCTAGATCTGATAAATCCTCTCAGCCCTCTTGGATTTAACTACCACCTGGTCCAGGCCATGTAATCAGCTAGAGACACCCTGTCCAACCAGAGCATTTTTTTTTTTTTTGTGGAGAAGATCAGCCCTGAGCTAACATCCATGCCAATCCTCCTCTTCTTGCTGAGGAAGACCGGCCCTGAGCTAACATCTATTGCCAATCCTCCTCCTTTTTTCCCCTTTCTACCCAAAGCTCCAGTAGATAGTTGTATGACATAGTTGCACATCCTTCTAGTTGCTGTATGTGGGACGCGGCCTCAGCATGGCCGGAGAAGCGATGCGTTGGTGCGCGCTCAGGATCCGGACCCCGGGCTGCCAGTAGTGGAGCGTGCCCACTTAACCGCTAAGCCACGGGGCCGGCCCCCCAACCAGAGTATTTAATGAACACTGTATATCAGTGCTTGGCCGTCAGTTGGCAAGCTTCATGGTGATTAAATATCAAAAATGGGCATCATGGAACATGTGCTGTCGCCACAGAAAATCCTTTCTCATTCTTCCTTAAAACCTACACATGAAGGCTCCAGAATAATGACACTATTAGTTGATAGTCATTTCAAGGGTATTCAGGAAAAAAAGAAATAATATTAATAAGGAGCAATAGCAAATAGTTGACGTGTTTAAAAAAGGGAATCATTTCCAGAATACTTTCCCAAAGAAGAAACTGAAATTCTTTTCTTTCCTGGAAAAATTTTTGTCCCAAGGCTAGGTTATTTTCTGAGTCAATGAATTTATATTTCTGCTTCTTGTTTACCTCAAGCCCAAAATATAGTTTGTGTTATAATAAAATGATCCCATTTCAGTGTTATTGAATACTAGTGTGGAGCTTGTGTGGGATAGGTGAGAAGGAGGGAAAGTGTTAGGAAAAGAGAAAAGAAGGAAATGTGTACTTATATTTCCTCTGGGCTTCACTCTGTAAGTAGTTTCTGCCACTAACTCTGGAGCAACTGGATTTGAAAGCTGACAGCTGAGGCTGATTGACAGGTGTGACTGTTCTTTGAGCTATAGATTCCTTTCCAGGAATCATCTAGTCAGAAATGCCCTAAGGGCAAGCTTTTTAACAGTTAGGAAAATGGCCTTTCTTACTATGGAGGAAAGAATATGGATATTTCTGTTATAACCACTAGGTTAAAGAATTAGGTGATGTACAAGGTTAAATTATAGGTGCTAAGAAAATGTTTCAGAAAAGGCTCTCCTTTTGCTAGTTGAAAAATAAATGGGTTTCCAACCTTCCTGAAATGTGTACTGTAGGCAAATGTAATTTGTAGAGAATTGAAACAACTTTCAGTAAAATTAATGAGTTCATTTTCATTTTAGAAATATTTGGTCTTGGTATTCAAAATAACAATCTCTTGTCCCCTTCTTTTTGTTTCTCTAGAAAATATAAACACTTTTTAAAAAGGCTCTTAAAATCTAAAAACCTTAAACTCTTGGATTCCGATCTTCCTTTTATAAGAAGGTGACAATAACTTTAGCCTCCAGACAAAAAGATAATGACCAGTTAGAGAACTAAAAATAAGCCCATTTTTGCAAACTTGATTTTTGGCAGACCAGCATTGTAGATCAGTGTGGATAGGATGGACTTTTAATAAATGGTGCTCAGATAGTTAGTTATCCATATAAAAAATTAGTTTTGGACTCTAAACTTACATCATAAACAGAAATCAATTTTAGGTGGATTAAAGGCTTAAATGTAAAAAAACAAAATTAAAAACTTTTAAAACACTTTATTGAGAATCTCTATGGTTAGGGGATAGGGAACATTCTTAAATCAGACACAAAAAGCACAATCCATAAAAGTAAAGATTGATAACTTTGGTTATGTTAAAATTAAAAATTTCTCTTCATCAAAATGTACCATGAGAAAAATGAAAATACTCACAAACTGGGAGAAAATGCTTGCAATATGTGTAACTGATAACATATTGTTATCTAGAACAAAGTTTCTTAACCTTGTCACTGTTAACATGTTGGGGCAGATACTGTTTGTTGAGGAGGCTGTCCTGTGCATTGTGGGATGTTTTAGCATCATTCCTGGCCTCTACCTACCAGATGCCAGTAGCTCTCCCCTACCCAGCTGTAGCCATCAAAAATGTCTCCAGACATTGCCAAATGTTTCCTAAGGGGCACATTCTCCTCCAGTTGAGAGCCACTGACCTAAACTAGGTGAAAAACTCTTACAAATTAAAAGAAAAAGACAATCCAATAGAAAAAAGGGCCAAAAGCTTAAGCAGGCTCTTCACAGAAAAGGAAACAAAAATATATGAAAAGATGCTAAACTCACTGATAATCAGGAACACATGAATTAAAACCATAAAGATACCATTGCATGCATATGATTGGCAAAATTTTAAAGATACAACAATTACAAGTGTTGGGGAAAATGTGGAGCAGTGGGAGAACACTTACACAGTCATGTGCCACTTAACGACAGGGATATGTTCTGAGAAATGTGTCATTAGGTGATTTCATCATTGCACGAACATTGCAGAGTGTACTTAAACACAAACCTAGATGGTATAGCCTACTACACACCTAGGTTATATGGTATAGCCTATTGCTCCAAGGCTACAAACCTGTACAGCATGTTACTGTACTGAATACTTACAATGGTAATTATGTATTTAAACATATCTAAACATAGAAAAGATACAGTAAAAATACAGTATGAAAGATAAAAAATGGTACACCTGCATAGGACACTTAGCATGAATGGAGCTTGCAGGTATGGAAGTTGCTCTGGGTGCGTTGGTGAGTGAGTGGTGAGTGAACGAGAAGACCTAGGACATTACTGTACACTATTGTAGACTTTATAAACACTGTACACCTAGGCTACACTAAATTTATTAAAAAATATTTTTCAATAATAAATTAACCTTAGCTTACTGTAACTTTTTTACTTTATAGATATTTTAATTTTTTTTAACTTTTTGACTCTTTTGTAATAACACAGCTTAAAACACAAACACATTGGGCAGTTGTACAAAAATATTTTCTTTCTTTATATTCTTATTCTATAAGATTTTTCTATTAAAATTTTTTTTTTTTTACTTTTAAAATTTTTTGTTAAAAACTAAGACACAAACACACACATTAGCCTAGAGATACACAGGGTCAGGGTCATCAATATCACTGTCTTCCACCTCCACATCTTGTTCCACTGGAAGGTCTTCAGAGGCAGTAACACATGTGTTGCTGTCATCTCCTATGATAACAGTGCCTTCTTCTGGAATACTTCTTGAAGGACCTACCTGAGACTCTTCTTGAGGAAGTGTCACTCTTTTCAGAAATATGGTTGTTTGCTTGGTTTGTTTCTTTTTTCATCACAGATTGGATTGTAAGCAGATAATGCACTGGGAACTTTACTCTCTATTAATGAAAACCTTTCAGTGTTGGAGTCTGTGTTTTCAAACTCTTTAAGGAGCTTGTTGAGGTCTGAGAAAGCTTCTGCTAAACTCTTCACTATGAGTTTTCTTGGGAGTTCTTTTTTTTCTTCTCCTGCAGTTTCCTTTTCTCTTGCCTCTTCTTCAGCTATGTGTTCCTGTTCTGGTTCCAACAACTCCTCATTAGTTAATTCCTCAGGAACCACCTCTAGGAGTTCCTCTATATCTCCTCATCTGCACCCAGGTTAAAATTGTTTGCCACCTCAACCATAGCCTTGTTGATTTTTGCAACCTCCTCATCCTTGGCAAATCCTTTGAAGTCATGAACGAACCTCTTGAGTGTCTTCTTCAGACACCATTCATATACTCCTTGATGACATCACCCCAAGCCCAAGCAAGGTTCTTGATGCAGTCATAGAAGTTGTAATCCTTCCAGAATTACATCAGTGTCTTCTCAGTGTCTTCCTCAGTTACAGCAATGCTTGGGCAAAGGTGGTCCTCAGTTAGTAGGCCTTAAAAGCTGCTATAACTCCTTGATCCATTGGTTGGATCAAAGAGGTGGTGTTTGGAGGGAGAAACACTGCTTCTATATTGGGATGGAGATCACTAATAAAAGGAGGATGTAGGGGAGCATTATCAACCATAAGCAAAATGTTGAAAGGTATGTTATTCTCCAAACAGTACTTCTCCACTTCAATTCATAGCAATGGAAGTCATAGCAATTCAGGAGGGCGTCTTGGAAGAGGAGGTGGGTCATCCATGACTTCTTATTGCTCCTGTAGTACACTGGCAATGTGTGCTTGTTGATATGCTTGAAGGCCCTGGGGTTCTCACTGTGCCAGATCACAAAGGGCTTCAATTTGTAGCCTGCAACATTGCCCCCAAGCAAAACTGTTTTTCTGTCCTTAAAAGCCTTGAAACCTGGCATTGACTTGGCCCCCTTATGGATGAAAGTCCTTTTAGGCATCTGTTTCAAGAATAGGGAGGTTTCATCCATACTGAATATTTGCTCTAGAAAGTAATTTTCCTCCCCAATCAGCTTATCTAGAGTTTCCAAAACTATTTCAGCTGCCTTCACATCAGCACTCACAGACACATCACTCATTTTAACATTATGTAATGAATAACAACTTTTGAACATTTAGACCACCCAGAGCTAGCAGTAAAGTCAACATTGTAGTTGGCTTTTATTTCAACATTGCAAACCTTTTGCTTTGGCTATGATCATCATGGTGCTGAGAGGGATACGCTTCCGTGTCTGGTCTTCAATCCAGGTCATTAGAAGGTTCTCTACATCTGATATAGGCCCTTCTTGAATTTTTGTTAGTCTCATTGCCTTCAATGAAGCAGATCTTTTGACAGCTTCTATCACTTTGTTATTGTTCTTCAAGTACATAGCTATGGTGGAATAGGACGTGCCTGACTGACAAGCAATAACCATCACTGATTTTCCAGCTTCATAGTCCTTAATAACTTTTAATTTTGTTTCCAGGTTAGTCACACAGTGTGGCCTCTTACTGGCAACATTAGCAGTGGATTTTGTACACTTAGGGGCCATGATGAACAAAACAGCATGAGATTAAATCAAGCACAAGAGAAAATGATGAAATCAAGAGACACAGTAAACTTGAGATGTCTGAGGCTGCTGCCAGTGTAACACAGCATAATGTTTTACAGTAAACTTTTTTTATATAAGTAGAAAGAGTATACTCTAAAATAATGATAAAAAGTATAGTATAATAAATACATAAGCCAGTAACAGTCGTTTATTATGATTATCAAGTATTATGTATTGTACATAGTTGTATGTGCTATACTTTTACATGGCTGACAGGGCTGTAGGTTTGTTTACATAAGCATCACCACAAACATATGAGTAATGCATTCCTCTATTATGTTGCAGTAGCTGCAACGTCACTAGGCAGTAAGAATTTTTCATGTCCATTATAATCTTATGAGACCACCGTGGTACATGGGGAATGTTGTTGACTGAAACACAGTTATGCAGTGCATGATTGTACTGATGGTGTAAATTAGCACACCCACTTTGGAAAACAATTTGACATCAACTACTAAAATTTGAAGTTGTGCATTGCATGCCTAATGGTCAACAATTCCTTTCCTAAGTAAGTATACTAGAAAAATTCTTGAACATTTTTACCAGGATATATGTACAAAAATTTCATAATACTTTTAACAGCAGACAAAACAGGAAACAACCTAAATATATGAACAGTAAAATTGATCAATTTTTGTCTAGTCATTCAATGGAACATCATACAGCAGTGAAAATGAATGAATTATAGCTATGTAATATCATGGATGAATCTCAGGAACATAGTGTTGGGGGTTAAAAAGCAAATCACAGAAGATGACATACAGTGTGACTCCATTTATACAAAATACAGAAACAATATTAAACAGTATATTGTCTAGGGAGATAAACATATGGTTAAACTACAAGTAAAAGCAAGAATATTATAAACACAAAATTCAGAACAGAAGCTCTGAGGGAAGGGAAGGGATGAGATGAGTAGCAGCATATAGGGGATGTCACAGGTATTGGTAATATTCTATTTTTATAAATCAGGTGGTAGATACATGAGTGTTCATTATATCATTCTACATACATTTTATAACTACTTAATAAAAAGCAAAACATCAAAAGAACACTCTTCTAAAATAACGATCAAAAGCATACAATTCTCATTTTCTAATAACATTTCTGTGCCCACAAAAGACACTGAGAAACAAAAGTCTCTTCAGTTTACGGAAGATAACTCTTATGCTGTCTGATGCATGAGGTGGAGATTTAACATTCTTTCCTAATGTAACCACAGGCCCTCTAGGACCAGTTCAAACTGATACCATCTTATCAAAAGAGTAATTAAGAGTGGTTTTTCAGGAACTGAGAAACAACCCCTTGTCCAGTTCAGGCTGGTTGAGACCACCAACCCATCAACTGGGCCTGCACAAATGCCTGATAAGTGGCCCTTTTGACACAAGGGGCTGAAAACTCCACCCTCAGATCATACTAACCTCACCATTTTGTGAACATGTGTCCTATGAAGAGTCATGAAGCTTGACTACGCTTGTGCGGATCATCAATTACCTCACTTCTCCCTACCTCCAATCAGCTATCACCACACTTCGGACTGACTTGCCCTTCATCCCGTAAATTTTGACCCAAGCTCTGGATCAGGGAGACACATTTGAGAGTGTTGCCTCCTGTATCCTTGCAGGTTGACCTCACAATAAAGCTTTTTATTTTCTCAAAAGCTGATGCCGTAATAATTGGCTCTTTATGCACATTGGGCAAGAGAACTCCAATTTTGTGTGGTAACAATTTTGGCAACCATGAAGTGACTAGGTCCTATAACCACCCACCTGAGACTCTGGAACCCCTGGTGGGGTGTGGGGTCTTTTTGTCAAGCCTAAGCAGCAGCTTAGACAATTTTCTCTAGAGGCTTGGCTGATCAGATCCCCATTTCCCACTGCAGTGCTCCAGGCCCCAAGCTGCTTTTTTTTTCTTTTGAGAGAAGAAACACCTCCTGGATCAGATGTCTTTTGGTTGAGTGACCTCGTTAAAACACACTTGTGCCTAAATTTGTCTAATAACCTCATCAGAATTGTGGGTTTGAGTCCCACTCCAAGGGAGACAATATAAAAGTGTTTCAGCCACTGGGGCACTCAATGAATCAGGTTAGAGTCCTGAACTCTGGGTTAGAGTCCCAGGGTACCCTGGGTTAGAGCCCCAGACTATTGGATTTCTGTGTCTGTTCATGTTTGTCTATGTCTGATTGTTTCATTTGTTAAAATTGGCTGTTTGGGGACTGAGTTTCTCAGTAACCATAACAAACTCTTTAGAAATTAACCATATGAGGGTCATACACTATTAGACCCTAAACACTATCCCCTAGAAAGACCTTGTTTGTTGTGGCCACATTGGAAAAAGCCCCCTAAAATCAAAATAACTGTAAATGGCTGGCAAGATAACCCTGGATAATTTGAAATTACAGTGGCCATTTTGGGCTCTTTCTGAGCTTTTAAACCAAGAGACAAAGAAATCTTTAATCTTGAAAGAGTCAGGCGCGCCACCTTCTGGCACTGCTGCTCAAAACGTAAAGATTCCAGAAGCTGTAACTATTTACAAAGAACTGCAAAAATCTTACTAAGCTTCTTTCATGTCCTGACGGCTTGACTTGATAGTTTTCAGGGTCCCAAAAAATGATTGGACAAAAGGGCAGTTGCACCACGTTTTGCAGTCAGAGATGGTCAGACAGAAATGGGGGTTGTACTCCACTTGTGGCTAAATGTCCTACAAACTGCTGTCAGCCTCAGGAAAATTACCTTGGCCATTAGAAGGAATGTTCCAAGTAGATAGGATTATTTAAGTAGTGTACTTAAAAGCAAAAACTTCAAATTTCCAAAATAACCATATTAAAAGCTTTGTTGCAAAAAGCTAATAGAAAATTAAGTTATGAAAGGTACCTAAAAGAGAAGCCTATTTGGTTATGGCTTTACAGACACCCTGTAATCTACCTTCAAGGAAGAGCCTAAGATGAGCTTCTCCCAGAGTTAATGAGACGCTGCGAGATTTTCTGGGAAACTGCTACATTAAGAATTAATGGAGTTGTTCAATACTGACAGATATGGTTACTGTTCATCCCAGCTTAAACCTGATAAGATATTTGAAAGAATTTAGCAACTTACAATCAGAAATTCAGCCAAACTGGAGGCTGATATTCAGAGCCTGATAGAAAATTTTTTTAGGCTTCTTCCCTAAGTTAAGACAAAACTAAGCACCCAGAGAGAAAGAAACAAATTAAGGATGATGTAGTTGCACAGGCAGATCAACCTATAATGTCATCTAAGTTACAACCCAATTTCTGAGGAATTAAGAGCAACCGTCCTAAAAAAAAATCCTTGCAAAACTGGAAATACAGCTCTAGAGGTAGTTGAGATTCCTCCCATTTCCTTTATCTCAAAAAGCTTGTACCCTCTCCAGGAACTGTTATCTAGCCCATCACTGCTTCCTAAGACTGAAGAAAAAAAAGGAAAAAGGAAAGAAAAAAATGCCTATACAGTGCTATTGCCCAAAATCTAGCATCTTGACTGTTTTCTCCACAAATATTAGTAGAAAAAGGTGAAAACAAAATTTGGATTCATAACTAGTGAACTTTGTATTACTGTACCTGATTCATGGCAGTAATTTTAAAATAATACCTATGTGTGGACTCTCTGTGTACGTGTCTCTATCTATATGTTATATGTGTGTGTGATTTTTTTTTACCTCCAGATGGTAAAATTTCTAAAAAGAGCTCTGTTTAATTGACTTAAAGTAAATGCTTATTTAAATGTAATAGAAACTAACCCAAATGTTTTTCAAGTGAACGTGATATAAAACAATCTTTGGTAAATTAAAGCTTATTTAAATTTGTTGGTTTTATTGAAATAAGATTGTGGGCTATCAACACTGGATATGATGCAGAAATGCAGCCTTTATTCTACTTGGGTTTATTGGTCAAATAAGCTCATGTTATCTCTGTTACAAAACTTGTTAGTAAAAATAATAACTTAGAATGATAGCTAATTTTGCCCAATGTCTCATGAAGTTTTGTAAGCAATCTAAGTACTTATTGGGAACAAGTAAACTAAATAGATGTGAAAAAGATAAAAGCTTTGGGTGAACTTTTTAACAATAATTATGTGTTATGGCATACAGACTTAACTTAAAAACTTTTTGTTTTGTAACCTTTTGTAAGTAACTTAAAACCTTAGAGTTCTGTTACATTAAGTTAAATGATAAGATTTGTTGAGTATATAGGTCACTTCCACATAAGATGTAATACTAAATATTAATTACTAAACATAGATTTCTCTACTTTTGGCTTCTTATTACGGAGAAACTGGAAAATACTTGGGTTTATTGATAAACATGTTTTGTAACTCACTGAGAAATTTTCTATGAGAAATCACATGTTTCTAGACAGTATTTATGGATCTGCCAATCCACAGGATGCCAATATATAAAAATTAGGGAAAGTAAGATGCATGTTTTCAGTAAAGAAGCTTTTAAGGAACGGAGATATTTTTGTTTGCTTTGTTAAGAAAGATAAATTTGTTCTAAAGTACTAGGAGGGAAGAAAGAAGGCATGGGACAAAATTCTGAATGTAGAAAGAAAGTTATAGAAAGTTTGTGGAACAGGAACCCTGAGGAAAGAGTTCTGTGCATGGTCAAGTTGGCTAAGAATAAAACGAATTTAATTAAGTAAATAAGTTTTAATATCAAAAGTGAGCTGGTACAAAAATTAAAATTTGGTTTTCTTTCTCTTAAAAAGATAATTTTCTTGAACTTTTAGTCTGCTCTTGATAAAGAGATTATAAAATGTTTTCCTTTACCTTCGAGTAAGTCTACCTAAAAGATAGAAAATCTATGTTTTGTCTAAATTATTTCCTGTGTTCTAAAAGGCTGAAATCCCCCTATTAAGAGAACAAAGGTTTTGTTTTTTTTTAACTGTTTAACTCTGTATGTTTGCCTTTAACATCTTCGGTCATCACTTTGGTTACATAGATAACTAAGCATTGTTTCACAGTGAGCTATGATCCCATTTTTTTTTTTTTTTGTGAGGAAGATCAGCCCTGCGCTAACATCCATGCCCATCTTCCTCCACTTTATATGGGACGCCGCCACAGCATGGCTTGACAAGTGGTGCCTTGGTGTGCACCTGGGATCCAAACCCAGGCTGCCAGAAGCGGAGTGTGCGCACTTAATGTACTATGCCACGGGGCCAGCCACGCTATGATCCTATTTGACCAAGTGTTTTAAAACCTTTTGATATTTTTGACAAATTTCCCCAAAATTCAAATCCTAAATAAAGTATTTCTTTTGATTTGAAAGTAACCTTGAGAATTTCCAAAGGGCCCCTGAGACGTATCAAGGAATTTGTTTTCTCTATAAAGAGGAAGATATTAAACTAATTAGGCTTAGTTGGTATGTTAAATTACATGGGAAGCATTGTCAAATAAATGATGATAAATCTTCTTATGTTGTATTGTGTGGGTGAATTTTATTAATATAAATGTTTTAAAAATTATATAGCATTCCTAAAATTCTGATCTGTCCTGGTTATTAGTCATAATTCTAGTTATTTTAAATTGTTACATATCACAGAAATAACCAAATTTCTTTGTCAATTGCCATTTTTAAGTCTTTTGTCATTTGCAAACAGTCATTGTTTTACTCTGATGTTTTTGCAAACATGTTTCATCTTCAGAGAGATTTATGGAAAGGATTCTGACACTTACTGTAGAATACATGTTTCTGATAGACTTTCGGATTATAACACTGAGCTGGGGAAGAAATTATAGAACTCTAGTGGAGAAACTGATGGCTTCATAAAACTGCTAACAGAAGATCAAGATCAAGAATTGATTACATAGGGGGCCAGCCCAGTGGCATAGTGGTTAAGTTTGCGTATTCCACTTCGGTGGCTTGGGGTTTGCAGGTTAGAATCCTGGGCACGGACTGATACACCGTGCATCAAGCCATGCTGTGGCGGCATCGCACATACAAAATGGAGGAAGATGGGTACAGATATTAGTTCAGAGCCGATCTTCCTCAGCAAAAAGAGGAATATTGGCAACAGATGTTGGCTAAGGGTGAATCTTTCCCAGAAAAAAAATTAGATAGATAGATAGATAGATAGATAGATAGATAGATAGATAGATAGAAAGTCATTATTTACAATGATATCTTTTAAGAAAATTAAACACTTGGGCTCTGTGAAAGACAATGTCAAGAGAATGAAAAGAAAAGCCACAGACTTGGAGAAAATATTTGCAAAAGAGACATCTGGTAAAGGACTGTTATCAAAAATATACAAAGAACTCTTAAAACTCAACAATAAGAAAACAAAAAATCTGAATAAAAAATAGACCAAAGACCTTAACAGACACCTCACCAAAGAAGATACACAGATGCAAATAAGCACATGAAAAAATGCTCCATATCATATGTCATTAGGAAAATGCAAATTAAAACAACAATGAGGTACAAATACATACCTATTAGAATGGTCAAAATCCAGAATACTGACAGCACCAAATGCTGGTGAGGATGTGTAGTAACAAGAACTCTCATTCATTGCTGGTGGGAACGCAAAATGGTACAGTACTTTGGAACAAAGTTTGACAGTTTCTTACAAATGTAAACATACTCTTACCACACAATCCAGAAATTGTTCTCTTTGGTATTTACCCAAAGGAATTGAAAGCTTATATCCATACTAAAATTTGTACAGGCATACATTGTAGCAGGATATATTTGTAGCAGCTTTATTCATAATTGCCAAAACTTGGAAGCAAACAAGATGTCCTTCAGTAGGTGAATGAATAAGTAAACTTTGGTACATCTAGACAATGGAATATTATTCAGCACTAAAAATAAATGAGCTATCAATCCATGAAAAGACATGGAGGAACCTTAAATGCATACTCATAAGTGAAAAAAGCCAATCTGAAATGGCCACATACTGTATGATTCCAACTATATGACATTCTGGAAAAGGCAAAACTATGAAGAGAGTAGAAAGATCAGTGTTTGCTAGAGAGTTGGAGGGGGTTGGAGGATGAATAGGCACAGTAAAGAGGATTTTTAGGGAAGTGAAAACACTCTGCATGATACCATAAGGATGGATTAATGTCATTGTACACTTGTCCAAGCCCATAGAATGTACAACAAAAAGAGTGAACTGTAATGTAAACTATGGACTTTGGGTAATTATGACATGTCAATGTAGGTTTATCCATTGTAACAAACATACCACTTTGGTGGGGGATGTTGATAATAGAGGAGGCTATGCATGTGGAAGGGGGGCAGGGTGTATATGAGAAATCTTTTTTTTTTTTTACCTGTGGTGTTTTTTCTTTTCTTTTCCTTTTTTTTTTTTTTTTTTTTTTTTGATGAGGAAGATTGTCCCTGAGCTAACATCTATGCCAGTCTTTCTCCATTTTGTATGTGGGACACTGCCACAGGATGGCTCGATAAGCGGTGTGTAAGTCCGTGCCCGGGATCCGAACCCACAAACCCTGGACCACTGAAGTGGAGCATGGGAACTTAACCACTACGCCACCGGGCTGGCCCCCTTCTTTTTTTTTATTGAGGTAAAATTGGTTTATAACGTTAAATAAATTTCAGGGCTGGCCCCATGGCATAGTGGTTAAGTACGCGCGCTCCACTGCTGGCAGCCCAGGTTCGGATCCTGCGCGCACACTGAGGCATAGCTTGTCAGGCCATGCTGTGGTGGCGTCTCATATAAAAGTGGAGGAAGACAGGCACAGATGTTAGCCCAGGGCCAGTCTTTGAGCAAAAAGAGGAGGATTGGCATGGATGTTAGCTCAGGACTGATCTTCCTCACAAAAAAAATAAATAAATAAAATAAATTTCAGGTGTACATCATTATAATTCGATTTCTGTGTAGACTACATTGTGTTCACCCCCAAAGTCTAATTGCCATCCATCACCATACACATGCCCCCTTTTACCCCTTTCATCCTCTCCCCTCCCCCCTTTCCGTCTGGTAACCACCAATCTATTCTATGCATCTATGTGTGTTTGTTGTTGTGTTGTTTTTATCTTCCACATATGAATGAAATCATATGGTATTTGGCTTTCTCTGTCTGATTTATTTTGCTTAGCATAATGCCCTCAAGGTCCATCCATGTTATCGCAGATGGCAAGATTTCATCTTTTTTATGGCTAAGTAGTATTCCATTGTATATATGCCACATCTTCTTTGTCCATTCATCCATTGATGGGCACTTAGGTTTTTCAAGTCTTTGGTATTGTGACTAATGCTGCAATGAGTATAGCGGTTTATATATCTTTTCAAACTATTGTTTTCATATTCTTTGGATAAATAGCCAGAAATGGAATAGCTGGATCAACTGGTAGTTCTATTCTTAATTTTTTGAGGAATCTCCATGCTGTTTTCCATAGTGTCTGTACCACTTTACATTCCCACCAGAGTGTATGAGGGTTCCCTTTTCTCCACATCCTCTCCAAAATTTGTTATTTCTTGTGTTTTAATAATAGCCATTCTGACGGTCATGAGGTGATATCTTATTGTAGTTTTGACTTGCATTTCCGTAATAATTTGTGATGTTGAACATCTTTTCATGTGCTTGTTGGCCATCTGTATATCTTCTTTGGAAAAAATGTCCATTCAGATCCTCTGCCCATTTTTTAATTGGGTTGTTTATTTTTTTGTTGTTGAGTTGTGTAAGTTCTTTATATATTTTGGATATTAACCCCTTACCAGATATATAATTTGCAAATATCTTTTCCTAATTGTTAGGTTGTCTTTTTCTTTTGTTTATGGTTTCCTTTCCTGTGCAGAAGCAGTTTGATGTCGTGCCATTTGTTTATTTTTTTCTTTTGTTTCCCTTGTCTGAGGAGACACAGTATTCAAAAAGATACTGCTAAGGCCAATGCCAAAGAGCATACTGCTTATGTTTTCTTCTAGAATTATGGTTTCAGGTCTTACATTTAAATCTTTAATCCGCTTTGAGTTAATTTTTGTGTATCCTGTGAGATAATGGTTTACATTTTTTTTTTTTTTTTTTTTTTTTTCAGTTTTCCCAACACCATTTACTGAAAAGACTTTCCTTTCTCCATTGTATGTTCTTGGCTCCTTTGTTGAAAATTAGCTGTCCATAGATGTGTGTGGGTTTATTTCTGGATTCTCAATTCTATTCCATTGATCTTAGTGTCTGTTTTTCTGCTAGTACCATGCTGTGTTGATTGCTATAGCTTTGTAGTATATTTTTCTACCAGGGAGTGTTAACTCCAGCTTTGTACTTTTTTCTCAGGATTGCTTTGGCTATACAAGGACTTTTGTTGTTCCATATAAATTTAGGATTCTTTGTTCTATTTCTGTGACAAATGTCATTGGGACTTTGATAGGGATTGCGTTGAATCTGAAGATTGCTTTAGAAAGTATGAATATTTTAATCATATTAATTCTGCCAATCTGTGAGCAAGGAATATCATTTCATTTTTTGTGTCTTCTTTGATTTCTTTCAACAATGTTGAAAGTTTTCAGTGTACAGGTCTTTTTGTTCTTTTTGTTGCGATTGTAAGTGGGATTGTATTCTTGATTTCTCTTTCTGCTGTTTTGTTGTTAGTGTATAGACACACAACTGATTTTTTTTTTTAAGATTTTATGTATTTATTTTTTTTCCCCCAAAGCCCCAGTAGACAGTTGCATGTCACAGCTGCACATCCTTCTAGTGCTGTATGTGGGACACGGCCTCAGCATGGCCGGAGAAGCGGTGCATGCCTGGGATTCGAACCCGGGCCGCCAGCAGCGGAGCGTGCGCACTCAACTGCTAAGCCACAGGGCCGGCCCGACACACAACTGATTTTTGTATTTTGATTTTGTACCCAGCAACTTTACTGTATTCATTTATTATTTCTAATAGTTTTTTAGTGGATTCTTTAGCATTTTCTACCTATACAATCATGTAATCTGCGAATAGTGACAGTTTTACTTCTTTCTTTCCGATTTGGATCTCTTTTATTTCTTTTTCTTGCCTGATTGCCCTGGCTAGGACTTCTGATACTATGTTAAATAAGAGTGGTGAGAGTGGGCATCTTTGTCTTGTTCCTGTTCTTAGAGGGATAGCTTTCAGTTCTTCACCATTGAGTATGTTAGCTGTGAGTATGTCATATATGGCCTTTATTATGTTGAGGTACTTTCCTTCTATACCCATTTTATTGAGAATTTTTATCATAAATGGATGCTGTATCTGTCAAATGCTTTATCTGCATCTATTGAGAGGATCACGTGATTTTTGTTCTTTATTTCATTAATATGGTGTATCACATTGATTGATTTGCAGATGTTGAACAATCCTTGCATCCCTGGAATAAATCCCACATGATCACGGTGTATGATCCTTTTAATGTATTGTATTTTATTTGCTAATATTCTGTTGAGTATTTTTGCTTCTATATTCATCAGTGATATTGACCTGTAATTTTCTTTTGTTGTGTTGTCCTTGTCTGGTTTTGATATCAGAGTAATGTTGGCCTCATAGAATGAGTTCTGAAGTGTCCCCTCCTCTTCAATTTTTTGGAAGAGCTTGAAAAGGATGGGTATTAAATCTTTGAATGTTTGGTAGAGTTCACTGGGGAAGCCATCTAGTCCTGGACTTTTGTTTTTTGGGAGATTTTTGATTACTGTTTCAATCTCCTTACCAGTGATCTGTCTTTTCAGATTCTCTATTTATTCTTGATTTAGTTTTGGAAGGTTGTATAATTATAAGAATTTATCCATTTCTTCTAGATTATCTAATTTGTTGGTAGGTAGCTTTCTGTATTATTCTCTTACAATCCTTTGTATTTCTGTGGTGTCCATTGTAATTTCTCCTCTTTTGTTTCTGATTTTGTTTATTTGAGCCTTCTCTCTTCTCTTTTTTACTTGATGAGTCTAGCTAAATGCTTGTCAATTTTGTTTATCTTTTCAAAGAACTAGCTCTTAGTTTCATTGATCTTTTCTATTGTCTTTTTAGTCTCTATTTGATTTATTTCTGCTCTGATTTTTATTATTTCTTTCCTTCTACTGATTTTGGGCGATTTTCCTTCTTTTTTCTAATTCCTTTAGGTGTATTGTTAGATTGTTTACTTGAAATTTTTCTTGCCTTTTGAGATAGGCCTGTATTGCTATAAACTTCCCTCTTAGTACCAGTTTTGCTGTATCCCACAGATTGTGGTACATTGTATTTTCATTTTCATTTGTCTCCATGTATTTTTTCACTTCTTCTTTGATTTCTTCATTGACCCAATAGTTGTTCAATAGTATTTTGTTTTATCTCCACACATTTGTGACTTTTTCAGTTTTCTTCTTATAGATGATTTCTAGTTTCATACCGTTGTGATCAGAAAAGATGCTTGATATTATTTCAATCTCTTTAAACTTATTGAGACTTGTTTTGTGGCCTAATATGTGATCTATCCTGGAGAATGTTCCATGTGCATTTGAAAAGAATGTGTATTCAGCAGTTTTTGAATGGAATATTCTATATATATCTATTAAGTTCATCTGGCATAATGTGTCATTTAAGGCCAATGTTTCCTTATTGATCTTCTATCTGGATGATCTATCCATTGATGTAAGTGGAGTTTTAAATTCCTCTATTATTATTGTGTTACTGTCAATTTCTCCTTTTATGTCTGTTAATATTTGCTTTATATATTTAGGTGCTCCTATGTTGGGTGCATAGATACTTACAAGTGTTATGTTCTCTTGTTGGGTTGTTCCCTTTATCATTATGTAATGCCTTCTCTTGTCTCTTTCTTTGTCTCTTTTAAGTCTATTTTGTCTGATGTAAGTATTGCTACCCCAGCTTTCTTTTCATTTTCACTTGCATGGAATATCTTTTTTCATCCCTTCGCTTTCAGTTTGTGAGTGTCTTTAGGTCTGAAGTGCATGTCTTGTATGGAGCATATATATGGGTCTTGATTTTTTATCCATTCAGCCATTCTATGTCTCTTGATTGGAGCATTTAGTCCATTTACATTTAAAGTAACTGTTGATAAGTATGCACTTATTGCCACTTTGTTACTTTTTTCTGGATGTTTTTGTAATTCTTCTCTGTTCCTTTCTTCTTCTCTTGCTCTCTTCCCTTGTGGTTTGATGGCTTTCTTTAGTGTTATGTTTGGATTCCTTTCTCTTTATTTTTTGTGTATTTGTTATAGGTTTTTGGTTTGTGGTTACTGTGAGGTTCATATATAATAACCTATATAAATAGCAATCTATAGTAAGTTGATGGTCTCTTAAGTTTGACCTCTTACTAAAAACCCTACACTTTTACTCTCCCCACACACACATTTTATGTTTTTGATATCATATTTTACCACTTTTATTTTTGTGTATCCCTTAACCTCTTATCATAGATATAGATGATTTTAGTAATTTTTAGCTAGTACCTTCATACTAGCTTTATGGATGGTTAATTCACTATGCTTCTTGTGTATTTGCCTTTGCCAGTGATATTTTTTCTTTGATAATTTTCTTATTCCTATTTGTGGTCTTTTCTTTTCCACTTAAATAAGTCCCTTTAACCTTTCTTATAAGGCCACTTTAGTGGTAATGAACTCCTTTAGTTTTTGCTTGTTTAAAGCTCTTTATCTCTTCTTCCACTCTGAATGATGACGTTGCTGGGTAGAGTATTCTTGGTTGTAGATTTTTTCCTTTGGGCACTTTGAGTATATTGTGCCATTCCCTTTCAGGTTTGTGCTGAAAAGCCAGGTGATAGCCTTATGGGATTTATTTTGTATGTAACTTGTTGCCTTTCTCTAGCAGCTTTTAGGATTCTCTCTTTATTTTTAATTCTTGACAATTTAATTATAATTTATCTTAATGTAGACCTCTTTGGATTCATCTTGTTTGTTACTTCTATGCTTCCTGCATACCTGGATGTCTTATTCCTTCCCCAGGTTAGGGAAGTTTTCCAGCTATTATTTCTTCAAATAAGTTCTCTGCCCCTTTGTCTCTCTCTTCACCTATTGGGAGACCTGTAATATGGATGTTAGTATGCTTGATGTTGTACCAGAGGTCTCTTAGACTGTACTCATTCTTTTTTCTTTTTTCTGTTCAGCTTGGGTGATTTTCTCTTCCTTCATCCAGATCACTGATCCATTCTTCTACATCATCTACTCTGCTGTTGATTCCCTCTAGTGAATTTTTCATTTCTACTATTGTATTTTCAGCTCTGATTGTTTTTTATTTTTATATTTTCTAATTTTTTGTTGAAATCCTTATTATGTTCATCTGTTCTTCACCCCATATCAGTGTGCATCCTTATGACTATTTGTATTCTTTATCAGGTAGATTGTTTATCTCTGTTTCGTTTAGTTCTTTCTTTTTTTTTGTTTGAGGATTTGTCCTGTTCCCTTATTTGGAACATATTCCTTTGTCTCCTCATTTTGCCTACTTCTCTGTGCTTATTTCTAGGTATTAGGTAGATCAGCTATGTCTCCTGAACTTAGAAATGTGGCCTTATGTAAGAGATGCCTTATGGGGCCCAGCAGCATGCTGCCCGGTCATCACCTGTACCAAATGCTCCAGGGGTGTCCCCTGTGGGCTGCATGTGCCTTTCTGTTGTGATGGGGTTGCTATTGCTGTGGGTGCATGGGTAGGCTAGGCTGGCCTCTGGGCCAGCTGGTTGTGAGGTTTAGCCACATGTGGCTGCTACAGGCACTCTATTGGGTGTGGCAAGCCCCCAGCATGACTGGCCATGAGGTTGGTAGCACACAACTCCTGCAGTTTTACTGCAAGCGAGTCAGGCCCCCAGTGTGGCTGGTTGCTAGGCCCAGGGACACACAATTGCTGCAGGCCGCTCCCTCCCCTATGCAGCTCCCTGCCACACACAGCTTCTTCTATGTTGGTGGGCTGCCTGCTGCCTGGCAGTGCTCGATTGCCTTGGGTGCTCTAATGGGCAGGGTGGACTCCTGCACTAACAGACTAGAAGAAGTATTCCAAGGGCAACTGTCAGCCTCTGTGAAAGCACGACTGAACAATGTCACAATAATGGCTGCCACAGTGTCTCAGTCTCCGTGGACTGGGCCCAGCCACCTCCTGCCTCTCCAGGATTCATTCTGAACTTAGTAAGTGAGTTTCTTTTACCAATGGCTATGTACTTTTCTATCTAGTGTTTTGTGCTGGTTGCCAGGTCAAGTGAGTCTGTGAGTGGGCCCTTTGGGAGCAAGTTTTTCTTTCCTTGAAGTTCTATAGTTTTCCTGGGCATAGTCCTCATTGGTTTTCAAAGCCAGAAAAGCCAAGTATTATGGAAATCTATGTACCTTACCCTCAATTTTTCTGTGAACTTAAAACTTCTCTAAAAAAAAAGTCTTGATTAAAACATAAATAAATATAAATGAAGCAAAATTTAAAAACTATTAGTTTTAATAGTATAGTATTAGTATAGTATACTAGTTTTAATAATAAGACTATGCTGGGAACTTACCTATTTTTCTGAAGTTTGTAGCCTTAGATTTCCTCCAAGGGCTAATCATGTAATTTGGAGCTAATTCAATCTCTAAGATTCTTTGACAGTTACAAACTAAGAGTATGAAGGAGTTTGCATATTTAGCAATGACAGAATACCCAAGAGTCTTTAGTTTGGAGGATTACACTAATGTTGATGTAATGTTCCATTATAATCAATTAAAATGTGTTGAATAGGGGCCGTCCCAGTGGTGCAGCGGGTAAGTCTGTGCATTCTGCTTCAGCGGCCTGGGGTTCACTGGTTCAGATCCTGGGCATGGACCTACTCACTGCTCATCAAGCCATGCTGTGGCTGCGTTCCACATAGAGGAATTAGAAGGACACACAACTAGGATATACAACTATGTACTGGGGGTTTTGGGGAGAAAAAAAAAAGAAAAGAGGAAGATTGGCAACAGATGTTAGCTCAGGGCCAATCTTCCTCAAAAAATTGTTGAATAAATAAATAAATGAACATATATTGTTATGGGCCGAACCGTGTCCCCTAAAAATTCATATGTTGAAACCGTAATCCCCAGTACCTCAGAATGTGACTGTATTTGGAGATAGGGCCTGTAAAGAAGTAATTAAGTTAAAATTGGGTCATTAGGGTGGCCTTTAATCCAATAGGACTGGCACCCTTACAAGAAGAGGAGATTAGGACACAGAAACACACAGAACCTAGGGGTGACCACATGAAGACACAAGGAGAAGGTGGCCATCTGCAAGTCAAGGGGTGAAGCCTCAGAAGAAACCAATCCTGCTGACACCGTGATCTTGGACTTCTAGCCTCCAGAACTGTGAGAAAATAAATTTCTGTTGTTTAAGCCACCAAGCTGGTGGTATTTTGTTATGACAGCCCTAGCAGACTAATACATACATATTCTATTTGACAAGCCTAATAGTTGAATTCAACAATTATTTATTGAACATCCACTATGCTACTTGACTGTGCTAGATGCTGGCTGGATGATTAAGGCATGGCCTCTTTCCCTTAAGTGGCCTCTAGTTCAGTAAGGCAGACAAATATGGTGGTAAAGAATGATTCTACACAGGCTCAGAAACGTATATGCACTATCAGCTTACATTCCTCTTCATACTTTACCTAACAGAAAGATATTTTTGTAAACAAACTTAGCACCTCACCAAACTACCATTGTTCTAACAAAAACTTTTTAGTTGTAAGTAACAGAAACCAGCACAAAGCAGCTCTAAGTAAAAAGCAGTAGGGAGGGCAATTTTTTTTTTGGAGGCCACAGGACAATCTTGTAGCAGTACAGCTGGGCCACACAAAGTGCTGAAACCAGTTCTTGGAAATCATCAGGAATCAAAATTTCCTCTCTTTGCTGCCACATGTGGTTTATCATCCTTGATCTCTCTACAGGTCTGCTTTCTTCTCATTCTCTGTAGTCTAGCATTCTTTGCTTATCTGTGGAAATGGTGGAAATTGACATCACCCCAGCCCTGGGTCCACGACACTTTCCCAGCCCCAGCACCACTAACCAACTGGCTGGTGACTTATTGTCCTGGTTCCAAGTTCTGGAAGAGAGTCTAGTGGTCCAATTGGACCAGAAGTCCACCCCTTGTCCTATTGGCTTTGGTCAGAGAGGTTGAGATAACAGTACGTGTATGGCCACTGGAGCTGAGAAAAAGACAATTCTCAGAGAAGGAAAGTGTAGACGGGCAGACATCCTCTCGGTTTCCTTTTATGAGCATCAAAGAAGAATTTAATAATAACTGAATTGAATTGAATTGAATTGAATAACTGAATCCATCCATCTACAAGTGAGTCTATTTGCATTGATTTAAACTTGTGGTTTTCAGACCTGGCTGGAGATTGGAGTTACCTGTGGAGTTTCAAAAACACGCCAAGTGCCTAGTTCTCACCTTATATCATAACATCAGAATCTGTGGAGGTGGGGCCCAAGTAATTTTTTTAAAGTTTTTAAATACTCCAGATGATATTAATGTGCTACCGGCATTGCAAACGACTTGTTTAGACTTCATGTCAGTATAACTTAGACTTAAGAGTTTTTGGGGGGTTTTTTGCTTTTTTGTTTTGCTGAGGAAGATTCACCCTGAGCTAACATCCATTGCTAATCTTCCTCTTTTTGCTGAGGAAAATTTTCCCTGAGCTAACATCAGTGCCAATCTTCCTGCATTTTGTATGTGGGTCACTGCCACAGCATGGTCACTGATGAGTGCTGTAGGTGCATGCCTGGGAATCAAAACCGAGCCACTGAAGTGGAGCACACCAACTTAACCACTAGGCCACAGGGCTGGCCCCAGACTTCAGATTTTGTGATTTCATATCTTATTCTTTAAAATGTTATTAATTTAAGAATCATGTGCTTCTGCTAAAATTTATGGCAAAATCATCATTGAGTATTTTGGGGAGAGAAGTGCTTTTTTCAGGAGGGTTAGTATTAATTTGAAAATAGCTATTTATATTTCTGTGTGATTAGGCTGTGAAAAAGTTGATCATCAGGTTCCTTGGAACATAACTGTCTTCTGGAGAAATAAGAAACTTAGTGCCTCCCATAAATCTTCACTGTCTTTGCAGTGGAAACCTTCAGTGGTCTTCCTAGATCTTCTCAGTTCCCTTTTTACCGTTTCTATCCTCCTCTCTCTCAGCTTCTGTGTGCTGTTGCTTCCAAAGACCCACACCTAGAACTTTTGTAGACTTCCTTTGTGTTACTAAAGCTTTGCCTGCCCAGGAAAAGAGCAAGAAATGCCTAGGATTTCACTCCCTGTCACCCCCGCCCTCCAGGGCCATAGCCAATGACTGACAGGTGTGAGTGAGGGTATCACAGCCAGGCTTCCTTACTAATGAACAAACTCTTAGTGTGGCTGTCACTGTCAAGTTTCCCTGTGGAGTCAGGCTAAAACCACCCTTGTTCCTTAGCTATATCTATTGTGAGTACTTCTATAATAAACATTTGTACATAAATCCTTATCTCAGGTAGGCTTCAGGAAAACCCAATCTGAAACAGTCAACTTTATGGAATTTTATCATTTTTGTCTAATATTTAAACTCTATATGGCTTTTAATAATACTATTTATAACTACAGAGGTGGAGAACCAAGACTTTATTTATTCCTGCTCTTAGGAAAAAGAGTGGGGAAGTTACCCCCTAAGAAGTCACTGAGTTGCGGGGAAACTTGGGAGCTCCTAGGGACAGAGTTTGGAGGAATAAAAGTAAGGAAGTAAGCCGGAAGGAACTGATTGACAGTTGTAAGCACAGTGGAAACAGATTAAACGGGTTAGTGTGAGTTGGTGTTGGGGACCCTGAAGAGGGATGTTCAGAGCAAAGAAAAAAGAGTAGTGACACGTATAGAGGCGTGACATGACTTGAAAGTCATGTAAAAGTGCTCAGTATAATAAAATGTAAAATAGGTTGGAGTTTTCTGCAGGCATGACGGCTGCCACAAGGCGGTGCTCTGACTACATTCACTTTGGTTTCCACCGAGCTTTCCATTTTCCCACTTGTCTGCTCACAGTCTTTAAGGGCTCTAACTAGAGGTCTGTCACACTCCAGCCGTAGTCAGCCAGCCTATCATTAGTGCCAAGCCTTCCTCCTGGAGCAATAACAGTGTAAATTTCAGCAATGGCAGAAAGGGGACAAATACAGCTGTTGTGCATTTTAGAATAATTGCTACAGGCCATTTGGAGACAGCTTTATAATAACAGTACTCATACAGACTTATACAATATTTCACTTTTCCATTTTATTTCTCCATCAACACTTTGTATCATAAACTTTGTTAATCCACTCAACTCATGTGAATCTGGAATTATCTGTCCCCACTTTTACAAAGTGAGGCTTGCAGCCCCCTGGAAGTTACCATGCTCTCTCATTTTACCATCCAGCCTTTTCACCCGCTATTCCTTCTGCTGGGAGCTCCATCCTCCCTCTTCTCACCTAGCTGACTATCTTTACCCAGCACAAAGGCCATTTGTGAAAAGCCTCTCCTCACCCAACCCCGAGTTCGGGCTTTTCTGTGCGTGTGTGTGTAAGGAAGATTAGCCCTGAGCTAACATCTGTCGCCAGATGAGGAAGACTGGCCCTGGGCTAACATCCGTGCCCATCTTCCTCCACTTTATATGTGACGCCGCCACCGCATGGCTTCATAAGCGGTGCATCCATGCACACCTGGGATCCCAAGGCCAGGCCGCTGCAGCGGAGAGCGCGCACTTAACCTCTACACCACTGCACCAGCCCCCGGGCTTCTTTTTTTACCTCCATCATCTTCCCCAGTTCACTTGTTTGCTGGCATTTATCTCATTGTATTCTGAGTGTTTCTTATCTACCACCTCCACCCTAAGCTCCTGAACTTTCTTATCTTTATATCTACAGTGTCTACCACAATTCCCCACGTAGTAAGAAGATAAATGAATGAATGAATAAAACAAGCTCTAAAAGATCAAAGTCCTTGCCCCATCCTGAGTCCACAGCAGAGATGGAAATACCCAGAAATTTAGACCCAAACCAGAATAACTTATTGGCTGCTGCGACTGACTGTACCAGGCCTCGCCACAGAAAACTCCTAAATGGCCTAAACAGAAAAGTCCTGGGCCCTGCAGTGAGCCAAAGATCAAGGGAAATTCCCCAGGGCTGGCATAGCAAGACTTCAAGGCTCATGATCTGGGCAGAAGGCCTGGACAACAGCTTACTGAGTAAAACTGTCTGCCTTACTCTGCAGTCTAAGAAGCTTCCTGGAACTGCCGCAGGTATGAGCATAAACAGAAGCAGAATGCCCACGGTTCTATATTCCTCTGGCTTTTAGGGGGACATCTCACTCTCGGTGACGGCAAGACTCCTGAATTTTAGGCACCTTCTGAGAAAGTCAAAGAAAGTCATGAATATCTGCACCTGTGTCCCATGTTTATCCTTTGCACTGCTTGCTAGCCGTTTCTAGAGCAAACCAGATAAAAGCAATCTTGCTTTTGTAGGATCCCAAAAAGGGAACCCCAACTCCAGCCTCGGGAAGGCGCGGACCCACAGACACAGAAGACCGAGCTTGATGCAAACGCAAGAGGTAAGAGGTTTATTAAGCGGAGCTCCGGGTCGACACGTATCTCTCGCAGGAGACAGAGGAGTCGACCCCGGACCTTAAAGGGCAAATTCTTATATAGGGTTTGGAAGCACAAAGCGGGAAAAGGTTGGCGCGGTCTTACATGATTGGCTAATTTAAAACATTTAAACAGTTACATTTTATGGCGCGAATTGCTATGGCGCAAAGCGATTATCAGGTTACACACACGCGTCCCCATCTGGACCCCCTCCACCCCGACCCTCCCAAACTTATCCCTCTGGAGCACTCTCTTGTTCTCAATTCTTCCCCGAACAGTTTAGGGTGGGTCTTTCATGAATAGAGTCAGTCAGGATCGATAAACGTTCCCTCCTATACCAGGAATCCTTAGGGCGTGGAGGTGCCTGTCTCTAAGGTAGTAACTTTTTAATTTTTAATACAATTTTACTTCCTTCACTTTGAACCCAAGTTGTCATTCTCACTCATCCTTTGTAAGCTGGGTGGTGTAAGGATAGCATATTGGATATGGTTGTGAAAAATCTGGGCCCTTCTTGGTGCCATCTTTCTCGCATAAACCAAAATTCTTTTCTGCCTGTTTGTGAATTCTTTCCTCCCTCTCTTCCTTCCATCCTTCTCAAACATTTAATGAGTACTCACTAAGTACCAAGTTCTGTGCTGGAGATACAAAGATGAATAAGACACAGTGCTCTACCTTCAATGAATTCACAGAATTCTGGAAGAGATAGGAAAGTAAACAAATGGTCATAATACACTTGAATAAGTGCTATAACGGAGGTGTCTACGAGGCCATGTGAGTTCAAGGGAGTGGGTCACGGTGCACAAGTAGATGTTTAGTAGCCAGCTGCTGGACGGGGCCCTAATTTGTAGTGTTTGCTGATTTCTGTGTGGCAAATACTCCCATCATGGCTGATTCCAAGCTACTAACCTGATGTCACTGAACATAGCGTTGGGAAGGGATGTCCACAATTGGCTCTTTTGAAGTGGTGAGACCCAGCTCCAGTCTACCACCATGATTCCCGCCTAGTGAGACCCTGAGCAGAGAGCCCGTCCATGCTGTGCCTGAGCTCATGAATGAGTTCTGTTTTAAGCTGCTAAGGGTGTGGTAATTTGTTATGCAGCCATAGAAAACGAAACAGAGCCCATTATACCCTTTTTACAGATGTGAAAGCTAAGGCTTAGAAACAGTAAGCAATTTGACCAAGGCCATGAGCATCTAGCAAGTGATGGAGCTGGGAGGCAAAACAAGGTCTGTCTGACTCCAAAGCTTGGAACCTTGGCCCCTATGTTCTGTGACTCCCCATAGAAAACCACAGAACCATGATGGGCCAGAGTCACGGGGGACGCTATTCCTTGGTTTATTTATTCTTAGGGACCAGAAAATGTGCATCATTATTAAAAATGAAATTCTGAGCCAGAATAAAATTGAATATTGAGGATGGCTCTGGACTTGAAGTGGTGCCCCAGTGGTTACCTTGATATTTATTTCAGAGGACAATGCTAGAGAGTAAAAGAAATCTCACATGGGACTCTACTTACTAAATATTTGAGTTTGGCTTGAGTGTCCATTTCTGCTTTTCTCCTCCTGCCTGACTAGATGTGCTCAGAAAATTTGGTTCCCTCTGAATATGTACATCTGTCAAAATTCCTGTCCATTTTAGCATGACTGCCAAGGCAGCGAACAAAGAGAGCTAGCGATTAACTTCAAAGAACTTTGTTGGAGAGGAATAAAGATATTTAAGGCCTATTTTGTGAACTAATTGCATTTGCATATTTATGGGATTTTCTGATATAGCAGTAATTAAAAACTATTTAGTAGTCTTAAAGGACACATAACTCAGTTGCTGTTTGCATAATAAACAATTCCTTATTATGTCTGCATAATAAACCCTCTCCCTCTGCTTCTTCCAAAAGACATTGGTCCATCGAAGAGGTGTCATATCTTACTTGGAAATAATGGAGAAACAAAGTGCAAGGGCTCATGGGAATGTGGAGGGGGGACTTCTGAAAGAAATGTGTTTCTCGATACTCTATTAATGATAGGTCTGGCTTGAGCTAGTGTTAGAGAATGGCAGATTCAAACCTCAGATTAATAAATCTTTCTTTCTTTTTTCAGGTGGTATTTAAGTAGCCTGAATGCTTAGCCCCCAGTGATTCCTATTTTTTATTTTAATACACTGATCTGCTTGAAGGGCCTGAATGCGGTTCTCCCTTGCACTCATCCTTCCTAAGGAGATGTCTAAGGGGGTGAAATCTTTGACTGATGGACTATAAGAAACAATGTGAGTAAAAAGTGCTGTATTTAAAGAGTGAGAAGAGACAGTTCTCATGAAAATTTAAAGGTTGAGTTGGGGAGACATATCAAATCTAAAGGCACTGAGTAAACAAACTAAACCCTGACAGGACAGTCAGGTTGGAAAAAGAAAGATCTGAGCCGTCTGGTGCTGCAGAGCAGAGTGACCAAGGAAAAATCAGGAAGCATCTATATATAAACCACTTTGAAGACAAGTCGCTCACACAAAACCTTTCCCGTCTTGGCAGAATTCATCAGCCAATAAAGAGCTGTAATGGGCAGGATCACCAGACTGTTGTTAAATTAGCTAAATGAAGGTCATAATGTACCTGTATTACACATCATTAGCAATGGCCTTCCAGTAACAGATGGGTATATGAGAAAGTGAGACAGAAAGGGAGGGGAGCATGTCCCAGAAGGTTTGACTTAGAGTCATGGCGTGCTAAAATGTGTGGCAAGAATACAAGGTTACTATCATCTCAATTAAACCTTTGCATAAAGGCAAGCTTCTGTGTTTCCTTCTCATAAAAAGTGCTACCTACGTAGACGTGCTGCCTGCAGCTTGCCTTTCTCTTGTTCTAATTCATCTCGTAGGTGGAAGCCAACAGTTCGGAGAACTGATGGAAAGGGCTGGGACTTTGATGGTCAGATCAGTCCTTGGTCATCTTATCTCTTGATGAAGCCCCATTTATCTGGCCACCCTCTCTAAAGGGTATTTCTCAAATAAAATATCCATAATTTTGTATCAAATTTCCTCTACCAGCTTACGTTCAATTTTTTTTCTTTTTCTTCTGAAATATTTTCAAACACACAGCAAAATTGGAAGAATGGTAGAAAGAACTACCCCCCCCAACCATCTGAAAGTAAGTTGCCAACATGATGCCCCTTCACCTCTGAGTACTTAGCGTGTTGTTCTTACAAACAAGAGCATTATTTTACATACTCTCAATACAATCAAAATCAGGAAATCAACATTGCCATATTACTGCCATCTAATCCACAGACCTCATTTGAGTTTCATCTGTTCTCCCTAAAATGTCCTTTATAACAAAAGGATCCAATCCAGAATCACACATTGCATTGAGTTGTCATGTCTCTTTAATCTTCTTTTGTCTGATACAGTTTCTCAGTCTTTTCATAACTTTTATAACCTTGACACTTTTGAAGATTACATGCCTGCTATTTTGTAGAATGTCCCACGATATGAGGTTGTCTGGTGTTTCCTTCTGGATAGATTCAAGTCATGAATTTTTGGCAGGAGGATGACAGAAGTGCTGCTGTGTCTTCTCAATTCGTCCTATCTTGTGGCACACAACTGCTATAACCGGTGATATTAATTTTCATCATTTGATTAAGGTGTTGTCTGCAGGTTTCTCCACTGAAAGTTTTTTTTCAATCTTTGTAATTAATGAGTATTTGTGTAAATGTCCTGTTCCTCATCAAATTTCACCAACTAGTCTTTATCACTCACTGATATTTCTTGAGTGAATTAATTATTAATATGAAGATTCCATCATTCCTTCTACATTTATTAGTTGGCATTCTAGTTTAAGGAAAAGCCGTCTCTTCTTCCCATTCATTTATTTATTTAAATCAGTATGTATTTGTGGATTATTATTTTATTTAGTGGGTTATAATTCTTTACCATCATTGTTGACTTTGATGCTCAAATTTTCCCAGATTTGTCCAGTGAGAACCCCTTCAACCTATGTCTTTTTATCACATCCCCATCATTCTTTTAGCATTTCTTTTTACTCTATGATAAAATGAGATGTTCTTGGCTCTTCTTATATTTTCCCTGCCCTAGCCCTGACATTGGTCATTTCTCCATTTCTTCCTTTTAGGTAGGTATGGTACTTAGAAACTAAGATCTGGGTGCTAGATGGACTCATTGCTATTGGGGCGTCCCTGCTCCCAGGCCCTCTAGTGGACCAAGCTAGTGATATATGTAGTATGAACATGTGCACACACACAGTTACATTTGTGTTTACTTCTGTATTTAGCTACATGTACTGAAAACCATGAGTTCACACTGATACCTCTAACACCAACTCAGCACCACAGGGTTTATCCTAGTTTTCTCCCTTTCCATATTTGTAACTCTCTTCACCAACAGTAGGAAACCAATCAGGCTACATTTTATTGGTAGATGAAAATTAGGAAGAGAGCTTCATGGATTCTAACCAAAGGGACTGAATAATTAGGAGGACAGGGATCAGGTATATACTTTTACCCCTCAATTTGCTCTGTGAAAACTTATCTCAAACCTGTGCCTCTACAATCGCATTTGTAGTAGAAAGCAGGCAGATGTTGGAAATGATACAAAGGGTAGTGTTTGTTTCTAGAGCATCTAGGGGTCTACGAATGGAAGATAGAGTTATATAGAATTATGCATCTTTTTGCTTAATAATGAAGAGTGAATGGGTCCTCAATCAAAAAGTGAAAAAAATTTTTATTGAATGATGTTAAACTTTAGTAGTTCTCATCTTCAGTAGGCCTAGAGCATCCTCTGAATTGTGGGCAGTGAAAATTTGAGAAGCACTCCTATTTATCAAAAATCAATGTTTCTTTTAATTTAAGGGACTTAGGAAAAACAAAAAGCACTTTTCCCACTGTATTGTTAGCAGTTGTTCTTCATTAGACAATACCAGGTTTCCATTAGCTCTGTGTAATTCAAGAGTCCAATAACCACTGTCAAATACTGAAGATGTTACCGCATAAGTCTGATTTAGAACAGCTATTTGGATCTCAATTATTAATGAAATTAGTGTCCTGAATGTCAGCAAGAGCATTGCCTTAGGTAAAGGCTGTAAAGGAAATCATATTAGGGTGGAATTTCCTTTCCTTAGGGGCTCCTCTCAGATTACATTACTCACTTAGCTATCTCCTGTCAGGGAAATTGAAATGTTGGCCATAATCTGATCCTGGGGCAGAACCAAATGGAGAAGTTAAGGAGTATTGCGATGGCATCAATTCCAAAGTATTTGTGTGGTGCTGGTTTTGCCTTTGGTCCCATTTAGCGTTACAAATTAGCACCAAGCAAAGGACAGCGTAAACTGGCAAACAGAGGAGAATGAAGTGGAGAGGAGCCCTTTTAGGAAAAATTAAGCGGCATTCCATCCAGTAGGCAAGTTTGCATTTCTCCTTTTGGGATGTGCCCGAGAACACTGGCAAGTGCGATGTCTCCTCTGTGGCCCTTCATCCTACTGGCTGCCTCAGGTGAGTCCTGTCAATGATTTCACTAGACATGGCATATTAACTCTTAGAAGCTAGAGACAATATTTTTCTACATTGTGCAGTATAGCTCCTCACAAGTGCTCATTTTATTCATCATCTGTAAAATGCCAGTCCGGTGAAGCTAGAAGGAGACCAGTGGTTTGTTTTGACTTTGTTTGTACAATTACAGACACATATACATACAGAGTCACACAGTGGGGCTTTGCACATAGCTGCAACTATGTTCTGAAATGTTGTAATTGTTTGATAAGTCTCTGCTTCTCTAGAAAGCAAGCTCTCTTTGTAGCAATTTACATTGAGAGTTTGGGCCATTCTTTTTCAGATCTGTTTTATGTTTAAATAATATATGTTTTTATTACGCAAAATAGTCTTGGCTTCATCATAAATTTTTGGAAGGCCAGAGAAAGAGTCCCTTGGATACATCATGGCTACAGACACCTGGATATCATTTTGTTATTAGGGGCTTTACCTCCAGCCGTGCAAAGTCTGTATAGATGATGAGCATATCTCTATAGATGAGTACTATAAACTTGCATGTTTTGAGCGTACAAGTCCTCTTAAAAACACTTTAGTAACTAATATATTTTTTCTAAATTTCTCGAACTAAATTTCCATGATGCCAATATTAACTCTACTGAATTGAACCATTTGAGTTAGAATACAATTGATTCTTAGAAAACATGCACAAATCAAGAATTTATGTTTATGCTGGTGATTCCCAATACCCCACTTTCTTGAGAGTTCTCCTAGAGCTCGTATCTGAATCTCCATGTTTTAAAATATAACTGGAAGTGGAATGAGTCAATTATAGAGATGAGGAAGAAATTTGGTAGCCAAGCAGCTGGAAATGATTTTTTTATTGGGTAGAGAAGAAAAATAGCCACTTATCAGTAAAGTATAAAAATCCTGGATGTTGAACTTAAAGGATAAAAGCATATCTTAATTATAAAAATGAAAACAGAGGAAATTTCATTAAATGCCAAATGGGTTTCCTAGCAGAAAATAATTGTGAACATTAAACTAAGTAAGATAAAATAGAAAAATGAAGGTAAGGGAACAGAAGAAATTCTTCTTAACGATGTCTCTTTCTAATGTTTTGTATTAGGCTTGATTTTTGTTCTAAATGTGGCAGAAAAAGTGTTTTAATAGTGTCTAGTAATAATGCTTGACCATAAGTCATACTGAGAACATTTGTTGCAGAAAAATCCTCCCTTTGGAATTTTTGCTGAGTTAATATCGAGATGCTTCATAAATATAAGAGCACTGAACTGACCATCAGTCCACGGCTGCTCCCTGGAGGCAGTGTGGTGCTGGGGTGGGAGGCTGGATTAGGAGAACCATTTAGTTCCTGCTCCACTACTCACCAGCCAGGTGACCCTGGGCAAGTCAATCCATCTCTTAGACATTCAGTTTCCCTGTAAGTTAACTGTTTATCTTGTATATTCATGAAGATCAAATAAGATAGCACTGTGAAATTATAAGGTGCGACACAAATGTAAGATATTATTGATCTGAAAACACACATACACAGAAGATAACAATGGGTTGTTCCTGCCCAATAATGTACACCATGCAACATGTCAGTCTTCCTTTTGAAGGTTACTCAGTGCTGTTCCTAATATTCGCAGGAAGCCAGGTCAGTGTAGGGTCATGATTATGAGTTTGGGCTTTGGATCTGGACCAGTCATGTTTAAATTCCAGCCTCTTCACTTACAAGCTGTGTGACCTTGGGCGGTACTAACCTCACTTAAGCCTGTAGTCTCCCACCTATAATAATAGCGACTCCTCGAAGAGTACTTATCTCATAAGGTTGTTGTAAAAGTGAAATGAGATAATTTATGTAAAGGGCTCTTAGCCCAATGCCTGGCATACAGCGAGTATTCAATCAGTATTAGATATTCAATAGTACCACACACCTAAACCTCTATTTCCTTGTAACCTCTCAGATATATGTATAACTCTCTTACAAAGATAGTATACTCACTAAAGCAAGAATAGGTCTTTTCATCAAAGTGCCCAGAACACTTTAAGATAGGTGTGTGGGAGCATAACACATTACAACAAGGAAAACAAAGGAATAATTCTATTGTGTTCTTATCTTTTTAAAAAAATCTCTCTTCACCTAAAAGTGCTTCATAGCTCAGTCCCTAACACATTCTACTTTCCAGAAATCTTACAGCTTTGAAGCTGAATATTAGCATTCAAGGAGGCAGTGCCAGCAAGGAGTCTTTCCTGGGTCTGTTGATAGCTTCCATCAGTGTCTTGAAACATCACTGAACTGTGAGTCATTTAGCGCTTGTGTGAATGTCACATTAGCTTTCAAGGGGGCATAATTTACCGTTAATTAATGGTCACTTAAATTCTTAATCTCGCTCCTGTAATTGATCTTTCTCCTCAGGCAAATTTGCATTCATAAAAGAAATGTAATTTATTATTTCTTCCCATTTTAAACAAAGAACTCTTTCCCCTTATAGTTTATTTAAGCACACTTCCATTTGCTTCTTATTTTTCTCCTATCATTTCTTGTTCTCTTTTGTTCCTGGTTCTAGCTTCCAGAACTTTCTCCTTTTACCCTAAGACTTTGACACATTCTCGAAAATATGTGCTTATCCATAGGGGACCTATGGATTGTTTCCTAGAAAAGATAGCAGAGGGGAATTTGAGTCTTTATGAGCAGAGGGTATAGGGGACACACATTCATTTCTCAGAATTATGTTTTAACTCTGTCTCAGGTAGTTTTCTGTATTCAAACATGCACTTTTCAGTATTTCCCCAACTGGGACTTGAATTGGGAGCTTCCAAGCAAGGTAAAAGTGGAGTTGCCCAAAGTGGAGTTGACAAGAAAGCACCAGACCAGCTTTGCTTTGTGTTCCTGGCTTCTCTCCCCTGGGGGACACCAGCAAGAAATGGTCTCAGGTAGAGAGATTCATGGCACATTTTTTGACAATCACAGTTCACAAAAACCCTAAAAATGATGCCTTATGCAAGCCACCCACCTTAGTCCTATATGCCTGAATAGCTGATGCTACTTGAGGCATCTTCTTGGGTGAATAGTTAGGGAGTTAAAATGCTCATTGGATTCCCAGTTCTCGTGGTAATGAAAGTGAATATTCCACTGCTCACAATGAGCCTGGAAAATTGCACCTCCAGCATCGTTGTTAGCATTTTGGTCACACTGACATTGATAAATCATAGAAATTGCTGCCTGTGGCGGCAAGTGACATGACATCATTCATAAAGAAATGGGTCTAAACAGGACTGTCGCACAGGGAGAGGGTATCTCATTTACAGTTTCCTGCTGGATCCCACATACCTTCACCAGCTCATCAAAATACCCATCAAAACCACTGAGAGCCGAGGCGAATTCACACGCAGGACACTACAGATAGATTTCACTCGCACTGTGGCAGGTGGTGTTCAATTTGTTTCAGTCCAATGACTTAGCGAAGCTTTGAATCCCCCAAGGGCTGGCAAAGCTTGTGAACAAAATATCTTTTTGCAATTCAGAGGAAGCCCTCACAAATTTGTCACTTCCAATTGCTGGCGCTCATTTCTCTTGCTTCCTTTCCCTTGGCCTCTCCTCTCTCAACGCCAATCACTGTTCCTCTACAAATCAAGATTCCTGGGTCAGAGGAGATAGTTGTTGCCTGGAACCAGAGAGAATTTTCCCAAAACGAAGATCTCATTTTCTGACAAGCGCATTTTATTTAAAGACAGGCTGAATGAGAAAAGAGGTTTTTGTTTGTTTGTTTTTAGGAGAAACGTAAGAATTGGAATCTCAATAATCTCATTACTTAGAAATCCGCACAGATCTTTGGGTTCATTGGTTTGTCCGTGTTGCTGCTTGTGTTTTCTATTTAGTTGTTTAGTTACAAAGCGAAAATAAAAAGACAAATCCAAGGGGTAAGTTAAGTTCCGCCTGAGTGTATAGGAAGGTTTCTTCCATGTCAGGAATGGGTGATACAGAAATAAAGAAAGGATTCTGTCTCCAAGATGCATGATTGCTGTAAAAATGGAATTGTAGGTGCAGTTTGCATCCTTGGAGATGGGTGGATTAATTTATCTTTACAATGAGATTTCTCCATTGAGCACTTAGGCCAGCAGCTTACTTTAAATAAGCGTCTGCCAAAAAGCCCACCAGCTGGCTATGAACCGAGCAGATTGGGGTGAGCTAAAACCGGTATTCTGCTAGGAGCCACCGAGTCCTGAACAGTCTGAGATCTCCTAAGGATGCTAAGTTCCTCTTATTTCATCCTCACAATGATAGTTTTCTTTTCCAGCAATCCTAGCCATAGATATACCTCATCCCAGGAATTCTGCTGTGTATCATCTCACCAAGAAGCTCTTACAGAAATATCACAAGGAAGTGAGGCCAGTTCACGACTGGACCCAGGCCACCACTGTATACCTGGACGTACTTGTCCGTGCGGTATTGGATGTGGTAAGGACCATCTTATCCTTTCCTCCTGCTCTTACCCTTTTGTAAAACTTCCTGCTGTTTATGCAAGAGCCTAGGAGGAGTTTTATTCTGATACTCTAGTTGAGCTGGTAGAAGGTTGTGCTAGACTCATTTTAACAGTGAGCATGAGGTAAAATATTTATTAGGCAAGTCATGCTTTCTAGCCCCCAACTTAACGTTGTGAGGAGCAGATAGTCTAAAAATATGAGTTTCATGGGATTAAGACATTTTGAGAATTGTAATCATCGATCACAGTACATATTTTATGAGTATTGCTGAAACCAAAAATGGTAATAGGTATTTTTTTCTATGGTTCACATTTCTTAGTGATAATAGTAGATTTAAGAAAACATCTACCACTTATTGCCTAGAATTTTAAAAAGAGGAAAAAGTGCCTGGTATCTTGAGTTTATGAGGGACTTTTCTACCTAAAGTGTTTGCTAAGGATGGTGGAAAGATTTGTTTATTAAACCATGCCTTTTCTACCATATCTGAAAAATGGGTTGTTGTGGGAATTGAATGAGAAAATGCCCGTAAGCAGTTAGCAGAGGTCTTAGTAAGCCCACAATCAGTGATGGCCCTGGTGATTATCCCTGCTTCCTGTCTCCTCAGTTACAAAGTCTTCAGTATCAATAGGTTCCAAATTTATTTTGATTTCCCTTAAAAGCAGACTTTACTGAGCTTGTTTTGTTAAACTAGTTTAATAATTGTTTTTCAATTTACTTCTCAAAACTCTTTTTTTTCTAATTGGGGTGTAATATACATTTATTCAAATGCACAAATCTAATGAATTTTGATAATTGCACGCACCCATATAATCCGTACCCCTGTCTATATAGCAAACATCTCCACCACCCCAGGAAGATCCCTCATCTCATTTCCTTCCCAGTCAACCCCCATTCCCTCCATCCACAGAGACAACTAGTGTTCTGATTTCTTTCATCATAGAATTTTTTTGCCAGTTCTAGAACTTCATATGAATGAAATTTTATTGTATATACTCTTCTTTTTTTTCCTTTTTTGTGAGGAAGATCAGCCCTGAGCTAACATCCAATGCCAATCCCCCTCTTTTTGCTGAGGAATACTGGCCCTGGGCTAACATCTGTGCCTATCTTCCTCCACTTTATATGGGACGCCGCCACAGTATGGCCTGACAAACAGTGCATCAGTGTATGTCCGGGATCCGAACCCAGGCCGCCAGCAGTGGAGCACACGCACTTAACTGCTACGCCATGGGGCCAGCCCCCAAATTGTATATGCTCTTTTATGCTTGGGTTTTTGACTCAGTATAATGTTTTTGAGGTTCACTCATGTTGTTGTCACTAGTTTTTCCTTTTTGTTGATTAGTATTTGATTATGGATAAACCATGATTTGTTTATCCATTCTCCTGTTGATAGGCATTTGGATTGTTTCCAGTTTTGGGATATTAATATTAATAAATTAATAAAGCTGCTATGAACATTCTTGTACAAGTCTTTTGATGTACATGTTTTCATTTCTCTTAGGTAAAACATAGAAGTGGAATAACTGGCTCATAGGATAGGTGTACACTTAATGAGAGACTGCCAGACTGATTTACAAAGTGGTTGTACATTTTACTCTCCCACCAGTCAGCTTTGAGAGTTCCCATTGCTCCACATCTTCTCCAGCATTTGGTGTTATCAGTCTTTTTAGTTTCAGCCATTCTAGTAAGGGCGTAGTGGTATTTCACTGTGGTTTTTCTTTACATTTCCCTGATGGCTAATGATTAGGGGAACTTTTTCATGTGCTTATTGGCTACTCACATATCTTCTTTGTCAAGTACCTATTTAAGTCTTTTCCTATTTTGTATTGAGTTGCTGGTCTTTTTTATTACAGATTTATAGGAGTTGCTTATGTATTCTGGACACAAGTCCTTTGTCAGATATGTATTGTGAATGTTTATTCCCAGTCTGTGGCTTATCTACTCATTTTCCTAATGCGTCTTATTAAAATTTAATGAAGTCCATTTTTTAAATCAATCCTTTATTTATGGTTAGTGCTTTCTGGGCACCATCTAAGAAATCTTTGCTACTCCAAGGTCACAAAAATATTTTCCTGTATTTTCTGCCAGAAGGTTTATAGTTTTTAGCTGCTTAGATTTAGTTCTATGATCTATTAGGAATTAATTTTTGTGGTGGGGTGAGTTATGGGTCAAGGATTTTATTGTTGTTTTTCTTTGGTTTTTTGCATTTAGATAGAAGTTGTTCCAGTACTATTTTTTGAAAAGGCTTTCCTTCCCCCATTGAGTTGCTTTGGTGCCTTGCTTGAAAGTTAAATTGACTGATAAGCATCTATTTCTCTTGAAATCAAGTTGTTTAAGTCCTTGGACTTTGTTCTTCATTTTAAAGATAGTTTGGCTTTTTAGAACCTTTGTGTTTCTACATAAATTGTTAATTTCTATTTTTTAAAAACTTGCTGAGAGTTTGTTTAGAATGGTGTGGGATCTACAGAGAAATTTAGAGGAGAATTGACATTTTAACAACATTGTGTTTTCCAATTTTGGGTTTTCAACTGTGTTTTGTAATTTTCAATGTAGAAGTTTTACACATATTTCTATTAAATTTATCCCAAAGTGTTTTTGATGCTGCTATAAATGTTAAAGATTTTATTTTCTTATTATTTGTTGTTATTATAGAGAAATATGATTAATTTTATATGTTAACTTTGTATCCTGTGATCTTGCTGAATTCACTTACTAATTCTAGCAGTTTTTTTGTAGATTAATTGGATGTAGATTATTTGGACATATACAATCACATCACCTGCCAATAGTTTTGCTTCTTCCTTTCTGATCTGTATACTCTTTATTCTTCTTTTCTTGTCTTATTGCCTTGCCTAAGACCTCTACTACAATGTTAATGGAAGTCATGAGAGCAGACATCCTTGCTTGTTCCCATTTGAAGGAAAAATCTTTCACCATTAAGTATGGTGTTAGCTATAGTTTTTGTGTAGATGTTTTTTATCAGGTTGAGAAAGTTGCCTCCTATTTCTTGTATGCTGAGAGGTTTTTTAATCATTAATGCATATTGAATTATATCAAATATTTTTTCTCCATATATTTGGATGATCATCTGATTTTTCTGTTTTATGCAGTTAATAGGGTAAATTATTTTGATTGATTTTCAAATGTTAAACTACCCCTGCGTTCCTAGGATAAATCTCACTTGATCTTGATATATTATTCTTTTTATATATTTCTGATTTGAATTTGTACTTAATATAGATTGCACCTATGTTACTAAGGGGTATTGGGCTATAGTTTTCATTTCTTGTATTATATTTGTCTGGTTTGGGTACCAGGGTTATGTTGACCTTATAAAACTAGTTGAAAATTGTTTCCTCCTCAATTTTCTGAAGGAGTTATGTAATACAGATATTTTCCTTCCTTAATGTTTGATAGAATTTGCCAGTAAAACCATCTGGGACTGGAGTTTTCTTTGTGTGAAGGCATTCAAATGTGAATTCAATTTCATTAACATACCTAGGAACGTGCAAATTTTCTATTTCTCTTTGTGTCAGTATGGTGATTTGTATTTTTTAAGAAATTCGTCTATTTCATCCAAGTTGTTGAATTTATTTGTTTATAATATTGCCTTTTTACTCTTTTAATGTCTACAGGATCTCTAGTGATACTGCCTTTTTCATTCCTCAAATTGGTAATTTGTGTTTTCTCTTATTTTCCCTTGACCAATGTTGCCAATGGTTTATTGATTTTATTTACTTATTCAAAGAAACAAATATTGGTTTTGAATTTTCTCTATTGTTTGTTTTCTGCTTCACTATCTGCTCTTATCTTTATTTATTTCCTTTTTTCCACTTACTTTGCATTTAACTTGTTCTTCTTTACCTAGTGTCTTAAAGTGGAAACTTAGATAATTGATTTTACACCTTTTTCTTTTCTAATGTTAGCATTTAAAGCTATAAATTTCCCTCTAAGCACTGCTTTAGCTGCATCCTACAAAGTTTTGATACATTTTTTAATTGAGGTATAAATTATATAGAATGAAACATCTTTTTTAAGCCAATCCCTTCCTCCTATCCCCAGTCCCTGGCAACCACTGATCTTACTTTGTTCACTATGGTTTTGCCTTTCCAGAATGCCATATAAATGGAATCATATAGTATTTCACCCTTTGTTTTTGGCTTCTTTCACTTAATATAATGCCTTTGAGATTCATCCATGTTGTGTTGCTGCATGTATTAGTAGTAGTAGTATTCCATTATACAGATGTACTGCAATTTGTTTTTCTGTTTACCAGTTGTTGGACACGTGAGTTGTTTCCAGTTTGGGACAATTATGAATAAAGCTGCTATAAACATTTGCATATGTTTTCACTTCTGTTAGATAAACACCTAGGTGTGGGATTGCTGAGTTCTGTATAGGAAACTCTCAAACTGTTTTCCAAAATGTCTCTATCATTTTGCATTACACCTGCAATGTATGAGAGTTTCACTTCCTCTGCATAATCACCAGCACTTGATATTGTCAACCCTTTTAAAACTTTAACCATTCTTAGTATATTTGTGGTGGTATCCCAATTTTGGTTTTTAACTTTCATTTCACTAAAGACTAACGATGTTGAATATCTTATTGAGTGCTAATTTGCCAATTGTATATTTTTTGGGAAAAATATTTGCTCAAATCTTTGACCCATTTTTAAAATAGGGTTGTTTATAATCTTATTATCCAGTTGCAAGAGTTCTTTGTATACATTGGGTCTATTTCTGGACTCTATTCTGCCCAGCTAATCGATATGTTTCTTCTTACACCAATATACTGTCTCAATTCTGTACATTATAGAAATCTCAAAATCAGATAGTGTGAGTCTTCCAACTTTGTTCTTCTGTTTCAAAACTGTTTTGACTCTTATAGGTCCTTTGCATTTCCATAAAAACTTTAGAATCAATTCATCAATTTCTATTTTAAAAAACTACCAGAATTTTTATTAGGATTGCGTTAACTCTATACATCAATTTGAACAGAATAGACATCTTAACAATAGTCTTCCAACTATGAGTACAATGTATGTCTCCATTTGTTTAATTCCTCTTTAATTTCTCCTAGTGTTTCATCCATTTACCAATACCATCTTGCTATTTGTTTTCTAGTTGTCCCACCTGGAGTTTTTTTGTTTGTTTATTCTTCTTTTCCTCTTATCCTACCTTATTTTAGGTAAAGTAAATTTTTTTTTTAATATTTGACTTTAATTTTTCTGTTGGCTTTTTAGCATCCCTCTTTGTATTAATTTTTGGATGTTGTTTTAGGGATTTCCATATCCATTACTCACTTAATACAGTATACTTAGAACTAATGTTATTACACTTCACATAAAATGTCCAAATCTTACAACAGTAAAATTCCATTTACCTGCTCCCCTGTCTTTCGTACTATTTTGTCGTTAATTTTACATTTACATACATAATATACCCACAATACAATGTTGTTATTTTAGTGTACTTCGTTAAAATAACAATAATTCCTCTTTAATTTATTTTAATGGAGGTGTTTTTATATATTAATATCTTAGTGCTATGCTATGAATCATAAACTCTGATTTTTTGACTGAGAATTAGGCATTACAATTGATGAATAATGTGAAACTAAAAGTATGTTCGATATAACAGAATTTAATTTATTTTTTTTATCTGATGCAAGTTATTTTAGCATAATTTTCCCCCAGCTTAGATAAACCCCTAATCCTTATTTCTTCATAAACAGGAACATTTAAATGATACACAAAAAATCCGCCTTTTAGCAATCAATTTCACTTTTCTTAGCTTTATTTTCCCACTCACACTAGTGAAAATACCAGATCTAAGATCCTAGAAAATATTGTTTAATTAAATACCGAAAATTCCCACTCCTACTCCAAAAGGCCTAGTCTTACACAAAGCTCCAAAAAAAATACCTCCTTTAAATCTCTTTTTAAATTGCCTATGGAACTAGAATTTTGGAGACTTAATTTCCTGGGGCTGATTCTTCTCCTACTTAAGAAGTATACGTCCCTGCTGTTAGTTGTCAGTGGGTTATTATGACTGTATTGTTTATCAGACACCGTACAATGGGAAAAAACATGATTTGAATAGACATATGAAATGAACCACGTCATGTGAAACCTCAGGGTAGAGGTATAATCAGTCTCGAATAAAGGATTAAGACTGCCTTCTAGGTCTCTCCTCATCCTTTGACTTTCTAACTTCATATTGATTAAGATAAAGTAGAATTGCTCAGACTTGCCTTTAGAGGCTTATTTAAAGATAAATATAGAAAAGGAGTAAGATCTTTATATTAATATTTTCCCTTGGAACAACTGTATCAAATTGAAAATTTTTATCTAACTCTTTCTTTCTACCTCAATAAAAGAAAATAAATGATTTTATTCCTTATGGTATTTAAGGAGAATACCATTATTTTTTCAAAGATGTGTTTTTCTCCACTGTTTTGGAATATACTAAGTTTTTACCAGAATATGTTATACATATTATATAATTGGATATGACAAGGTTTCCTTCAGAAACCTTATTTTCCATCCCTCTAGTTTTATCCCTATCTATTGTCTTGGCTTTATCTTTTTTTTTTTTTTTTGAGGAAGAGTGGCCCTGAGCTAACATCTGTTGCCAATCTTCCTCTTTTTCCTTTTCTTTTTTCTCCCCAAAGCCCCAGTACGTAGTTGTATATCCTAGCTGTAGGTCCTTCTAGTTCTTCTATGTGGGACGCCACCTCAGCATGGCTTGATGAGCGGTGAGTAGGTCTGTGCCCAGGATCCAATCCCACGAACCCTGGGCCGCTGAAGCACAATGCGTGAACTTAACCACTGCACCACCCAGCCAGCCCCGTGGACTTATCTTTTACATGTGCTTAATACTACGATGAAACTGAACCCCTTGTTTCCTGCCTGTATTCCATTCATTCTTCTATTTCCTCCACTGAATGTCTTCCTCTTCATTTCTCCATCTGTAAAAATATTATAGTCCTTCAAATCTCAGCTCCTGAAAGAAATTTCCCTCAATTCTCCAAGCTGACAACGATGTCTCCTTCCTTTAAATCCACTGAAGTCTGTATATTTCTTAATGCACATAGTTATTTGTTAAAATGTCACATGCCCTAACTTATTAATAAGCTACTTGAGGGAAGGACTTTTTTTCCCGTATTCATATTTCCCACAATATGCAGCACATATTACTTCAAAGATACTGGACAGATATTTGCCTAAGAAATTAATTAATTAATTAAAATATGTTAGTACCAATTCTAGGATTGTCTTTATGAATGACTTTGTCTAATATGCATCACATATGTCTCTATTACATTCAGGTGTGCTAAGCTTAAAGTTCGTTCCGGAGGCAGGGCCAGTTTTGAAAGACTCAGTAAAATCACTCACAGATTCTGCTCAGACAAGGACACTCCCGGTGTGAATAGATAACTTGTCGGATGCATCTGGCAGCAGCTGAACTGCTGGCAACTTTTGTTTGGCGTGAAGAGCTTTCAGCCTGGCTTTCATCACTGCACCTCGCTTCCATGATAATGTTTTGCCTCCTGTTTTGTTTATATGAAAGACTACAGTCTTGTCTTAGAATTTCTGGGTATTATGAGTACCTCAGGGAAATCTGATTATAGAGATAATCTACTCAACAGTGAAGAGTTTCAATTTGTTCCTATTGAATTTTGTCAATTTCGAATCCCAGATACCTTTGTATTCCAGTCCATTGACTAGAGCCTCCCAGCCAGACGCTGAGGCATCTGTTTCTATAGTCTTCGGAACTGGAAAAGATAAATAAGAACGTGCGGGAATTATCTGTATATTTGCTAACCACCAATTTAGATCTAAATAGACTCCCTCTGTTAGGAAGACTAATGAATTCCAATTCTCTGAAATATCCTTTGCTTTTAACAAGCAAGATGGAAGGTATCTAAAGAAAAAAGAGAGAGAGAGATGCACAGAGGGAAAAGCTGTGAATAATGCCACCAGAGAGCCAATTATGTTCACCAGCTGGCATTGAGAAACTTGTTTCCTTTGACAAAAAAAGATTTCAGTTTTAGCCTCAAACTCCTTTTTGCCTTTGTGTTCTTTAGAGCTGAATGATGAATCCTCCCAGACACCCCCATAAGATGTTAGAAAAAAACTCTCAACACTGTTGTTACTTGTAATATGACAAAGCAACGGGCAAGAAGTGTTAAGGAGTCAATACGACAGTTAATAGGAATCAACTGGATAAATAATAGAGAAAATGAAACATTAAAACAGAGAGACCTTTTCTCCAGCCACATGACTGAGTCAACGGGATGCATTCATGATGTGGCATGACAGTGACAAGGACATTTCATAGCTGTAAAGTATATTTGTTGTAAAAGAGTAGTAATAGCTATATTTCCCAGTAATATTAACCAGATTTTAGCTTGTTTTCATTTCCCCTATTTGTGGGGAACCCTCATTGTTCGCAACTAAGCCTAGAACTGAGCCTTTGTGCTTTAGTGGGCGAGACATGATCTATTTCAGGATCTCTTAGCTGGTAGAACTTGAAAGCGGTGTCACCTAGCCTTGAGCTCTCAACAGTGCTCTTTTTTCAAATACCGGGACCTCTGCATAGCTGATCTTGTCTGGGAGTCCCCTCTATACCTCCTCCAAGCTGTTCCTTGGGGAAATACTTGTGAATTCAGTCTTTTCACTTTGTGTACTACTTTAATAGATACTGCCTTTCCCAAGTATCTGTTTGAAGTCCATTAAAAACTGTAGAGCAAATTCACTCAGACCAGCCTTTGTCGAGCCACTGAAGTAAGGTCACTCCATATCTGCTCACAATCCCTTCTTTCTCAAGGTGTCTAGAAATGCTTATTCAATAGCAATTTGCTTTCTTGATTGCAAAAAGGGGGAACTTTAATCTAAAAAGTTTATTTTTTCTCTTTCAAATGATGTCACCCCGTGTATGCCTATATAGTCTGTGTACTGCACAATTCCACGTGCACCATCCACCTGGCCTAAATATCAGTAGCGCCTCCCTACCCCGACCCAAGCTGGATTAAAGACAGTGGTAGTCTTGACCTTAGGCACAAAGATTGTATATTTTTTATATGGTGGGATAATTGGCTGGATAATTAATTGACTATACTCTGTTCTGGGGAGAAAATCAGAGCTGTTATTTGCTATCATGCCATCAACTCCCCAAACTCTATTATTCTACTAAAATTTGGTGTTGTACTAAACACTACAGAAATAAAAAGGTCATCTAAATGACTCCTTAGCTTTGAACCTAAGTCAGCAGGGGAAATGTTTTACACATTTTATTTCACATGTCTTCATCTTGAATTTTCCATTCCTCCTATTCTCTTCTCAAGATGCAGTTTTTAGTGATGGATTATACACAGAAAGGAATGAAAAATATGAGTTCGAGATTTTATTAATAGTTTGTATAAACCTTCTTATAAATTCCCTAAAAATGTCTTCAAATTGTTTTCTTTTTCTTTATTAATACATTTTTTAAATAGCAGCTTTCTTGAGGTATAATTCAACCACAAAATTCATCCATTTAAAGTATGTAATTCAGTGGTTTTTAGTATATTCAGAGTTGTGCAATCATCACCACTATCTGATTTAAGAAAATTTCATCACTTCAAAAAGAAACCCCATATTATTAGCAGTCACACCCCACACTTCACCACCACGAGCCCTAGGCAAACACTAATCTACTTTCTGTCACTATAGATTTGCCTATCTTAGACATTTCATATAAATGGAATCATACAATAAATGGCCTCTTGTGACTGACTTCTTTCACTTAGCATATGTCTTCAGGGTTCATCCATGTTGTAGTATGTATCAGTACTTCATTGCTTTTTATTGCTGAATAATATTCTATGGTATGGATATACCACATTTTGTTGATCCATTCATCAGTTGATGGACATTTGGGTTATTTTCACTTTTTGATTATCATGAATAATGCTGCATCAAACATTCCTGTACAGGTTTTTTTTTGTATGGACTTATGTTTTTATTCTCTTGGTTATATACTTAGAAGTGGAATTGCTATGTTATATGGTAACTCTATGTTCAACACTTTGAGGAACTACCAGACTATTTCCCAAAGTGGCTGCACCATTTTATAATCCTACTAGCAATGTATGAGGGCTCCAATTTCTCTACAACCTTGCCATCACTTGTTATTTTCTGTCTTTTTTATTTTAGCCATCCTAGTGGGGTGAAGTGGTATCTCATTGTCATTTTGATTTGCGTTTCCCTAATGACTAACGATGTTGAGCATCTTTTCATGTGCTAATTGGTCATTCGTATATCTCCTAAGGAGAAACGTCTATTCAAGTCCTTTGCTCATTTTTTTAATTATTATTTTTACTTGTGATAAAATACACATAACAAAATTTGCCATCTTAATCATTTTTAAGTGTACAGTTCAATGGCATTAAGTACATTCTCATTGTTGTGCTGTCATCACCACCATCCATCTCCAGAACTCTTTTCATCTCGCAAAACTGAAACTCTGTACCCATTAAACACTAACTCCTCATTCCCTTTTCCCACAGCCCGTGGCAACCACTATTCTACTTTGTGTCTCTACGAATTTGACTACTCTAGAAACCTTATATAAGTGGAATCATACAGTATTTGTCCTTTTGTGACTGGCTTATTTCACTGAGCCTGTCTCAAGATTCATCCATGTTGTAGCACGTGTAGAATATCCTTCCTTTTTAAGGCTGAATAATGTTACACTGTATGTATATACCACATTTTGTTTATCTATTCATCCATCCATTGATGGACACTTGGGTCACTTCCACCCCTTGGCTATTGTGAATAATGCTGCTATGAACATGGGTGTACAAATATCTGTCAGAGTTCCTGCTTTCATTATATACTTTTGGGATATACTGAGGAGCAGAATTGATGGACCATATGATAATTCTATTTTTAACTTTTTAAGGAACTGCCACACTGCTTTCCGTAGCAGCTGCACCATTTTACATTCCCACCAATAGTGCACAAGGGTTCCAATTTCTTTACATCCTCACCAACACTTGTTATTTTCTGCTCTTTTTTTTTTTATAGTAGTCATCCTAATAATTGTGAAGTGGTATTTCATTGTAGTTTTGATTTGCATTTCCATGATTAGTGATTGTATTAGTCAGCTTGGACTGCCATAACAAATTGGTATTTGGCTTAAACAGCATAGACTGGGTGGCTTAAACAACAGAAATTTATTTCTCACAGTTCTGGAGCCTGGCAGTCTAAGATCGAAGTTCCAGCTGATTTGGTTCCTAGTAAGAGCTCTCTTCCTGGCTTGCAGATGGCTGCTTTCTCATTGTGTTCTCACATGGAAGAAAGAGAGAGATCTTTCTCTCTCCCTTTCCTTCTAAGGCCACCAATTCTAATGGATTAAGGCCTCACCCTTACGACCTCATTTAAACTTAACTCCTAGAAGCCCCATCTCCAAATACAGTCACATATGAATTTTGGAAGGACACAGTATGGTCCATAGCAGTGATGTTGAACATATTTTCATGTGCTTATTGGCCATTTATATATCTCTTTTGGAGAAATGTCTATTCAAGTCCTTTGTCCAGTTTTAATTTGGGTTGTTTTATTTTCTTGCCAAGTTGTAGGAGTTATTTATATATTCTGGATATTAACTCCTTATCAGATATGTGATCCACAGATATTTTCTCCCATTCTGTGGGTTGTCTTTTCACTCCACTGATTGTGTCCTTTGATACTCATTTTTTTAATTGTTGTTTATCTTTTTATTGTTGAGTTGTAAGAGTTTGTTGTATATTCTGGATACAAGCCTCTTACCAGACATATGATTTGCAGATATTTTCTCCCATTCTTGTCTTTTTAGTTCTGGATGGTGTCCTTTAAAGCACAAAAGCTTTTAATTTTGATAAAGTCCCATTCATTTTTCCTTTTGTTGCTTGTGCTTGTGGCGTCGTATCTAAGAAGCCATTACCTCATTCAGAGTCAGAAGGATTTACTCCCTGTTTCCTCTAAGGGTCTTATCGTTCTAGCTCTTACATTTAGGTTTATGACCCATTTTGAGTTAATGTTTGTATGTGGTGTGAGATATTCCTTTTCTTTTAATCATTAAGAACATAGTAGTTTTAGAATGTTCTTTACTAGATTAGATATGGAAAAATTAGTAAAGAGGGGTTTTTTTGGTTGTTTTTGAAGAATCTTTTAAAAAAATCACTGACTCATTGCAGACATGGGAAATCACATCTATTTATATCATCAAAAATATACCTCATTTACATTTTGCTCATTCAGTCTGTTTTAAAAGCAGAGAAAACCAAACATAAGGTAACTTAACGGGAATGGCTGCTAAGATAACCTTCATTGAAAGATTATGAATAATATCATGATTACAAATAAAAACTTGGTCTCATCTTTTCAGCCCAGAATTGGCTGAGACTCCATATCATTTTTTTAGCCTGATTAATGGCAGAGTAACTAATTAGAGTGGGAAAGAGATGAGCAGATCATTCAAGATGTCAAGTGCAGTCAAAGTGCCATTTTGTCATAGATCATATAGTAAAGCTCATAGAGACAGTTGTGTGTAATAAATAGGAACTGAGAATACTCAGATCTTGAAGAGTCAAGATAATGCTTTTAAATTCAGCATTATTTAGTTAGACTTGATTTTCTTTCTCTGAATTGTCATACTGTTGAATTGACCTTTGATTTACTGATATGTTAAGATTTGGTGTGGATTTTGTTTTTGCTTTGCAGGATGCACAGAATCAAAAGTTAAAGACAAGTGTATGGTACCGTGAGGTAAATGGTTATGTTTCCTTCCATGCATGCTGGACTCCTGATCTCGATCTGTTGCAAAGTATAATTACTGTAAGGAATAGATATTATCTTTGTGTTTATAGTTCCTCAGATCTGCAGCAGACCTAATGTATTAGAATCCATGTAAGCTGATGGCCATCGTTTCTGGTTAGGGCCACCGTCTTTAGGAGTTGGATGTGAAATCCTCTCCCCTAACAGATAGTACTAACAGGCTGATCAATTGGGTTATTCATCCAAATCCCTCTTCAGTCCTTTGGTGAGGTTGCCACTGCCCTCTTTTGACAAGTTTCCTTTTTGGCTACTCCTAACAGGTTTGGGATGATGAGTTTTTATCCTGGAACTCCAGCATGTTTGATGAGATTAGAGAGATCTCCCTACCTCTAAGTGCCATCTGGGCCCCTGATATCATCATTAATGAATTGTAAGTGTGGTGGGTGTATTTCTGTGTGGTTTAATCTGCTTAGAATGTTCAGGCCAGTTGCTGCTTACTTTCAGTCATTGCTATTTTTTGTTTCTCAACTTGAAGAGGAGCATCTTGTTGGGAATATTCAGGTTAGAAGTACCATGAGTTGACATCATCTAAGATACAGATTTGATTACTACACTTGAGGTTACTCATGGATTATGTCTGTGTTATAGCAGTAGCAAGTGAGGTAACTTATGAGTTTGTCATTGCCAAACCCATCTCTACCAGGGTAAATTATCTCATGGGGAAAGTGATTCTGTCTTGGTACTTCTAGGCTAGTCCTGGGTGTCATCATCACTACCATCTCATAATCAGTTCTGTCTGTGTATTGAAATGACTAAGCTCTCTCTGTTACAACAAGGTCTCTTGTGTTTCATACAGTGTGGACATTGAAAGATCACCTGACCTTCCCTATGTTTATGTGAACTCATCTGGGACCATTAAGAACGCTAAGCCCATCCAGGTGGTCTCTGCATGCAGTTTAGAGACATACGCTTTTCCGTTTGATATCCAGAATTGCAGCCTAACCTTCAACAGCATTCTGCACACAGGTAAACCGGGAGAGGTACAGTCCACTAGCGGGAAACGTACCTGTGCTGGGTTGGCACACATAGGTAGAATTGTATTATGCCATTCCTCAGGTCTATTTTATTCTTGCACATCATTGACTTTTTACAAATCTAAATCTCTTCCTGCAATTATTTGGCCAAGTACAGTGTTATGCCCAGTTGTATAGCCCATTGCTGCTGTTGGTATGGGAATACAATATTAGGCAGGCCTCCACTGCCTTTGAGAATGTTATAGAAGTCACAGGAGCAGTTCCATCATTCTATGGATAGTGAGATCCACACCCTAAATTCATAGCTTTTTTTTCATGGCTAGAAAGATTTTCTTCCACACCTCTACCCCTAATTCAAAATGGTTGTGTTGAACCCCATCTCAGTAAGGCTGTACATGTAAGGTCAGGAACAAAAGGAAGGATTTGACCAGGAGTTAGAAAAATGAGTTGATGTTGGTGCCTCTCATTATGGGAAAGTGAATTGTTCCTGTTGTTTTCAGTGGAAGATGTGGACCTGGCCTTCCTGAGGAGCAGAGAAGACATTAAGCATGACAAAAAGGCATTTTTGAATGACAGTGAATGGGAACTTCTTTCTGTGCCCTCAACATACAACATCCTGCAGAGCAGCGTTGGAGATTTTGCACAGATTCAGTTTAATGTAGGTCCTTTCCCTTCCTGTCCCTGTTGCCCACTCCTCTGCAATCTTCGGCTTTCTCTATTGGAATCTCTGCTCTGTTGCATATTCTCACTCATTATCATCCAGGAACAGCTGATTCAGATGGCTCTGGACATCCACTTGCATTCTGGCATTTCAGAGACCAGAGATTCAGTCACAGATCCCAAACTCCTGATGTAGATATTCCATACGTGAATACAAAAAGAATGATTTGGAGACCTGAACCACTCACCCCACAGGAATCCTCAAGCCTTTTGGTACATACTAACATCCTCACTTCTAACTGCTACTGAGAGAAAAAAAAGAAAACCCACACACACCAACAACAACAAATCGGGAGAACAGTGTCTCTTCAAAATTATTGTTCTGTTTTTAATTGAGTAAATTATTAATTAATTCCAGATGCAGATGCATAAAATTTTCATATTATTAACTTGAATATCTTGAGGGACTAGCTAACAAATCACCTGCAGGATCCTCAGAGACCACTGGTGGTTTCTGGATTAGAGAGAACAACTGTCCTAAAAGGACGTGATGAGAATCTGAACTTCTCAGATGCGCTGTTGGGAACGCTCTTGCCTACATTGTTCACAGGGAAATTTGTCCAGCAGGGGCCTGAGGTGCAGTGAGAGGGCGGGACAGTGAGGCCTGCTGCTGTGCACTCCTGAGGCGGCCACTCTCCCTTCCCTGGCCCTCCTGGCAAACCGTCCTCACAAGTGGTCTGCAGCAAGTTCATACAACCGGTAGACTCACATCATTAGCATTCACCTCTGCTTTTCTGCACAAAGTCAGCTAAGATGGTGGTGCTTGGGGTGGGTCTTTCATGCCAGGTAATGGATCCAATTGAAAAATAGAGACTACAGACAGGTCAGGATTGCACATAAGATGAATTCTCCTGGAAACAAACCTTTTGAATAAGACGGAAAATTCAGACAAGACTAAGGTGCTATAGTAACAATGGATAATTATACGCCAAGGGTGGGTGGTGGTGAAATAAGCTATTATTGAGGGCACAGATGACCCTCCGTTGGTTAAAAGGTGTTGTATGCAGCTTTGCAGCAAAGCTCTTGTTAAATCGAGGCCTCTTAGAAACAGCTGTGGTTTGAACTTGACTCGTGTATAACGCTGGGTCCTAGCTATTCACAACTCATACCTTCCTAGCGGTGGGGTTTGGGTCCTTGCATATTCTGCTTGGTTTTTAGCAAAGCTTGCATTGTGGCTTTTTTGTCCACTTTTTTTAGCGAGGGAAAGGGAGGGAAAAAAAGAAAGCTTTTTTAATTTCAATGAGTTTCTTGGCTAAGAGTAAACACCTCATTAATTTTAAAGATATCAGCCCACAAACATTATTAATGCAGCCCGAATAATGGAGAGCATTAAAGGGAAATGTGAGGGAGTAGCACGTGCGAGGTGGCTCATAGTCACCTACCAAGCACTCCGGAGAACGCTGCACACACCATTACCTACACTGCACGGAGGAGACAAACAAAGGCAAGAGATGGGGCAGGTAAACAGTAGTGCGCGCGCACGCGTGCACACACACTCTCCTTCTCTCCATAGGGCAGCCGTTATTTGTAGTTACATGTCACCCTTCACCCTAAAGATTAATTTGTCTTCTCAACAGTGGCAAAAGCTTTTCTATGTACTAGCTCCATTTTAAATATGATTAAGAGGCGTATAAGATTAAGGAAGGAGAGGCTTCCGTGGACCTCAGGAACCATGGTCCCATTCCTTTGCTCTGTTCACGAGCATGCTTCTTCTCCATTTACAGTGTTGACATCCAGGTGTACCGGAGGTGGGTGTCAGGATACGATTTCATGCTCTTGGAGCTTTTCCCTGGGGCCCTTTGCCCTGGGGACTAAGGAGGGTTATCTAGCAGGGCTGGCTTCCACCCTGGCCCTCGAGAACAGAGTAGGGAAAGAATCCGGAGTAGAGTCACAGATCATATTTGGTCAGGCAGGGAGCCAGAATCTGGAGTGATTCTTAAACTTTAGAAAGACTTAAAATAGATTCAGTGACTATCCCAGTTCTCTGTCTCCCTGGACCTCTCTCAACTCCATGCCTCCCCATTCCTGCTACGTGCACCGTGGCTACACTCATGTTCTCTTACTCCATACCAGGCATCCTACTCTGAATTTAGCAACCGAGGCACTCTGTGTGAATTCAACAGCCCTCGGCCAATGATGTGAACATTGGGCCGGCCAACATCCTAACAGCAAAGGACCATCTTCCTCTTAATCTAATGACCTGGCTGGGGCTGGGGCTGGCGATAGGTGGGGTAGGCAGGAGGAACAATGATCTATTCTAAACATGTCTTCACCCTGGGCCTGATGTACACTGCTGCCATTGATACCAAACTAAATGTTCCAGATGCCCTGTTAGTTCCAGCAAATGTGCAATCATATCTGCGGGCTCTAGGGCATGCATTGTTTATCAGTAGGCACCGCTGATGCTTTGGAGTCAGGCTGAATTCCACGGGGAGCCCGGGGCACAGGCACTTCTTCCTACAAGGATGTCTGTGTGCAACCGGGTATCCAGCAGCCATGGGAGGGGAGGTTTCCTCCAATACATTATTGGAAGTGCTTGTTCCCAGAAACAGCAGGGTGAGCATTTGATTTGTGTATGGTGGTGTTTTGTTTTGTGTTTTTATAGAATGAGAGTAGAAGTGGGAGGAGGTAGGAATAAAATTTAAGAACTCATGTTGGATGGAAAAGGGTGGACAGCTGCGGAAACTAAAGTGAGTCCAACCACACATATACTCACACTGAATAAGGTGTTTACTCAGGCAGGATTTGGGGGCCCCACAGGGGACTCTTAGAAAAATGCAGAGGGGCATTTGGGAGAGAAAGTTGCCTCTTTTACTTTCTTTTTTTGACATAATTTTCCTTTCTAGATTAGGGTAAATTTGTTGAGGTATCCATTGAATGCAGCTGATAAACTTGACAGACGATCCTTCTGAGCTCCACCAGATCACTCCAGAGGGGGACGGAGAGAGAGAGAGACAGAGAGAGGGAGAACAAGAATTTAGAGCCCCAGAAACCTTTCCAGGGTCACTCAAGTAATCCTGGAATTCTGGACTTTCTGCTAATCCAGCCCAACCCGTGGCCCAGATTCAAGAAACTCTCCGGTGCAAAGATCTTACTTACATGGCAGCAACTTTCCGCTTCTTTCTGAATTGGGAATGCTGAGAGGGGCTTGGAAGAGGAGGAAAATGGGCTTCTGTATGAAGCGTGAGTCTGGGCGTCAAAATTCCAACTATGTCATAAAGACGGTCATGCAAAATTGAGTACTGGTGGGGTCTACCATCAAGGAGGCAATTAGAGGCTAACCTTGGGGCCTATTCCATCTCCAAGGAGCTCTCCACACACACTTTCTGAATTAGATTGATCTCTTTCATTAACATCAATAGGCTCCAAATACCTTTGTGTACTTATTATTACCTGGCTTTAATGGATAATGAAATTGTGGCATAATATTGCTAACACCTGAAGGGTGTCTAATGGAGAACACGGACTGAAACTAAAATGCTTTTTCTTCCTTTTCTGTGGAATTTAAAGGCACCAGCTCCTTTAGTCCATTAGAAATGATGGGCTCTAGGTAGGGGCTGTTCTGCAGAGAGCAGTGTCTCACTGAGCTGGAGACATACCTTCCCCCAGCATAAGCAGAGGTTGCTGCCTATGGCGTCACCCACAGAGAGGTAGCCCTCAGAGGAATGACCTCAATTGGAGAAACCCCATTTGGGCTAACTCCATTCTGGAACTAAAAGTACTGGAACTAAAAGTAGCATTATTAACAGACTGTAATACAACTCAACGAACATCTTTTGAGCTCTTATGATGTGCCAGGCTCAATGGTAAGCACTGAGGACACAGACATGAATAAAACAAGGCTCCTGATATCTATATGGACCTCAAAATCTGCCCAGGGAGACGTAATAACAATAACCACAAAACTGAGCACTTACCCTGCATCAGGCACCATTTTAAGAGTTTGTACATGTAATCCTCACATTTCTATGAGATAGGTACTCTAAGTATCCACATTTTTACAAGTAGATGAATTGGGGTGCAGAGAAGTTAAGTAACTTACCCAAGGTTACAGGGTGACTAGTGAAGCCTGGACTTGAACCCAGGCAATCTGACTCCAGAAACTATGTGCCTAATCCTATATGATGGTGACACACAACTAAACATAATGCAGTATATTCCAGTCCATTCTTTGGCATCCATCCACTGTGTATTACTGGGCAAGTCACCAATATTAGTTTCCTAGGGCTTCCCTAACAAAGTACCACAGACTGGGTGGCTTAAAACAATAGAAATTTATTCTCTCACAGTTCTGGAGACTAAAAGCCTGAAATTAATGTGTTGGCAGGGTTGGTTCCTTCTTGGCACACTGAGGGAGAATCTGCTCCATGCCTCTCTCCTAACTTTTTGTTGGTTACTGGCAATCTTTTGCATTCTTTGGTTTGTAGATGTATCACTCCAATCTCTGCCTCCATCTTCACATTCTCCTTTGTGTGTCTCTTCTCTTCTTCTTAAAAGGACAACAGTCATATTGTGTTAAGGGCCCACCCTACTCCAGTAAGATTTCTTCTCATCTAGTTACATCTGCAATGATCTTGTTTCCAAATAAGGTCACATTCTGAGCTTCCAGGAAGGACACGAATTCTTGGGGGCATTATTCAACCCAGTATAGTCTGCTGCCCTCTGGCTCCCCAAAACTCATGTCCATTCCATGTGCAAAATACAGTCACTCCATCCCAACATCCTCAAAAGTCTTAATCCATTCTAACACCAACTCTAAGACCAAGATATCTCTCAATATAAACTCAAAATGTCCAAATCTCATCATCTAAGTCATGTGTAGACTTTGGTTATGGTCCATTTTGGGGCAAACTTCCTCTCTATCTGCAGACTTGTGATTTATCTAAGTACCAGAGTCTGGTTCCTGATCCCATAAGACATGGGGTGGGAGGTCAGGGGGCAAGGCCACTGTCATATTAACAGTTCTACCACCAAAATTTAGGATAGTTACTGACACTCTGTTCATACTCAATTAATGTTTTTTGAACAAGAGAATAAAGGGCTTTGAGGATCAAATGAGATATGAAAATAAAACATTTCCAAAACTGTAGGTACTATTTGGTCTGTCTTAGGAGTGGGAACATCCGTGCTAAATGATGTGGTGTGATGAGGTGGTTTTGGAGGCCCTGTCTAGCTTTACAATTGTATAAGCCGAAAATAGACAGAGGAGATTTCTGCTTTATGTTACATCAGAAGTTAATTGTCTACCCTTATACTTACATGTTTCCCTTCTACTTTCTGCTACTGTCGATATCCAAGGAGCAATATCCTCCCACAGGACCAACTACATAATTTGTGGGGCTTAGCACAAAGTGAAAATGTAGGGCCCCCTGTTCAAAAATTATTGAGAATTTCAAAATGGCACCAGCAGAGAATTAAACCAAGTGTGGGGCCCTTCTAAGTGCCCAGCTCTGTGCAACTGCACGGGTTGCATGCCCGTGAAGCCGGTCTGCCTCCCAACCTCTTAGCTCTTGCCACACCTCTCCCTTGGCCCTTGGGGAAGATGTGGTTTGATAAAACTGCACTTTCTGGAAATCAGGGACCCTGAGGAGCCACAGTGCCCATCTTTGGTTCTGACCCGGATTTCCATTCACTCTCTGCATCAGGCTCTGGGTGGAGAGGAATCATTCTCAGCACTTGCTATTTACATAGGATCTTTATTTAAAGAGTACAACAGCTAATCTCAGTTATACCCAAGGTGTTTGGCAAAAGTAAACTGCTTTTTATAAAAGGAGAAATCAAGGCATGGAGAGGTTAAATACTTCACCCAGGATCACTTAAACTAGCACACGCAGACACCTCGAATTGAGGGCTCAGGAGCTTCTGTCCCCTTGACTCTACACCTGGGCTTTTTCGTCTTAATCAATATGCCTACTTGTACTTTTCTTTAGGGTGGTGTTCTTAGACTTACATCTCTTTCATGTAATATCCGCCATGAAATCTGTAGGGGATCTTCTGCTTCTACCCACCAGAGACAGCAGGCTTGGTCGCCCCCCACCCCATGTGGCCAGACCACCAATAGCCCGGGCCTGGCCCACAACACAAGACCCCTGTGGACTCTGACCACTTGACTCCCTTCTTACTGCCCCCACCTGACCACAGCCATCTTAGTCTCAGCGTGACGAAGGGAGCTAGAGAGATGCAGGCTGATGGCAGCTCGTGTTGTTGTTTTCCTTGTTGACTGCACTTTGGTAGAAATGTATTTTAACCAGGTTATTGCAAAGCAGTGAGCGCTGCTCCTGTTTAGATATTGCAGCCAATTGTGTTTAATGTGAAAGACAACAGCCAGACTATAATCCGCCAAACCGCTCTGGCCTGCCAAGCTCCCCTGAGTTGGGATATGCCCTCAGACCCGATGGCTGGGGAGCCCCCGCTCTCATCAGCCAGGTGATGTCTGGTCTCGCCCAGCCAAGCTCTTCCCCCACCACCTTCTGCTCCATCCCTGGCCTCTGTCTTGGCTCATTTCTATGTGATTCTCTTCCAGAGAGGGAGATTGAATTAGGGAGGAGAACCCTGAACTCAACTCAGAGGTCTGATCGGATCGAGAGTACACTGTATAGGAAAGAACACTGGGTTTGGAATCAGAAGATATGGAGGCACATCCCGCTCTGCCACCTACTCGACTTACTTAGGGGCTGAGCTTTAGTTTTAAAAATCTATGAAGTGGGGACATTATACTACCTGCTAACAGGCTCGCAGTGAGGATTAAATAAATCACATCACAGGTGTAAAAGCATCAGCTAGCACCCCATCTGATGCATAGAAAGCATGTTGTTTGGTGAATCAGAGCAATGGGAGATTTCACACATTATTGTTTTCCAAGTCTAATAAGAAAAGGCCCAGAACATTTATCTGTTCAGTAAGCATTTATCAAATACTCACTATAAGATAGACATTATTTTTGGCCCCAGGAGGGGTTAAAAAAAGTTACTGCTCTCGCTCTCAAAGGGCCCACAGTCTGGTGGGGGAAGCCGCCCTGTTATTTCCTGGTTCCTCTCCAGGAAGGATAAGAATAGAGCTTGTGTTTATTAAAGACACTTCCTATCACCATCCCGGAGAAGCTAGGTGTAAAAACATGGCAACAATCATTGCAATTTTATGAGACTCAAATTCCCAGCTGCAAAACCCACTCAGCAGCTCTGCATCCAGCCATACTGCAGGCTATGAGCATATCTTCAGCTGGCCCCCCACTCAGATCCACTCTCCCCCTTCACCTCCCGCTTTCTGCTGCTGGAGAATGTCGCCTACAGAGATGGGATCTCTGGTCATGTTTGGCCAGTAGAGGGCAGGGGGAGCCGTGGCAAGAGATTGGAGGTGGGGGGTGCTTATCTCTCCATTTCCATCCCTGTGGAGTTGCTGCCTGGCTGGCTATGCCTCCAAGGGGAAGCCACGACTCCCATCCAGCAGGCCTATCTCGCCCCAGCCTCCAGACACATTCCCAGCCCTTGACCCCTTCAGGCCTACGGGAAGGAATGGTTCACCCAGTCCCCCAAATTCCTGGGGCACTGCCCTCCTTCTTGTGTTTCCCTATGCCTGGTCCACACTTTGTCAAGCCCTCCTCAAATTTCCCAATTTAATTGTGCTATTTATTCCTGCCCACACTCTGACAGATACACAGGTGCTAAGGCACTCGCCTTCCAAGTAAGAAGAAAGACTAAACCAAAAACAATGCAATATGTTGCATATTATGTGATGTAAGAAGAAAGATTTTGGTGTAAACCTGGTTTTAAAACATTTTCTCACTCACCAGTTATGTGAGTTTGAATACGCAATTTCATCTCTATGAACCTCAGTTTCCTTGTCTGTAAAATGGAGATAATAATACCCAGCCAAGATAAAGCATATGAAACACTTAGCTCAGTGCCTGGCATCCATCAAGTGATAAATAAATAGTAGCTTATTCTTATTATTATAATTATTAATAATATTAATATTAGCTCTACATAAAAACTTAAAGGATTTTTTCTTTCTACACCACAAAACAATCTATTTCTAAACTACATAGACTTTTCACGTTATGCAAACACGTTGGGACTTCGGGGAGACTTCTTGGCTATGGGTTTGGCCAAACATTATTCTGTCGGCTTAGACCCTCTTTTCAACAGATTCCTTGTCCCTGGCCAGGTGGTGATCCGCAGGCGCCCACTGGTCTATGTCGTGAGCCTGCTGATTCCCAGCATCTTCCTCATGCTTGTGGACCTAGGGAGCTTCTATCTACCACCCACCTGCCGTGCCAGGATTGTGTTCAAGACCAGTGTGCTGGTGGGCTACACCATCTTCAGGGTCAACATGTCTGATGAGATGCCTAGGAGCACAGTGAGCACCCCTCTGATTGGTAAGCAGCCTTGGGGTTGCCAGACACCCATCTTACATTACTCCCGTCAAAGATCTGATGTTGCATTTCAGACGGGGAGAGGGAGAGGACCCAGAGACTCCGACTAACTCCACCTCTTCTGGTTCCTTCCCTCAGGGGTCTTCTTCACAGTCTGCATGGCCTTCTTGGTTCTCAGCTTATCTAAGTCCATCCTGTTGGTCAAATTCCTCCACAATGAGCAGCGCACTGGGCAGGAGCGGCCCCTCTTGTGCCTTCGAGGGGACACTGATGCTGATGGCCCTAGAACGGATCCCAGGGCCCAGCTTGCTGCAATGACAGGTTTATGAGAAGCCTTGAGGCCCCTACCATGTCTTGCTGTATCACCCTCAGCACTAGTTCCCATTGATGGAGCACCAGGCTGTGTGTCAGGCTGTATAAAAAATTTGAAACTCCTGCTTCTTAGCCTCTGCACTGCGTTTTACATTACCTTTCTGGGGACTGAAGACCACTTCCTGCTGGCTTTCCAGAAAGCCTCATTTTAGCTTGGCGGTTGGACCCTCAGGCACTTTAGCTTGTTTTTTTTTTTCCCCAATTTCAACCAATTACCTAAAGTGACTGAGTCGTCAACTCCAGAATAGTAGAGTACTGGTGCACACACTCACACACACACATACAATTTGTATAAATTTGGGTTCTAGTTGCTTGATACGAAAAAGTATAAGAATCATCTCAGCCCCTAAACTCCAACTGAGCCAATGTGAGGTGGCCCCTAGCTTAGAAAATCTGCTAGATGGCTGGAGCCTAGACACCCTACTTGCACAGTGCAGCTCTGCCGTGCTCTGTAGGGCTCCCTCTAGCACAGCCTCGCCTCCCCTAGACAGGGAGGGAGAGAGTCCCCAACCCCAACACAAGCCACTGCCCAATTTTGCCCACAACCCTCCTGGGCTCACCTAGGATGTTTTCCTCTATCACGCAGAGTCCCCCATCGGTCAAGAGCACCAGGCCCAGCCAGGGACGCTGAAGGAAGTCTGGACCCAGCTTAGATCCATCAGCGACTACTTCCGAACCTGGGACCAGGAGGACCAACAGGAGGTCGGGTGGCTGGCCCTCCTGGAACGCTTTGACCGACTGCTCTTTCAAGGCTACCTTGTCGTGCTGGGCCTCTACACTGTCACCCTGTGCTCCCTCTGGGCACTGTGGAGTGGCTTGTGAAGACTGAAGTTTCTGGTCTCAATCAATGTGCTCTCACAGCACTTGGGGAAGGCTGAAACATTTTTGTGGGGAGTTGGGATGAATGCTGGGCTAAAAAGCCCTCCAGTCCCCGTTGCTTCTTTTCATTCAGTCCAAATACTCACACCTAATGAGCTCCTGAATGACCCAGGAGAAATGCATTCATGATGAAAATGTATAAACAGCGCAAGGCATAGAGTGAAAAGTAAGCCTGCCTTCTTATCTCAGTTCACTCCCCAAATGTGACCACGTTAGCAATCTCTCTTTCAGAAAATTTCTAGGCACATACAAACATATATGTATGTATTAACAGTTTTTTAAAAAGTGCAAGACTACTCCATCTCCTAGTCCTGTCTTGGACACTTATTCATTCAGTCCTTCAACAAAACCTTTACTGAGTGTCAATTAAGTCCTAGGCATTATGTTAGGCACACCAGAGAGTACAAAATAAGTCAGTCACACACCATTCTTCACTTGACTTTATTCCTGAGGTCAACCTTGTACCAACCAGAATGCAAAATCCCCACCATATCCGTATCCTGAAGCTCTTGTTCCCGCTACCCTGGTGGAGTCCATCTTCCTCTGTACCTCCTCAGCAATGATTTACTGTTGGAGGGAATCCAGGTGCCAAGTCTTCTAGGCCCAATCTAGTATAACATTTAGTCAATACATACCATGTGGAAGGCACTGAGCTAGGGGATAGGCTTAATGCATGGCCCGTGGGTTCAAGGAGTTTATAATCCACTATCCTTGTGTTAGTCTGCTCTGGTTGCCATAACAAAATCCATAAAATGGATAGCTTACACAGAGATTTATTTTCTCACAGTTCTGGAGGCTGGAAGTCCAAGATCAAGGTGCTGGCAGGGTTGGTGTCTTCTGAGGCCTCTCTCCTTGGCTTGTCGTTGGCTGCCTTCTCTCTGTGTCCTCATATGTTCTTTCTTGTGTGTGTGTCTGTGTCCAAATTTCCTCTTCTTTTAAGGACACTATTCACATTAGACGAAGGCCCACCCACTGACCTCATTTAACCTTAATTACTTCTTTAAAGGCCTTTTCTCCAAATACAGTCACATTGTGAGGTACTGGGGATTAGGACTTCAACATACGAATTTTGGGGAGACACAATTCAGCCCATAACACTTATGTGATTGTAGAGGTTTGGCAAATACAAAATCTGCCAGTTACGCCAGCAGGCTGGAGGCCCAGGGAAGAGCTGCAGTTCAAGTCTAAAGGCAGTCTGCTGGCAGAATTTCGTCTTCTTCCGGACAGGTCAGTCTTTTTCTGTTGAGGCCTTCAAATGATTGGATGAGGCCCACCCACATTCTGGAGGATAATCTGTTTTACTTAAAGCCTACTGATTTAAATGTTAACCCCATCTAAAAAATATCTTCATAAAAACATCTAGAATAATGTGTGACCAAATATCTGGGTACTGTGGCCTAGACAAGTTGACACATAAAATTAACCATCACAGTCCTGATGGCCCCTTAGCTTCCCGTCTATGCCCGCAGCTACCTGTCCAGAACAGAAAAGCCCTGATCACCTGGCACTTGGGTAACAAATCAACTCTTCAGTAGCCAAATCTGAATTGATGAGCCTGTCTTGGGCAGGTCCTGTGGCCTCACAACCTCAGTCCTAAGATTAGAATCCCAGCCTTCCACAAAATTTCCCTCCCCTTATATTTGACTTTCTTCCTTCCTCGTTGCTTCCTATAACAGAGTCTTCAATCGAGCCAAGCTAACCTGCTTGCCAACCTCCTCTGGAAGGGCTTTATTTCCATCAAAGCCTCTACTTCTAGTTGACATGCTCTTCTTTTGCTTCACCAAGTGTGTGTCACTGTCTGAGAACCCTGCTCAAAACAGCCTTCTTCCTCCACCTTTTCACCTGATCACCCCATGACTCAGTCCATTCTTCTCTATCTTTAGTCTTACATTATCTTTTATCCTTCTCCCTTTGAATGTTTCATGGCCTCGCGTGTGTGTGTGCATTGCTCGTCAGATAGACCACACGCTCCCGGAACAGTAATCCTGTTTTCCATTTCTAGTTTATCCCCATCTCTGCCCAGGTCCATATAGAGTTTTGCTCATGGTGATTCTGCAATAACTATTGCAGACCTACTCATTCTAGCTCATGGCTGATGGTGGACACATTTCTAGTGTGTTTTCCCAAGTCTAAGGGACAAAATCTACCCAAGGTCAGACATGCGGTCCCTCAGCATCCCTCACTCAGGGCTGCCATCAGGAGCTGGTAGACAGAAGAACACGGTGGGCTGAGTGACAGTCTTCGCTCCTAACACTGCCGCAGAGGACGCGAAAGTCCAAAGCTGTTTGCTAGGAACTTTTTCCAGCACTAAAATTGCCTTTAAAAAAAATCTGCCCCCCTCCATCCCCCCAAAGAAAAAGAATTTAAATTCAAACAGTCTTTACCTGCTTTCTCCCTCTCTCATTACCTCCCAGTTAGTGCTCAATGCCAATTGTCCATGAAATTCCACCGCTGCTGTTAATGAAATGAGGAACATAAGAAGTTTGTGAACAGGAAGTGTCCGTGCAAACCTCCACCTGTTTCCCTCCTCATTTCCTACTTTCTACCACTGGCCTCCTCTGCCTCGACTTGCTCAGTTAGCCTCTAAATTGGTCCCCAAGTCTCTCTTCACTTCCTCAGTTATTAGAGGAGGAAGAGGCCTGCAGTGAACTCCCACTAGGAGTCTCCTTCCTTTCCAGCTGTGTTTTGGGGAAAGCACCTGATTTTGGTCCTGGCTCCAACACTATCTAGGCAGGGAACCTTGAGCTTAACTTCTCAGACCTTCAGCTTACCGTATTTGACATTGGGGCTGCTTATACTTACTCTACCCATATCACAGAATTTTGAGGATCAGAATGAAGCAATGTATTTAACAGCACTTTGAAAAGTAAATAATACATCACAAAATAAAAACGAGACCAACCTGCTATCAACAGATGGATTCCAGTCTTGAGTCTTTGCTGTGTGGTCCCTCTTCCAGCTACCTCTATCAGAAGCCAGTTACAGGCTCTGGGTCTCCCCAGAAGTGCCTTTACTCCAGGACCTAAAGGCCAAAGCTGAAGCCATCACATGTCTCCTTGTAGGGGACTTGGGTGGGTGGTGGGGGCTGCCAAAGTGTCTTCCCATTCCACTTCCCATGCAGCTCACCTTTGCTTCCTCCCTAGAGGATGTTTCCCAAGTTCTTTATGTCAGTCTCTAAGAAGCAGCCCTTCAGGAGTGAAGCCTGGTGGCTAAGCTGGGCCCCAGTGTGGACCTCCTCTGTGCAAGTGCCAAGTGGCCCTCATCTCAACATGGCAGCCAGGGACTCATTCTAAGCCCCAGGTCAAGTGTGCATCAAATGGCACCGGAGCACTCCTCCTGGAATAGTGTTCCTCTGCAGCGGGAGGAGGATAGGGTGCCAACAGCCCTTATTTACAGAGCAGCTTTAGCTCAGCCCCTCCAAGTGTTTACAATTTTCATGATGCCTGTTTCATAGGGGAAGGAAACCGAGGAACAGAGCAAAAATGGGATTTTCCCAGCTGTGAATGCTCCTACCATCTGCTGTTTCCCAGAATCTAAGGTCATTTCGACACTCACTAAGAAATCACAGCTCCAGTTCTGGGGACTTCACTGACGTCTAGAATAAGGAGTTAGTTAAGCACAGCGCCAGGCTAGACAGGCAGCCCTGCGTTCGTCGTTACATCTCAGAATAACTTCCAAGTGCTGCTGCTGTGATCTCCCATAGCCTCCGCAGCCTTTTGTATGGCCAGTAATTAGGCGGCAGAGGGTCTCACTCTCCTTCCAAGACATCCCCATCTCCCTCTCCAGTTGTCCTAGAGAAAAGGAGCCGCTGTGGTAAAGGAAGCCAAGCCCTCATCTCTTGCATCTCTGTGACCCAGCCAGTCTCCCGTGGTCCAGCTTTAAGCCTGGATGGGTCAGACCAGGAAGCAAACCAGAGAGCTGCCCTGGTTAGTAGAAGGGGATGGAGCTTAAATTTTCTCCATACTCTGTGGCTCTGAGGTTTCTAGAAAGCTTTAGATCTTGGGTTTTAAAGATAGGGAGTTTCTCCATCAATTCCCCAATAGTGGATGATTGCCCCAGGGCAGAGACCTCAGTTCCCATGTTCCCTCCAGGAGGGCTGTGCTTCCCTCCCTGCACCCCCATCTGTTCCCTGGGGCCCATCTCAGGCATCTTCCCATCCTGTTCCCTGGCTCACACTCCCTCTCAGCAGCCGGAACCTCTCAGTCCTGAGTTATTTACCTGCCGAGACGGTAAGAGCTTCATAATCAGCTGAGCAACAGCATGGAGACTTTTATGAGCAGCCACACACCCCCCACCACTCTCTGGTGTCCGTAATTGAAATGACCCACACCAGTGATTAGATTAAGGGACTAAAGCAGCCCAGCGTGCCACCCTCAGCCCCCTTCCCCGTCGTGTCGGAGGGGTGATGTAGTTAAGTTTGTGCTTCATTTGGCAGAGGCCATAAAGCAGGAATTGCAGTGGAGCTTTCTGCAGGGGTGGGAAGGGACTGCTGGGTAACAGACTCCAGATCTGGGGTGGTGGGAGCCCCTTGCTCCCTCTCTACCTCTCCTCCAGCCAGTGCCAGGCTCCAAAGACTTGGAGCCCACCTGGACCTAGTGGGATTATCAGCCCTATTTGGTGTCACTAGGGACCAGAGCTGCATAGGGACCAGCACGGCCAGCCCTTGAGCAGACTCTGCTCCCGGTCACCCTGCTCATCGTCCTTGGGGAGTTCAGGCTGAGAGCAAGGGAGTCAAGGTGCTGTTTGCGTTTCTTTTTCTCCCCACCTCCCCAGCCAATCTTGGCTTCTCAGCTCTTCCCCACATACTCCTCTTCCTCCATTCCAGTCCCTTCCTCCTGCCACCACCCCCATCCCCCTGGGGTGGTGGACACCACAGGCTTTGGGGTCAGAAACATTGATCTCTTCCACGACAGCATAGTCTTCAGAGCTGACACAGATTTGGTCTCAGTGCAAACCTGAGGGTTTGGCAGAGGCTGCCAGAGTGCTGTCTTGAGACAGATTTTGGGGCTACAGCAGGGCTCTGTGGGAAAGAATGCTGTGATCAATTAGTCATGTCTGCCACAGGCGAGGAGGCATCAGAGGGTAAGCAGAGCTAACGTTTAGGGAGGATCTTGTCATGTGCTGAGCACTGCGTTGAGTGCTTAGCTGGTATTATTCTAGGGCCCTAGACATCAGCCCTGGGGAGCAGGGAGTTTATCGTATTCCCTGCTGCATTTCCAGTGTCTACAACAGTGCCTGGCCCAAGGTGAACCATCAATCAACATGTCAATATCTGTTGGGTGAACCACACCTGGTTCAAATTCCAGCTGTACCACTTATTAGCTATGTGATTTGGGGCAAGTCGTTTAAAATCCATGCCTCAGTTTCCTCATCTATAAAGTGGGATTAATATTAAACCTAGCTGATAGAGTTATTATGAGAATTAAATGAGTTACTAGGTGTAAAATGCTTAGAAAATGGCCGGGCACATGCTAAGTACTTGATTAAGTGAGAGTTTTTATCATTAGTATCAATATCCCTATTTCACAAGTAATCAGTATCAGTTATATCTGCCAGACACTTCTCTAAGTGCTCTCTCTCTAATCTCATTAGATAGATAGGTGATTGACAGAGAGTTGATAGATAGATAGATGATAGATAATACTAGGGTCATTATGAGGATTACATATACTATGAGATATGTATACATAACGAGATCTCATAGTATATATAATCCTCATAATGACCCTAGTATTATCATTCCCATTTCACAGTTAAAGAAACTGAAGCAACAGAGAGGTTAAGTAGCCCAAGATCACTAAGCTAGCAAGTGACAAAGCTAAGATTCTAATCTGAGCAAGCTGAGTCCAGACCCCACACTCTGGGGCCGTCAGCTATACTCAGGCACAGCCTGACTCCAAAACTTGCCCTCTTGACCATCACTCCTTAAAAGAGGCTCATATTTGCCAACCTTACATGTGGATGGAGCGGGGGCGCTAGTGACGGAATGTGGGAGTTTGAATTCAAACGCCACCACTCATTGGGTTAGTGGCCTTGGGCAAGTTACTGAGTTATCTCAGAACTTCAGTTTTTTCCCATCTGTAAATTCTGAGAACGAGCTCTTCCACCAAAGTGCTGTAAGGATTGAGTGAGATACAATTTATGAAGTCCGAGCATAGTGTCTTGCGTTAGAGGCATTGAGAATGATAGCAATTATTATTATTATTCACCACTTTTCCACAGGTCTATCGCAAGAGCCCCAAGAGATCATGTATATTAAAAAGCTATGTTATAGAAGTAATAAACGAATATGGTAAAGTTGCAGGATACAAAATCAACATACAAAAATCAGTTGCATTTCTGTACACTAACAACGAAGTAGCAGAAAGAGAAATTAAGAATACCATCCCATTTACAATTGCAACAAAAAGAATAAAATACCTAGGGATAAACTTAACCAAAGAGGTGAAAGATCTGTACACCGAAAACTATAAAACATTGCTGAAAGAAATTGAAGAAGACACAAAGAAATGGAAAGATATTCCATGCTCTTGGATTGGAAGAATTAACATAGTTAAGATGTCCATACTTCCTAAAGCCATCTATAGATTCAATGCAATCCCTATCAAAGTTCCAACAACATTTTTCACAGAAATAGAACAAAGAATCCTAAAATTTATATGGAACAACAAAAGACCCCGAATAGCTAAAGGAATCCTGAGAAAAAAGAACAAAGCTGGAGGTATCACACTCCCTGATTTCAAAATATACTACAAAGCTATAGTAACCAAAACAGCATGGTACTGGCACAAAAACAGACACACAGATCAATGGAATAGAATCGAAAGCCCAGAAATAAACCCATACATCTATGGACAGCTAATCTTTGACAAAGGAGCCAAGAACATACAATGGGGAAAAGAAAGTCTCTTCAACAAATGGTGTTGGGAAAACTGGATAGCCATATGCAAAAAACTGAAAGTAGATCCTTACCTTACACCATACACAAAAATTAACTCCAAATGGATTAAAGACTTGAATGTAAGACCTGAAACTGTGAAAGTTCTAGAAGAAAACATAGGCAGTACGCTCTTCGACATCGGTCTTAGCAACATCTTTTCAAACACCACATCTGACCGGGCAAGAGAAACAATAGAAAAAATAAACAAATGGGACTACATCAAACTAAAAAGCTTCTGCACAGCAAAGGAAACCATCAACAAAATGAAAAGACAACCTAACAATTGGGAGAAGATATTTGCAAACCATACATCTGATAAGGGCTTAATGTCCAAAATATATAAAGAACTCATGCATCTCAACAACAAAAAAACTACCAACCCAATTAAAAAATGGGCAAAAGACCTGAACAGACATTTCTCCAAAGAAGATATACAGATGGCCAACAGACACATGAAAAGGTGTTCAAAATCACTAACTATCAGGGAAATGCAAATCAAAACTACCATGAGATATCACCTCACGCCCGTCAGAAAGGCTATAATTAACAAGACAGGAAACAATATGTGTTGGAGAGGATGTGGAGAAAAGGGAACTCTCATACACTGCTGGTGGGAGTGCAAACTGGGGCAGCCACTATGGAAAACAGTATGGAGATTCCTCAAAAAATCAAGGATAGAGCTACCATATGATCCAGCTATTCCACTGTTGGATATTTATCCAAAGAACTTGAAAACACCAATTTGCAAAGGTACATGCACCCCTGTGTTCATTGCAGCGTTATTCACAATAGCCAAGACTTGGAAGCAACCTAAGTGCCCATCAAGGGACGAATGGATAAAGAAGATGTGGTATATATACACAATGGAATACTACTCAGCCATAAGAAACGATGAAATCCAGGCATTTGTGACAACATGGATGGACATTGAGGGTATAATGCAAAGTGAAATAAGTCAGAGGGAGAAGGTCAAATACCGTATGATTTCCTTCATTAAGTAGTAGATAATAACAACAATAAACAAACACATAGGGACAGAGATTGGATTGGTGGTTACCAGAGGGGAAGGCGGGAGGGAGGAGGGTGAAAGGGATAATTCGGTACATGTGTGTGGTGATGGGTTGTAATTAGTATTTTGGTGGTGAACATGATGTAGTCCATGCAGAAATAGAAGTACAATGATGTACACCTGAAATTTTTACAATGTTATAAACCAATGTTACTGCAATAAACAAAAAATTAAAAAGATAAATAAACAAAATAAATAAATAATAATAGTCTAGAAAAAAATAAAATAAAATAAAATCTAACTTAAAAAAAAAAAAAAAAAAAGCTATGTTAACTCTAAAGGTCTCCTACTCAAAGAATGGTCCCTGGATCAGCAGCATCAGCATCACTTGGGAACTGGTTAGAAATGCAGAATCTTGGGGCCTGAGTCAGAATCTGAATTATAACAAGATTCCAGATGATTCATTTGCACATTATGGTTGGAGAAGTGTAGATCTAAAGAAGGATGAAGGTAAGGAGGGACAGTGTGAGCTGCGGGAGGGGGCTGCATGACAGGCCTGGGAGCTGGGGGCTCAGGGGCAGCATAGTGTTGCATGGAGTCTGCCTCTGCCACCGGAGCAGCTGGGCCCCCCGGGCACCTGCCAATCACTGCGCTCCCCTCAGTAATCTGCCCCACCCACAATCAGAGCAGTCAGGCACTCAGTGCAGCTGGGCGGCTCAATTATAGGCTGTAGGCAGCTGGTGGAGATGGCTGTGTGTGTGCCGTCCAACGAGAGAAGGAAGCGAAGGGGAAGGAAGGCCCCTTGTACTGCCCTCCTTCCCCTCACAGCAGACACCCTCTTTTCTGGAGAACCAGGCTGCCAGCTCCAGCAATCAGATGCCCGTTTTCCCCCAGAGCCCACTCGCTGCCCAAAGCAAACTCCTGAGCCCTCTTGCCTGCTGTGTCATGGCCATAGTATCTAGATGGACCTCGATTGTGTGAATCTCTCTCCTCCCGAGAGGAGCTTCCTCTTACTGACTCACCTCTGACATATGTAGCCCTTTCATTCACCCAAACCCTCGCCTCTCCCCGGAACTTGACACATCAGAACATCAGACGGAGGTGGACCTGAGACTGGAGGGGCCACGCCATAATCATCCTTCCCGTATCTTCGGCATCTAGTACAGGCCTGGCACAGAGCACAGGCATGGAAAGTTCTGGATGAAGGAACGTGCACTCCAGTTTCTCTGAGAGGCAGCCGGCCAAGCTGCAGTGGGTGAAATGCCTTGCCACCATCTCGTATCAAAGCATGGGTGTCGGGGGTGGGGAGGGGAGGAACCCCAGATGACAGGGTACCCTGTGCTGCTGTCACTGCCCATTCCCCTACCTCCCAGAGGTGTCAGTGCTGGGAGGAGGTGCCATTCAAGTGAAGCCGACGCTCTGTCTCCCTATCCAGGTCCCCAAGGCTGTCCAGTGGGCTGCTCTCCCCGCCACCGTGTCTCAGCCCCAATCCCTGGGAGGGATGAAAGCTCTCTCCATCTCTCAGAACTTCCCCTGATGGTGATATTTCAAACACCCATTAGGTTTTATGGGCACTGCTTCCAGGGCTACAGGAGATGGCTTTGGGGCTGCGCTCCAAGCCCTTGGCTCTCCTTACAGCATGCTGATCCTCCTGGCTGCTGGGCCCATCTCCCCCTCACCCCTGCCCATTTGCCTTTCAGCCACCATGACAGTCTCCCTGATACCTGACCTTGACACTAAGGGGAGCTAGGCAGACCCCAGGCTTGTCACTGTGGCTTTGTAGGCCTGGAGTCCTCTGCTCTGCCTCTTTGGGGAGCAGGGTGTGTGTGCCTGTAAGTGTGTGTGCACATGTGTGCTTGTACATATGTATTTGAGGTAGTAACTCAAAGTTAGAGGAGACCTAGACCAGTTCATTCAAAGCTCTCATTTTGTAGATGAGGCTGGGAGAAGATAACAACAAATCCAAGGTAATGATAAAGTTGATGGTAATGGTGCTGATTACTGACAGCTACTTCCTCTGGGACACTTACTCTGTGTCACTCATTGTGTGAGGACTTCCCATGTTGTATCTAATTTAGTCCTCATGGTAGAGTAAATTTACAAATACAGAAACTGAGGCCCACAGAGGTTAAGTAACTTGCCTAAGATCACACAATGAGTGAGTGAAAGAGTGGAATTTGAACTCAGGGTGATCTGACTTAACATCTAGTAGCTTTAGTATCTAGATGTTAGTACAGTCATGCTTCACTTAACCACGGGGATGTGTTCTGAGAAATGCATTGTAAGGCGATTTCACCATTGTGCAAACATCACAGAGTGTACTTACGCAAACCTAGATGGCACAGCCTAACCTAGGCTACATGGTACTAATCTTATGGGACCCCTGTCACATACGCGGTCCGTAGTTGACTGAAATGTTGTTATGCTGCACATGACTGTATCTAGATGTAGTTAGTATCGCTCGTATTTAGAGAGGTGGTGACAATAACCAGTGCCCTTCCTGTCACAGGGAGCTGTGGCAGAGTTAATGAGCTCCTGTGGGGACGGAAGCTGCACAGGTAAGGGATTATTCTTCTCAAATGCAGAGCCCAGAGGAGAGCTAGGGTCTGCTGCTCCCCAATGCGATGTGCTTCCCTCGAGGTTATATCCTGCTGGGAAAGAGGCCCCTGCCCCCAGCCCTTTAGAGGATGCACATACTGTCCAGACTAGAATCCTGAGGACCCATGTGCTCCTCTGCCCAGGCTGAAGAGAAGTAGGTGGGAAGGGCAGGGGGAGGCGTCAGAAATGGGGCTGGGCCACTGCAGGTCAGGTCAGGATGGGGGAGGTCCAGACTTGAGGAGGAGCCTAGAGAACGCTGGCATGTTGGAGCCCTTGACAAGCTATGCTGATGTAGGAAAATGATGGGGCTGTTTGGAGGGTGGAGTAGAGGAGGCTGGGTTTAGGAGGGGATTATTTGCCCAACGCTGAGGGAATTCTCTTTCAAAGAATATGAAGAAGATGATGGGGAGAGAGTCATCCAGGTGTAAATTCAAATCCTGGCTCCACCATTTAATGGCTTCATGACCCTGGACAAGTTAAATCATTCTCTGGACCTCAGTTTACTTGTCTGTAAAACAGAGATAGCAATGTCCAACACCTAGGATGAAGACTCTGCAAGTATATAAGACATACAATAGTTGCTCAAAAATGTGGTCCCCTTTCCCTTCCTGCACCCTGCCAGTCACTTATAACAGGGGGACTCTGGGCAATTTACTGAATTTCCTTTATAACAATAACAGTAATAACAACAACAGTGACTACAACTCCCATTTACTGAGCATTCACTATGTGACAGGCACAGCACTAAGAATCTTATATTATCTCATCAAATCCTCCCCAGAACTCTATGGTAGATGCCATGCATCCATCCTGCCAAGGCCATGTAGCTAGAAAGTGGCAGAGCTGACATTCGAACCAGGTTAGTCACGAGAGGCTAGGTTATGCTGTGGTAACACATCCCCCCTCATCTCAGTGCTTTACAGCAGCATGCTGTGTGCCCGCCACAGGTCAGCTCCATTTCTGGTCCCTGTCCCCCTCTGAGACCCAGGCCAATGGAGCAGCCTCCATCTGGGACATCGTCAGTCACTGAGGCAAACGGAAAGAGACCTCACTAGGGTCTTGCCTGGCCTGGAAGACATACCTGTCCCTTTTGCTCACAACTCATTATCTCATTGTCCTCATCATGCAACCCACCCAACCACCACAAGGCCAGGAAGTGCAATCCTTCCAAATGCCCAGAAAAGGGGACAAACATAAAATTTGGAGCATATTACTGATGGTCACCATATCCAGTTTCTAATCACCACGCTCAACTGATTCCACAGTACCCTGAGCCTCACTTTCCTCACCTGTAAGGAGGAAGTAATAATTCTACCTTTCCAGATTGTCGTGCTGACTAAATGACATAGTCTACAAAAAGCCCAAGCCTGGCAATACTGAATCTTGGCCATCCGTGTTCATGTGTGAAGTTCAGGAATGCTCTGGGGCTGGTCAGTTCAACCCTTGTTTGGTGGCCTGACAACTCAAGCTATAGAATTCGGAAGGTTCCCATGAACGGAGAGGGCATACTTTGGAAAGTGCTACAGCTCTCAGTGCTCGTGAAGTCACCTTCAGGGGAGCCAGAGGGGAAGGAAAGTTTCCAGGATGACGATCAGCGGCCACAGCGAATGTGCAAATGTGATTATGTCAGCAAATACGCAAAGTGCTGTACGCTTCTGGAGGACTCTTCATTTAGGGCTAATTAAATACTTGGAAGCAGGAAGATTGAGAGGATTCTCTCGGGGAAGCCACTCCAGGCCAGCAGGACACTTCAGGGTCTATTTACAGCCTTTGGAAAGCTCCAGAGGAGGAGGAAGAGGGTGGCTCAATTCAGAACAACAATCTAGAGGAGGAATATGCGGCTATCAGGGCTGAAGTCACTCAGGACATTGCAGGGGCCTCCCGCCCCAACCTTGGTCTGTGAGGGTCTGAGGTCTTGTATGATGTGAGAAAATAGACCTGGGATTTGTGCTGGTGGCTGTGAAGGGGAAGCTGCCCATGGAATGGTGTGTATTAGTTTCTTATGGCTGCTATAACAAATTTCCACAAACTTGGTGGCTTAAAACAACATGAATATATTTTCTTACAGCTCTGGAGGTCAGAAGTCCAAAATCAGTTTCCCCAGGTTAAAGTCAAGGTATTGGCAGCGTTGGTTCTTTCTGGAGGCTCTGAGAGGAGAATCTGTTTCCTTGCCTTTTTCAGCTTCTAGTGGCCGCCTGCATTCCTTGGTTTGTGGCCCCTTCCTCCATCTTCAAGCCTCACCATTCCAGTTTCTGCTTCAGTCATCACTTGGCCTGCTGCTCTTCTGTCATCAAATTTCCTTCTGTCTCCCTCTTATAAGGACACATGTGATTACAATTAGGGCCAACTGGGATAATCCAGGATAATCTCCCCATCTCAAGATCCTTAATGTAATCACATCTGTAAACTCCCTTTTGCCATACAAGGTAACATTCGCAGTTCCAGGGATTAGGACCTGAGTATCTTTGAGGCCATTATTCAGCCGACCACATGGGGCATCTGAGATGGGTTGGAAAGCAAAAGGAGCAGCCGTGAACCCAGCCGCACTCCACAGATCTCCCCCTGGGATCTAGGGTAGGGGACCCTCTAGGCCATGGGTGGGACCTCTGTGGGACCACGAGAGAGCCAGTGTACACACCTCTTCCTTCAGCTGCGTAGCCAGTGCCCAATACACAGAGCTACAGAGCAGCAAAGACATGTCATGTCATCTATCAATCCATCTATTAACAAATATGTGTCCTATTTCAGGTGATTCAGGAGGCGATTCACACCTGGGGCCCTGCTGGTTCTCCAAGTTTGAGATTGAGCCCCTAGTAGGTGTCAGACACTGTTCTAGGTACTTGGGATACATCAGTAGACAAAGTCCCCAAAGCTTCCTCCCCTCATGGAGCTTATATTCTATCAGTGGAGACAGAACAGAGAATCAACATAAGTCAGTCACATAGAGTGTAAGGAGGTGACTGTGCTGCAGAGAAAAGAAAAAGTAAGGCAGGGTAAGAGGGATCAGGTGTGCTGGGAGGGACGGGGGCAGTGGAGGGTATTACATGAAGTAGTCAGGGGAGGCCTCATTGAGCAGGTGAGATTTAGGCAATGACTTGAAGGAGAGGAGGGGGGTTAGCTGAGTGGACATCTCGGGGAGAGAACTCTGGGCAGAGGGAAGAGCTGAGCAAAGGCTCTAAAGTGGAGTGGACAGAATGACAGGAGGTGAGGACAAAGAGGTAACTGGGGTCAGATGGGCTATAAGGGCCTCCGTGGAGCTACCCAGGCCAAACCAAAGAGAAAAGAGAAGACAAAACAAAACAAGGTCTCTGAACCCTCTGGTATGGTACTCTGGAAAATCCTCTGAACTGGGAGCTAGTTCTGGAGTGAGGAATTGCGTGACCTTGCTGACATCACTTTTCCTTGCTGAGATTCACTTTCCTCACCTATAAATTGAGAAGTGTGCACCAGATTCTTTCCCTCATCCATTCATTCAACGGATTTCATTAAGTGCCTGTGGGGCCCGGGCACATGGCACAGCCCTGCAGACACTAAGGTGAGTCATGCACAGCCTCTGCCTCCCTGTCCAGGTCCTTCCTGCTCTAATACTCTGTGCTGAAAGAATTGAGGGGCTTGGGCCTATAGATGAGAAGGCGTGATGATGGAAGGACTTTGATATCAACAAGGAATTAGACTTCTTCATACTCCCAGAGGATAGCACTGGATGGCTGGATGTTTTAGAGAAACAGATCTGAGGGTTAATATGAGAAAGATTTCTGCAACAGTGAAATAGGCTGTCATGAAAATTAGACTTCTTCATACTCCCAGAGGATAGCACTGGATGGCTGGATGTTTTAGAGAAACAGATCTGAGGGTTAATATGAGAAAGGTTTCTGCAACAGTGAAATAGGCTGTCATGAAAGGTCTCCTCATCATTGGAGGTCTGTAAGCAAAAGCGGAAAGAGCATTTTCTGGAGATGTCATAGAGATTTGGGTGCTAGATGGAGGCTAGACTAGATGGTTAAGGCCCAAGAGATCTCTAGGTACCTCTAACTCTGGAGGACACTGATACAAAGGCTGGTTGTGTCTGTTGGGATGTGTCAAGGGCCTTGCTTTGGGCTGAGAGACATATTGCTTTCCCATAAATACCAAGGAGAATGAGACAGTGGTCCCTGAAGCAGGAGGGCCGTGGGACTGCCTCACTGAATCTTGCCTTTCCACTGGGTGGTGTGGGAAGAACGCTCCTTAGCTGAGTTCTCCTGTGAGGCCTCACTATCTCCCCCTTGTTATGAGTGAGGCTGGCGCTTCTCTCATGCCTGCCCTCTCCCCATTGTCCCATCTCTCTATCTACTCACACAGCACTACAGGCTATTTCCTTTCTTCAGGTAATGGCAGCTCAGGGGGCCCAAATGTTCCCCATTCCAAGAAACACATTACTGCACCGGCCGCCCAGTGGCCACCTGAGTCCCACTGTGTCATTGCCCAAGAGAGCAGAGTTGTGGGAGCAGTGGGACCACAGCAGTCTGTTCAGTACATCCCCAGAAACAGGGAAGGCATCCAAGGATCCTGGATCCAGGGCTGGTGGCATCCTTCCTACCTCAGTTGAGAGCCTCCCTGCCCCAAGGAAGCCAGGAGAGCTCCAGAGCACAGATGCCAGATAGCTCCACTTTTCTTCCCTTCTGCTAATGCCATTCGTTCATTCACCCAACAAATATTTATTGAGTGTCTACTATGTGACCAGCACTCTTCTAGGTTCTGAGAATTCAACAATAAACAAAACATATAGAAATCCCTGCTTCTAAAGGATAGTGTCTTTAGTAAATGGTGTTGCGAAAACTGAATATCCACATGGAAAAGGATGAAACTGGACCCCTCTCTTATATCACTCACAAAAATTAACTCAAAATGGATTAGGGACTTAAATATAAGACCTGAAACCATAAAAATCCTGTAAGAAAACATAGGGAAAAAGCTCCTTGACATTGGTTTTAAGCAATGATTTTTTGGATCTCACACCAAAAGCACAAACAACAAAAGCAAAAATAAAGTGAGACTACATGAAATTAAAAAGCTTCTGCACAGCAAAGTAAACCCTCAACAAAATGAAAAGGCAGTCTACAGAATGGGAGAAAATATTTGCAAACCTTATATCTGATAAGGGGTTAATACATAAAATACATAAGGAACACATACAACTCAATAGCAAAAAAATAATAACAATAAACTGATTTAAAAATGGGCAAAGGACCTGAATAGATATTTTTCCAAAGAAGATCTTCAAATGGCCGACAGGTACAAGAAAAGATGCTCAATATCACTAATCATCAGAGAAATGCAAATAAAAACACAATGAGATATCATCTCACACCTCTTAGGGTATATATTATCAAAAAGACAAAAGATAAATCTTGGCAAGGGATGTGGAGAGAAGGGAACCTTTGTGCACTGTTGGTGGGAACGTAAATTGGTGCAGTCACTATGGAAAACAATATGGAGGTTCCTCAAAAAATTAAAAATAAAACTACTGTATGATCCAGCAATCCTACTTCTGGGCATACATCCAAAGGAAATGAAATCAGGATCTCAAAGAGATATCTGCACCCCCGTGTTCGTTGCAGCATTATTCACAATAGCCAAGATATGGAAACAACCTAATTGTCCATCAATGGATGAATGGATAAAGAAAATATGCTTATATATACAATGGAATATTTATTATTCAGCCATATAAAGAGGAAATCCTGCTATTTGCAACATGATGAACCTGGAGAGTATTTTGTTAAGTGAAATAAACCAAAGAGAGAAAGAAAATAAAGTCGAACTCATAGAAGCTGAGAGTAGTTGCCAGGTAGTTGCCAGGGGCTGGCGGTGAGGGAAATGGGGAGATGTTGGCCGAAGGGTACAAACTTCCGGTTATAAGATGAATAAGTTCTGAGGATCTAATAATCAGCATGGTGATGATAGTTAATAACGCTATATTGTATACCTGAAATTTGCTAAAGGAGTAGATCTTAAGCATTCTTACACACACGAAAAGGTAACTATGTGAGGTGATGGACATGTTAATAAATTTGATTGCATAATCATTTCGCAATGTATACATATATCAAATCATCACATTGTATACTTTAAGTATACACAATTTTATTTGTCAATTATACCTCAATAAACCTGAATGGGGAATAATCCCTGCCTTTGGGGGGCTTACATTCTAGTAGGGGGAAACAGATAATAGACAAGACAAATGAACACAATATAGTGTGTTAGGTGGTGACCAATGCTGTGGAGAAGCAACATAAGGAGCGCTGGGGGAACATCCTTTTAGATGGGGTGGTCAGGAAAGGTCTCACTGAGAAGGTGACATTTGAGGGAGGCAATGGCCACTTGGGTCACAGATAAGCTGTTGCTCTCCGAGTCTCCCCTCCCCTCTTCCCAGGCTCCACCTTTGGGCCACTGTGACAGTCTGCTCAGGAACAACACCTTTCGGGTCGTATTGCTGTATTTAACTCTTTTAGAGTGTTCACAGCCCATTACCTCATTTATTTATTCATTCTATTGATTCCTTTGACTTGTAATGGGAAGGAAACTCACAGCTTTTGAATAGATACTATGTCCTACACGGTGCTACCTGCTTTTCATCCAGCACTCATTTAATCCTCACAACCACCTATGGAGGTAAGTATGGTTATGTCCTATTTAGACATGAGAAAACTGAGGTTAGGCACTGTAGGTATCTTAACCAGGATCATGTAACTAGTAATCTGAGTAACTGAGATTTGAGCTCCAGTCAAGTCTGGCTCCAGAGTCTGTGCTATTTTCACGACACCATGAATCTTGATTTTCCTAACTGTCCGTGTGGTGGGAAAGAGGAAGCAGGTGACAGAATATCTAAGAGATGGGGCAGGCAAATTTGAACCAGGTGATGCTGATATTGCCTTCCCCATTCTAGATTAATAGTTGCTGAACTATATTATTCTCAAAAGAAGTCCTATGAATTTGGTAGACAGGTGAGTTTAGTAGGCAGGGCAATTATTCCTTTATTCCCATTTGATAGGTGATGAAACCAAAGACAATTTAGCTGGTTTGCCCAAGGTCACACAGAGTTTATGGTGGAACCAGGGCTAGAACCGACTTGTTCTATTATTTCCATTCTTCTCACTGCTTCTTTTTAAAAATCCATTCAATTTTTTTGAATAGGTAATATATTTACATGGTATAAAATTTAAAGAAATAACAGGGTAGATAGAGAAAACGTCTCCCTCCCCACTCTGTCCCCCAGATCCACATCCCACCCCCCAGAAGCATTATAGTTTGTTATGTTTCCTTCCTCTTTGCTTGTGGAAAAGGTAGAAGACAGAATCAGATCTTCACGTGTGCTGCCCTAGCTTGGCTTAGGGTTCTAAACCAGGCTTGGACAACTTAGCTGAGCAACCTTGGGCAAGTCATTAAATGTCTCAGAGTTGTAGTTCGTCATCCGTAAAATGGGGACAACATCACCTACCTCAGCGCGCTCTAGTGAGTTTCAAAGTGAAAGTGAGAACATACATGAACACAGATTGTAAACCACGCAGTGCGGTACAAAGCTTGGTCAATGTTATTATTCTCTGCCTCTGCTTTCTTCTCTCTGGAAGAGCCCAGAAATGACCACTGTGTTGTCACTACCTCTCAGAGACAGTGGAGAGGATGGATGGGAGATGGGACTCATTTCTACAGGATGAAAGGAAATGATTCAACTGGTACCAAGTGCAATTAAAGTTAGATATTAGAAGAAACTTCGTTTTGGAATCCCAAGGGAGCTTGTGAGGTTTCTTTCTTTGAAAATTTCTCAGAAAATACTAATAACAATATATTAAGGGGCTGGCCCCGTGGCTTAGCGGTTAAGTGCGTGCGCTCTACTGCTGGCGACCCGGGTTCGGAACCCGGGTGCGCACCGACACACCGCTTCTCCGGCCATGCTGAGGCCGCGTCCCACATACAGCAACTAGAAGGATGTGCACCTATGACACACAACTATCTACTGGGGTTTTGGGGGGAAAAGTGAATAAATAAATAAAATTATTAAAAAAAAAAAAAATAACAATATATTAAGACACTAATCTTCCCAGAAGCAAGGGGATGGATAAAAATGCTTCTCCAGTCTCTTCCTTTCTAGAAATTAGAATTTAAGTAAGAGAGAAATTTAAGCCAATCCATCTTCTTTCCCCAGGTCCAGTTCTGGGGTGGTCAGATAGACTAATGGGCACTCACCATGAATAAGATGACCTCTCTGGTCCCTTCCTCCCCGGAATTTAGTAGTTCTCTTGAGTTAAAAAGAAATTCAAGCCAAACGACCTTCTGTTCCCAGGTCCGGCTCTGGAGTAACCAGATGGGCTAATGACCAATCACCAGCCCCATTAAGGCCTTGCATTTGCTACCAGCTTGCTAATCTCAGATGCACTTTCCAGGCTGACCTTCTACCCTGGAGTTGGCTCTGTTGTTTGGGGCACAGAAAACAAGCTTCCATCTCAAGGAGATGAAAAAGCTAGAATTTGATAAAGGTTTGGGGAAAGAAGTAGGTGGAAAGTGTCATCTTGTAGGAAAAAGACATACTCAAGTGGCTGGAACATCCCCTTCTTGGATACCCACATGGACTGGAGTGAGACCTCCATCCTCCTGTGCCAGAAAGGAGGGGAAGGGTTAGAAGGAAGGATGGGACCCTACCGGCTCTGTGGTTTCTTATACTCAAGATTTCCTTACAGCTTGTGTGAAGGATTACCACCTTCCTTTTGAAAACAAGTCCCCCAATCTCCAAAGTTTAGCGGCAGGAAGATCTCCAGGCGGATGGGACAGTGGGACCAAGCACCCCATCACAGTCCCTTGAGCTTCACTTTGCTCAGGTGCTTCTCTCTCTCAGACCATTGCTGCTGCCACCACACTGGCCTAATCAGAACCAAGCCCCCCTCCTTATCCTCCCCTTAGAGCAGAGGATGAAGGTTGGGAATTCCCACATGAATACATATTAAGGGAAGAGACAGGGAAATAAGCAAAGGGACATGCAAAGACCAGAATAGTCTGTCTTGTCCAGCGCAGGGTGCTCAGGTCCTGTAACCGGCCAAATCCTTCCTGGTGTCTCAAAATAGCTGCATAGAGTCCCAAAGGCACAGCACAACTTCACAGGCCCCTTGCTTGGGTTTCTTATTCCTATCCCTGCCTTTCCGCATGTGGAAGATGGCAATTTAAGCACATACCTCCTAGGACCAAACTCTCAGTCATCGTGACCTTTTGGGGTCAATATTTTTTTTTTTTTTTTGTGAGGAAGATCAGCCCTGAGCTAACATCCATGCCAACCCTCCTCTTTTTGCTGAGGAAGACTGGCTCTGAGATAACATCTATTGCCAATCCTTCTCCTTTTTTTCCCCAAAGCCCCAGTAGTTAGTTGTATGTCATAGTTGTACATCCTTCTAGTTGCTGTATGTGGGATGTGGCCTCAGCGTGGCTGGAGAAGCGGTGCATCGGCGCGCGCCCGGGATCCAAACCTGGGCCGCCAGTAGCAGAGCGCGCGCACTTAACCGCTAAGCCACAGGGCCGGCCCCTGGGGTCAATATTGAGAGAAAAAGCCCCACTGTGCCACTTCAGGATCTGCATCCTGTCTGGTTAGAGGGCTAGAAAAGGCCTCTCGCAAGGTGACAGGAGGCAGGAAATAACCCCATCCTTCTAGAGAAGCCCCACCCCATGCACCCAGACTCTACAGAACAATATCACACACCAAAAACTCTAGCATCACTTCCATACTATGCGGAGGGGCTGCAGGGGTCACCAGTCCCAAACTGACTGTGAAGCCCCATACCTGACATTTGCAGAAACTGGCTTTGCTGGGACCAGGATGGTAGAGAGCAGTATATCTGAATCCACTTCGTAGGGAAAATAGTTAACTTAATGGTCCATTAAGTCGCTGCATATTCTTACTTATGACACTCTTTAATAAAAATATCTTTAATTAGTGGGCTTATGTACGGCCAGCCCAATGAGCCTGCCCTTTCAATAAGAGTAATCAAGGCAGGAGTGGGGACCCCATCCATTCCCGGGATTGGAGCCAGAGTCCAATCAGCCTGGGTCTAAATCCAAGAGAAGGCTCTGGGACTCAGTGTAATCAGGTGGTTAAGAGCTCAGGATTTTGAATCTATAAGACCTAATACCATACCTTCCACATACCAGCTATGTAATTCTGCACAGATTGCTTAACTTCTCTGTGCCTCAATATTCTCACCTGCAATATGGGAATAATAATATCTTCTTCGTAAGAAATAAGGATTAAACAAGCTGAAGAGCTTGGTACAGTGCCTGGCACATAGTATGCTTGACAAATGGTAGGTACTGTTGGTGGAGTGGTGGTGAACCAGGCCGTTCCAAGGTCCAGGGCCTTGATAGAGAAAAGGTCCTGATGGAACATGATGGAACATCATGGAAAGAAAAACCAGGAGGGAAGAGACCCTCCTGTGACACTGCTCCTCCTCTCTCCTCCCTACAAAGGCCACTGCTGCCTCTTTGGGCAGGGGAACTGGGAAAACTGAGTCAGGCATCTTCCCATCCTGCTGGTTCCCACCCTCTCCCTGGGTAGACAACCCCTAAATGTTTTAACCTCCATGCCAGGATGTGTCCAGTCCCTGGAACTGGGTGGAGGAAAGGCTGCACCTGTCTGTTCTCCCTATGCCATCCCCGGAGCCGGGGGGGGGGGGGGCGTCTCGTAGGGACTCCGTGAGCAGGTGCCACCCTGGGTATCTAACCAGTGGGGCTTCGTGAATCCCTCTCCTCCAGGTGATGGAGGTTGAAGCTACATTTAGTACCATGATAACAAACCGTAAGCCCCCCTCAGCCCTTCCCTAGCAGGTGGGCCCCTCGTGGGGCTGGGTGTTACTACTGGTTGCAGAATTTCTGTAAGTTTATATGTTTTAAAAGGTCAGGCTCTTTGGTGGTAAAAGTTTTACAGACCAGTAAAAATTTACTGGAGAAGTTGGGAAACACAGCTGTGATGCAAACGCTGGAGGCAGGAGTCTCGAGGATCTCAGTTCCATCTATAAATTGCTGTGGGAATGGAGGCAAGTCATGGAGGCTCTCTGGGCTCTGTGTTTTAACCTGAAAAATGGAAGCGAGAAAAGTGATAATGGGTATGACAATGTGCATACATGGATGGGTGGAAAGTTCTAGGCACATATGTGAGTACAGTCCTCCTTCCCATGGTGCTGGGAGCAGCTGGCACAGACGGAAGGCCCAGGCCTGCAGGTCCTGTAGTCTCAGAGGTTTTCATTGCCCACGCTGGACCACTGCCATCTGCGTGTCTGCCTCCACTCCCTGGGAGGAGACTGGCCGTCTGCAGGCAGAGATCAGGAATCAAATTAGCCAGGCCTCTGCTTTTCCCTCATCCTCACCGGCCAAGGAGAGTTCATCAAGGACTCGCACTAATGCTTATCTTGTTTAAAAGGGGCAAAAGTGACTCCACAGTTTCATTGCAGGCAATTTACACCCCGCCACTGGCCACGGCCCCAACTCCCTCCCAGCCCCGTTGTGCCATCAAATCCATTAATAGGAAATTTCTTCAGGGGAAACTTGATTGCTGCTCCATCAGAGAGGCGCACAGGCAATACATCTCCATTCGAGGCTGTGCCTGCCCGGCTCGCTCTAATCCTGTTACCTAAGAGGCTAATTCCCTAATGCACACACTGTGCCGAAGACATCTTCTTCTCTCCCTAACACAATTGGGCAGTCCCAGAGGATTCCGGGAGCTTGGTGCAGAAATGAAGGCTTGGGGACCGTGGCGCAGGGTCTCCAGGCTTTCTCACTGCCCCCGAGTCGTAGCACACACCCATGGCTGGCACTCCACTCCACAGTGTGGAGAGCCCACTTTCCAGAGTCCCGTGGTGGGGAGGGGTCAGCCACATTCAGGCACCCTGGTTTCACAGCTCTGCCTCCTCCTGCTGCCGGGGCCTCATCTTTCCTCCTCCTCTTCCTTCTGTCCTTTTCTTCTTTCTCTTTTCCTCTTTTCCCCCCTCTCCTCTTGCCTTTTACTCCAATCTTCCTCTTCCTTCTCAGTTTCCTACCAATTTTTCCTTCTTTTCTCATCTTCCTCTTATTTTTTACCTCTCTCCCTTGTTGTCCTCCACATTTCTCCTTTTCTTCAGTTTTACCTTCTGTTTCTTTTCATCCTCTTCTGGCCCCTTTCCCTCCTGCTTTGGCGCTGCCCCTTTCAGAACAAGTTCAGTGCTTGCTGCTTCTTCCTGGCTCTCCGTGTCCAGGTGGCTCAGCTCTGTGGAAAGAATGGGCCCCAGGTACCGGCCTCGGCTTGGAGCAAAAGATGGGGAGTGCCTCGTGGATATACACAGGGAGCCCCAAGGGGTACAAATGGGGCATTTGGGGGCAGTGGTTAGGGTTCTGTGGGGGAGCAGTTAAATGTCTGTTTTTTTGTTGGTTTTTTTTGCTGAGGAAGATTCGCCCTGAGCTAACATCCGTGCCCAGTCTTGCTCTATTTTTTAGTATGTGGGCTACCAGCACAGCATGGCCACTGATAGAACAGTGTAGATCCATGCCCAAAAACCGAACCCCAGGCCGCAGAAGTGAAGCATGCCAAACATAACCACTAGGCAACCAGGGCTGGCCCAGTGTCTGTTCATTTTTAAGGATGAAACAATCATAATGGAAACCCCAAGTGAGTCTGTGACTGCTAAGCTCAAATCCCGGCAGCGGCCACATGGAGGGACCCCATCAATGAATGGTATAATGCTGTATGCAGATTTCATAATGCACATGAGCAAAAGGAGAATCCTTCTAGAAATTTGCAGCAGATTTCTAAGTGGTAATGGCCATAATTGGAGGTGAACATGAGCCTAAGAATCTTTGTTTATCACTCCAGATGTTGGGCTTGAGGACACATTTAGGAATCCACAAGTGCTCCTTCTGAGTTTGAGCCCCTTCAAGACCTCAGCCTGGAGGCCAGGGGGCAGCCTAATTCTTCCTGCCTTGCCTTGTCCCGCTGTCAAGCCTGGATTCTGTGTACAATCACTCTGGGGTATCCGGCTCTTTAAATTCCCTAGAAGTGTGGGGCCACCTATTTTCTTCTATTCTACCACTTGTCCTCATCTCTGTTCCTCCAAAAAGAATTCTTGGAGATGATTTTCCTTGTTTTTCTGAATTGTGCAGTGAGGAAGCACATGACTTAAGAGAAGGATAGCCCAACATCCTTGAGCTTGCCTGAACATTCCAGGGCCGAACTCTGCCCAACGGCCTATGAAGGGACTCCATTAGGGAGAAGCGTGGTGCTATGTGCAGATTCCATCATGCACACGAAAAAATTCAGACAGAAAAATCCAGACAGAACCAAAAAGGACTCACCCCTGACAGAGGTGATTTTTTTTTTAACTTAACTACAATTCAGAAAATTCTTCCTTCCTACAGTGTTCTCAGCCTATGCTACACTTAAAACTCAGCTGGAAAAGGGATTAAAAGGAATGAAAATGTTTTGTTGTTGAAGTTTGCCATGATTTGATACAGGGGCATCTTGCCTTTAACACACTCGAGGTAGAAACGCCCACATCTACTCACCTGGGGAAGTGGGGGTGGGATTCCTTCCAACAGAAATTCACGGCAATTCTTTTCTCAGATAATTTTGGTGGTACGTGATTGGGTATCTGAGGGATAGATACTTGCCTATTTAACTTACAAAGAAAAAAGAAACACTTCTTTCAAGAAAACAATATTTTTAAAAAATTATTTTATTGAGGTCATATTGGCTTATAACATTGTGTAAATTTCAGGTGTTCATCACTATATTTCAGTTTCTGTATAGACTGCATCATGTTCACCGCCAATAGTCTAGTTTTGTCCACCACCATACATATGTGCCCCTTTACCCCTTTCACCCTCCCCTCACCCTTTTCCCCTGGTAACCTGTTCTCCTTATCTATGTATTTCTTTGTTTATCATCCACACGAGTGAAATCATATGGTATTTGTCTTTCTCTTTCTGACGTAAGGAAAACAACCTTTAAAAGAAAAGTGTTGAGCATGCTCATGAAATGATATTAAGCAAAAAAGGGTCTGGATACAAAATTACATATATGGTATATTAACTTCATTGTATACATATTATAGAAGGAAATTATAGAAGAATATACACCAAAATATTAACAGTGGCTGTCTCTGGGCAGTAAGCCTATGGATGATTTTAATTTTTCTTCATATTTTACTACAGTGAGCATGTGTTACTATTATATTTTTACAACCCTATTTACTATGTATATTAAAAATATATAAATATATATGTATAGCATAAAATTATCTATATAAATTACTACTTAAATATTTAAATATGAATATTTAGATGAGGACAAAAGGGCAAACATGTGGTGACCCCAGGTCTCCTTCTTCTGTCTGCAGAGATGCACAGTCACCTGCTTAGCTAGGGCACTGTGTCACCCTATGGAGCGAGAGAATGGCCCTCCTGCTCCTCCCATCTCACCCCACCCTGCCCCAGCCCAGTGCTACAGAAACATATTTGTCGTGGGACACAAATGAAGGCAGCAGCCTGGAGCACCTCCCAGCAGACAGGCTGCGCTCTTGCTCCAGGGGGTCCTGCAGCCCCCGTCCCCAAGTTAGTCCCTGGGGAACTTGGCCAGGCCACCTGGCTGAATTGGTGGACTGAGCTCCAGCTGCATGACATCAGCTGGGCGGGCTCCCCTCTCACTGGTTCCCCGCCTCCCTCCTGCCCTGAAACCTGAGCCAGCTGAAGGACTGATTGCAGGAAACTTGGCGGCTTCCCAACCCTCGTGGCCGGGGCAGTGCAAGGCTGCAGCCTCAGAAGTTGCAGGGAGCACTCGGGAGACGCAGGCTGGCTGGGACACGAGGCTGGCAGAGTGCGGGCAGGCTGGTCCTCCGCGGGACTCACTCTGAAGGCCACTCCAAGGCACCCCCACACCGCGGGAAGCACACCATGCTGTTGTGGGTGCCACAGGCACTGCTTGCCTTGCTTCTGCCCACACTCCTGGCACAGGGAGAAGGTAAGGGGACGGTGGGAAAACACGCAGGGATTGGCTGGTCATCTACAGGGGTGGGGTAGGGGATGCTTGATTCCTCCAAGGGTTGGGGGAGCGGTTTATGGAGTGGATGCTGCTGCAGGAAAGTCAGGAATCTTACCACAGAGGAGCATGAGGGAATTTTAAGGCACTGTGGTCCAGCTAGAAAGTTGGGGAGGGTGAGTCCCCAGTGAGAGCTGGGGAGCAGAGCAGCAGCTGCTGTATCAGAAATGCTAGACCGGTGCTAGAGGGGGGCCCCTCTCCTCTTTGCCCTGCCCCTAAGCCCATTGAATGGCAGCTGCAAGGAACCTTCGAGCTCATTTTGTCCACCGCTTCTTGTTATAAATGGGAACACTGTGGTCCAGAGAGGGGAGTAATTCACACAATCTCACACAGCTCGTAACAGCAGAGTGAGATGAGAACTAACATAGATGTCGTTCCTCAACTTCCCTGGTTCCATTGCACGGGTTCTCCGGGCCTTCATTTTCTCAGTTCCCTCTCAGGACTAACTCCAGTAACACCAAACTTTGCTCTGCATCCCCCACCCATCCTTTCCTGCTTCGTGTGGATACAGGGTGTTTTAGTCCCAAAAGGATCCGTTTCCTTTGGCTGCAGACAGTACTCGTTCCGCATTTTGGAAGGTTTTCTCCCCATCCAGAGCTGGTTGAAGCTGGGGCTGGGGCACAGTTAGGATGCCATCCAGGGCTGGACAGACATGAAGGGCTCATGGGCACAGAAGTTTTCTTCCCCGTGACTGTCATCGGGGAAACTCAGTGGTACAAGCAGGCCCAGGCTGCAAGTTATGACTGTGGTCTGGGGAGAAGACCCAGACTTGGCTGAGGAGGAGTTCTGTCCCTCCCAGCAAGAGCCCTTCACTCTGAGGCGTGTGGGGCCCCATCTGGTTCCCTCCAAACTGGTCAGAGTCCCAGATAATAGGATCTGGGCTGTTGCTGGTGTAGTGAAGACGCACAGGGATCTGGGTTTGAATCTCCGTTCCTCCACTTGCAAGGCACAGGACTCACCTTTCTGAGCATTGGGGATCCTTGTCTATACAATGGGCTATCATGACAGCCACCCTAGTGGGCTGTTCTAAGATAGAAGTGAATAAGTTAACTGATATTATTCCAAAGAAGACACTCAATAAATGGTCTCTTGTGTTCCCTCTCTCTCTCTCTCTCTCTCTCTCTGCTCTTCTCTGCCCTCAGGGAAGCTGACAGTTTATCAGGGATGGGTGGGTGAGGGGCAGGAAGGGGAGGGTGTAGGACCAACTGACTGCACAGGCTGCACACTAGATAGACGAGATGAGCAAAGAGGGAGTCTTGTTTGGAGGAAGCCAGGCCTGCTGGCTCCTGGTCTGTGAAAGACCCTGGTCTCCCCCTGCCTGTCCCCTCACATCCCTGCAGCCTGTACCCTGGTCCTCTAGGGTGGTCCCCCTTCCCCACCCTAGGCCTTTCATCTTCATATCTCTTGACGCCTTTCAGGAAGTGTCTCTACTGTTTCCCAGAGGGATAGCTGAGGTGCCCATGACATCCCCATAGAATGGGGCTAGGGCCTAGGAGTTGGGTTTTCTCGTCGCTATTTGTCTTTGCAGTCCTCCAGCTCTGGGAACAATTTGGTTTCTCCTCACTACCTCTCCACCTCACCCCTAACCCTCTCCCTAACCCCATCAAATTTGCCCACAGAGCAACCCTAGGAAGGAGACCCAGCAAAGCCTCTCCTAGGATTCTGCGTGTGCGTGTGGTGGGGAGAGGGAGAGGATCTTCTCGGGGTGGATTTTGCAGGAAGGAGAGGCAGTATCTGTTTCCTTGGATGCCCCTCCTTCTTTGTCAGTTGCAGGCCAGGGTCAAGGAGACAATGAGGAGCTGTGCAGATGCTGAGATCTGACCTTGGCTGAGGCAAACCCTCATGCATACCACTGGGCTTAGAAATTGTGCACCTGGGGCCCCATTTCCTTACACCCTTCTCACCTTCCAGTATCCCACATGCAGGGCAGCTTCCCTTTGGCTCCCCAGAGCCCCTCATCCAGGGCCCCACAGGCCACCTCCTCTGGGCAGGTCCCTACTCTCGAACTTTCTCAGCCCTTGGCCTGCTTCAGACCCCACCTGTCCTGTGTCACCTGCTTTTGCAGCCCAGCTCCATCTCTCGTGTAAATGAGCACGTAGGTTACTCTTATGAGACGATACCTTTGAATTTTGGCAGGAATCTCTGCAGACAAAATGCTCTAGTGATGGGAATTTCAGTCTGTGGGGGTATCTGGGAATTTTGTGAGGTGGGAACGGTGGGGACACTTTCCTTCTAATAGCTTTCAAACCAGGGCAAGAGAACTGGGGGAGACTCAGGCTCTGATGTCCACTTTGAACTGTTCTCCTTCCCAGCCAGGCAAAGGGGGGGACCCCAGGCTCGTAACACCTCCAGGCCCGCTCTGCTCAGGCTGTCAGATTACCTCCTGGCCAACTACAAGAAGGGCGTGCGACCCGTGCGGGACTGGAGAAAGCCAACCACCGTGTCCATTGATGTCATGGTCTATGCCATCCTCAGCGTGGTGAGTGCTCGGCCCCAATCTGCCCGGCTCAGAGGTGGGCCTTTTGGGATGGGAGACCAGGTGACACCAAGTCACCCCCTGGGCAGCACGGTGGGCACTCAAGTACCCATGGTACCTGTGGTCTGGCACCACAGTTCAGGGCAGACTGCAGTACCCACCATCTGCACGGCTGCCCACACAGAAAACTGGTCACCTGTGTGGCTGCCTCTCCAACACCCCTACAGCCAGCGGGTCACTTACCACATGTAGTTCTTCACACATTGTATCATGGTAACCATCTCCCTGTGTAAGCTGTGTGAGGGTTCAGGCTGTCCTATTCCCCTCTATGCCCTCGGTGTCTTACGCAGGTCCCTGGGACGTGGTGGGTGTTACTAAATGGTTGTTGAAGAATTAATCATAAATCAATTTAATCAATTCTTTCATCAATTACTGTAGTAGGGGGGGTGCACTTCCCAGTAGAGGAGATCGGACATTGTGCAGAGATAAACAAGAAGATAATTACAGAGATGCAGGGCACTGTGTTGGGGTAGGTGGGAGAGAACTGACTTCACGTCTCTACTGCAGTCAATATGTCTATTTCGGAAAGGGAAATTGAGAACTGGATGGGAGGGAGGGAGAGTGATGAATTTTTCACTCTATGTGGTTTTGTACCTCTTGACTTCATACTCGGGCAAGAGACGGGTACAGATATATAGATATATATACATACAAATAAAAATATAGAGATATGTATGATATTGTTATATATGCCTTCTATTATCTTCTATGATGTTATATATAGTATATATGTAAAATATTCATAACATAATAGACATACATATAATACGCATAATATAATAGAAGGTATATACAAATATATATATGAAGTTAAAAAAGTTATATTTCTTTCTAGGTGTGTCCCAGTAAAAGACCACTTTTCCTGGCTGGCCCCATTCCCCCACCCTTTTTCTTCACTCTCACTTCCTGAGGGAACAGGGACACAAATCAGCTACTTTTGGGGCTGGTATGTGCAGGTGGACCCCAGCCCACAGGGCCACCCATGCTTAGCTCGCTTTCTTTTCACAGGATGAGAAGAATCAGGTACTGACCACCTACATCTGGTACCGACAGGTGAGCAGACCAGCCCCTCGTCCGCCCCCACTTCCTGGGATGGGGACTTAGCCTTCCGGGAAGGATTTCTCCACCTCAGAGGAGTCAGGAACCTCAGAGGTGCGGTGAGGGAAGGGGAGGAGAGATTCAGAGGCACATTCATGGGATCCGGGAGTCTGGACTCCTCTAATCTCAGGACTGGGAATGGAAGGAAGCTTCAAGATTGGTGCAGGAGAAATCCTCCAAACTCCTCTAGTTTCTGAGGTTTTTCACAGCATCCCAAACAAGCACTTGTCCAACTTCTGTTGATCAAACTCCTCCAGTGACGGGGACCTCCGAAGGCAGCCACTTCACTTTCAAACAGCTCTAATTGCTAGAAAGTTCTTCCTTGTATTAAGCCAGATTGGACACAACCAAATTGGGTGATTGAAACAAGAAGACTCCACCCACTTAGTCTTCAGATCTTTGGCCATTTCCTCACTCTTCTAGCTTCTTTTTTTTTTTTTTTTTTTTTTGTGAGGAGATCAGCCCTGTGCTAACATCTGCCAATCCTCCTCTTTTTTTGCTGAGGAAGACTGGCCCTGGGCTAACATCCGTGCCCATCTTCCTCCACTTTATATGGGACACCGCCACAGCATGGCTTGCCAAGCAGTGCGTCAGTGCGCGCCCAGGATCTGACCGGCGAAACCCGGACCACTGCAGCGGAGCGCGCACTTAACCACTTTTGCCACCGGGCCGGCCCATCTTCTAGCTTCTAATGGGCATCAGTCAGGCACCGAGTGTGGAGGTCTCTGAGGCCTTGGCAGCATTTCTGGCTTGGAGCTGGTAGAGGGTGGGGGGACAGCACACAGTGGAGGCTGCTGTCCACTAGCTGGTTGTACTCCGGCAGACTCCGAGTCTGTGGGGAGGACGCCAGAGCAGAAGGGAAATCAAAGTGGCTGAAGAGAGGGGGGCAGGAGGATGGGGACAGTGCATAGAGGTCAAACCTGAGAGAGGCTCTGGGGACACGCCTGGCATATTTGGGTCTCTGTTAAGTCCCTTTTCGCTCCTCATGGGCACACTCCACCACCACCACCAGCTCACAGGACAGGGAGTGGGGTGACGGAAGAAGCTAGAATGCTGATTCCTGACACACTGCTCCCTTTCTGTCTTGGAGAATCCCTTAATACAGAGCATACCCCACCTCAAGGGAGGGGACTCAAGCTGAAGGAGCAGAATTAGAGACACAGACTAGACTCAGGCCCTGCCCACAAGGAGCTCACAGACTAGCGGCGGCCACAGACACATGAAAAGACAATTAAATGCAGCAAGACAGCCACTCCAATGCAGCAAGGACAAGATGCCAACCGTGAGAGCATAGAGGAGGCACATAGAAACCCAGCCTGAGGATGGGGGTCACAGAAGGTTCCTGGAGGAAGGAATAGACAGAGGCCTTAGTGAACAGACAGAGGCCTTAGTTAAGTCTGGAAGGATGAGTAAGACTTTCCTCACTATGGAAGATGGGGATTACAGTATGGTAGAGGGAGAAGGGTATGCAGAGATGTGGAGTGTTTCGTTCCATATGGCTGGAGAATTCTAATTCTGTAGAATTTTTTTGCATGGCAAAGAGAAAAAAATGAAGCTAGAAAGATGGAGGCCAGATCATGAAGGCCTTTGCTGGCCATGAGGTTTAACTTTATCCTAAGTGCAACGGGGTGCCACTGAAGAATGTTAAGCAAGGGAATGACGTGACCAAATTCACATTTTGGATCAGTCATTCTGGCAGGGTAGTGGAGAGTGTATTGATTAAAACTTAACAATAGGGCCAGCTCCGTGGCTTGGCGGTTAAGTGCGCGCGCTCTGATGCTGGCGGCCCGGGTTCGGATCCCGGGCGCGCCCCGGGGCACCGCTTCTCCGTCCAGCGCGGGGCTGAGTCCCACGTACAGCAGCTGGAAGGATGTGAACCTATGACATGCAACTATCTGCTGGGGCTTTGGGGGGAAAAAAGTGAATAAATAAAATCTTAAAAAAAAAAAAAAAAAAAAAAAAAACTTAACAATAACCATCTCTACCCTATAAGGTGCATGTCATTATCCCTACTTATATATGTGCACACCAAGACCCAAGAAGCTATTTGTCTAAGATCCCTCAGTTGGAGGACAGGGGATTCAAAACATTAGAAACGACCCAACCCCTTCCTGGGATAGGCTGCACCTGCCTACATCTTATTGCATGCAGTGAGTGTGTGAGTACAGAGGTGGGGGGACTCTCGGGTACTGCTGAGTGATTTGGGTGCCACCGACACCCAGGTTCCCCCAAGGAGATGCCCACCTGTTGCCTGGGTGCTGAGCGGTGAAGTCGGCCTGAGTTGCCGATGACCCCTCCCCAGACGGAGGGGCTGCCCGTGACCGTTCCTGCTCCTCCCCTAGTACTGGACTGATGAGTTCCTCCAGTGGAACCCTGAGGACTTTGACAACATCACCAAGTTGTCCATCCCCACAGACAGCATCTGGGTCCCGGACATTCTCATCAACGAGTTGTGAGTACTGTTCTTAGATGCTGGGCCGCCGGGTGGCTGAGGGGCTGGGAAGGCAGGGAGCAGGGAGACAAGGTTATTGCTGTTGCTCTTGAGATGTCCCACCCAGATGTGCAGAACTGTAGGCCAAGTTGACTTGGGCCCAAATTGCCCTTTGCTTTTTTTTCCCCCCTTTTACTTTTTTAAAACTCCTCTTTTCTATGCCTGATGTTGAAACTCTATACCTTTTGGTCCAAGGGCTCCTTCCTGGGGAAAGGAAGCCAGTGAATGAATTCACACTGTTATAATAGCCAAATGAAGGACAGCTGCATTTTAAAGGGGACAGTACTGTTACTGAAAGGAATGAAGGGCCAGCTGTGGCCACTGCTCCTGGTCACAGGGGAGAGCTGGTGCTGGGAGACACTCAAACCTCTCAAGTCACACATGTGCCTGACTGGCCACAAATTACACCCTCAATATGAAGTAGGTCCCACCAGCCTTTACTCTCAGCAGTCAGACATTGCCTCATTCGGCCCCAGCCAACATACCGTCTCCCCATCCTTCAGGTTCCTTCAGCCTCACTGCCTGGGCTTCTGCATGCAAGGACAGGGAAGATGGCTGGGGGAAAGATGGAAGCAGAAGGTGGCCTGGGACCAGTCACTTTCCGCCCAGTACCCAATGCATTGCCCAACCCCATGGGGTACTATTGTTTTCAGGGGAGGTGGTTGACCTGGAGCCCATGCCCTGCATAGCTCAGGCTGGAGGGATTTAGGGAAATTTCAGTTTCTGGCTGGATCTCCAGTTCAACAGTGAAGCAGCCTTAGTCTTGACTTCTCATCTCTCACCTGGTTCCCCAGAAGGCTGCAGGCTCAGGACCCTGGGCTCAGGCCACTCCATGTCACAGTGGTTACTTGGGAGAGCCTAGGGGTCTGGGATCTGCTGAGAGAGTGGGATGAGGTCTTGTAGGACTTTCCCCAATTCTTCTTGACGATTTCTCCAGTTCCTTTTCCTCCACAGATGATTATTCCCATTTCACAGGACTTCTAGGGATGGGGAGCAAAGAAAAGCCTGAACCAGGATGGGACCCAAGGGTCTGCTCTCCTACCAAGCCTGCCCACTGTGACTGGGCTGGTAACCCTGGGAGCCGACCTCTGCCCAGCCCGGGTGGGTGGCAATGTAGGGACAGCTGGGCATGCTCCTTACAGCAGTGGATTTGGGGTACACGGCTTCCTTGCCCGCCTTTTGTGGCTAGGCTGCCAGGGGAATCAAGGAGAAATGCCCCTTACTGCTTGGAAAGCAGCCTTGACAATGACGAGTAAGGAAGCCTAAGAGAGACAAGAAGGTTGGAAAAACTGAGGCCAGACAAAACTGTGAGGACTGTCCTGCTGCCCAGACCCTCTCCAAATTTCTCTCCCTGCTGGGTTGGTCAGGGATCTTCAGACTCCCAGGGCTTGACCTGCTCCTTGAGCCCCGACACTGACACCTCTTCCCCGGCCAGTGTGGATGTGGGGAAGTCTCCGAATATCCCGTACGTGTATGTCCGGCATGGCGGTGAGGTGCAGAACTACAAGCCCCTCCAGGTTGTGACCGCCTGCAGCCTGGACATCTACAACTTCCCCTTCGACGTGCAGAACTGCTCACTGACCTTCACCAGCTGGTTGCACACCAGTGAGTATATGGGCTTCAGGGGGGCGGGGGCGCACCCAGATCGGGGGTCCCTGGGACACTTGAGTGAGGCGCACACCCTAGGATGCATTGTCCCTTATTCAACTTATCACTTTTTTTTTTTTATCTTTTTTTCGTGTGTGTGAGGAAGATCAGCCCTGAGCTAACATCCAAGCCAATCCTCCTCTTTTCGCTGAGGAAGACTGGCCCTGGGCTAACATCCGTGCCCATCTTCCTCCACTTTATGTGGGAGGCGGCCTCAGCATGGCCGGACAAGCGGTGCGTAGGTGCGCGCAGGGGGTCCATACTGGGGCGGCCAGCAGTGGAGCACACGCACTTAACCTTTACGCCACGGGGGTGGCCCCTATCACTTATTTTTTTAATGCTGCTGAGCCTCTGTTTCCTCGTCCTCCAAATGAGACTAATATTGTTGCCCTTGTCACCTCCTTCAGTTGTCATAGGGATTAAATGAGACAGTGTGAATGATGGCAAGATGCTCAGTAGGGGCCAGTTCTTTCCAATATCACAAACAGGATCTGGCACTAAGTGTCTCTCAAATCCACCCACCTCTCTTCTCCACTGATGCACCCTCCCCACTAATGCAAGCTACCCTCATCTCCTGCCCAGGTTTCTGCAGCAGCCTCCCAGTTGGTCCCCCTCATTCATTCTTGTCCTCCTCCAAGTCATGCTCCTCCCAGCAACTGGGGAGATCTTATTAAAATGCAGCTCTAATCATATCACTCTCTGCTTAAACCCTCAATGGCTTCCCAGCACTCCTGAGACAGAATCCAAGTCCTTCACCTGGATAGGGCAGATAGGGCCCTGCAAAGTCTGGTCCTGCCCACAGCCCACCTGTCCATCCTCATCTCATGCACACTCCCCTGGGCTCTGCTCCAGCCCAGCTGCCTTCCTTCCCAGACCCCCAAGACCCTTGTTATTTCCCTTTATCATATGCTGCCTCCTCTCCTAGGCCACTTTGCCCCCTCCTCTTCCCTCCCCTGCTCCCCTTCCTGCCTTACTCCTGCCCCAGCCACACCTAGCTTGGCCGACTCCTCTACTCACCTTCTAATCACAGCATCAGTGTCAGTTCCTCAGGGAAACCCCCTCTCATCCCCCAGACTAGGCATCCCCGTTGCCCAATTTTATAGCATCCTGTTCTTCTCCCCACTTCTGTTGCACTTGTAAGTACTTGGTCAATGTCTACTTCTCTTCCAGATGTAAACTTAGAGAGGGCAGGAACACGATTTCTGACCCACCATCAGATCCCAGTGCAGTGCATGGCACAAAGGAAGGTGCTCGGCAAACTTTTATTGAGTGGATGAATGCTCAGTGCTCACGATGGTCTAGGGAAGTGAGCATTAGCCTCCTGCAAAAAGGCATCCTCCATTTCTATTCTGATTTTATTGCATTAACTGTACATTACAAGGGTAATACATAACTTCCTTGAACAAAAATCAGAATTACAGTCTTTGACATTTGACCTTTACCCTCAATCCCAAACTCTTCACCAACAACTCTCCACACCAAGTCTTGACAACTTTTATCATAAACTTCATATAGCATGTTCTTCCAGATCCTTCTCTGTCATTTGCACATATACACGTACACACACATCTATGGAAAATACATGGAAATTATTTTATAGGTTTTTATTTTACATAAATGTATCATTTATGCTACTGCTATTTGATTCTTTTTACTCAACAACAGGTCTTGGACATTTCAAGTTAGTGCATATTTAGATCTTCCTCATGAATTCTGACTGCTGGAGAATAGCTCATCATTTGGCTGCATCACAGTTTATTAAGCATTTTCCTGATGGATGGACATTTAGATCTTTCCTAATATTTCGCTGCACTGGAGACACCCATCCTCCTGGTGCCTGAGTATATGAGTCTCTAGTATAGGTACAGAGAGATGAAACTGCTATTTTGTGAGGATTTTGCTGATTTTCCTAATTCATCTTTAAAGATAGGCGACTCTGTGAAGGCAAAGGTGAAGAATGCTGACTTTTGGTCATTTCCTAAATGGGTAATTCTAACAGGGAAACCTAGAAAGGTGTTTGGAAGGGGTGTGTGCGTGTGTGTGTCTGTGTGTCTGTCTGTCTGTAAGCGAAAGAGAGAGAGGGCTTTCTAATAAATGGTTTATCTGGTTCTTTGATTTTTGCTGTGTTTTCATTCAAGACTTCATTTCCCTCACCACGGCCCACTGTACAGATAGAGACAGTGTGTACTATTACCTTAGCTGAGGAAACTAAGGCTGAAGATCAAGAGCTGAGATGAGCTAAGTCACGTGGGTGTGGCCCACCCCGGATCTGGCACGCCCCTGGCACTAGATTCCAGAGCTGGCTTGATTTCTTCTCTCTCAGTCCAGGACATCAACATCACCCTGTGGCGCTTACCGGAAAAAGTGAAGTTTGACAAGAGCGTGTTCATGAACCAGGGCGAGTGGGAGCTTCTGGGGGTGCTGCCCCAGTTTCAGAAGTTCAGTCTCGAAAGCAGCAACTATTATGCAGAAATGAAGTTCTATGTGAGTGGGATGGGGAGTGGATGCGGGCGACACGATGGATAGAACCACTAGGCCGTTGCTCCGGGGTAGACTTAAGGAGGCCTATGGGGAAGAACATTTTGGGTCACACCTATCCCCTAGAACTTGCATGAAACCCAGCTGAATCGCCCCTTACTTATGCTGAACAGCCACAAGCCTGGATCCAGAGACAGAGTGTGGGCTCTGTCCATTTCCTTCTCTGAGGATTCAGGCTGAAAGCTCCACGAAGCAGGGTGTCTGGGATGGGGTGGTGGCTCCTGGGTGCAGAACCTGTCTGCCCCAGGGTCCCCCTCAGCTTCTCTCCTCGTCTCAGGTGGTCATCCGCCGGAGGCCCCTATTCTATGCAGTCAGCCTGCTGCTTCCCAGTATCTTCCTCATGGTCATGGACATCGTGGGCTTCTACCTGCCCCCGGACAGTGGCGAGAGGGTCTCCTTCAAGATCACACTACTCCTGGGCTACTCAGTCTTCCTGATCATCGTGTCTGACACACTGCCGGCCACCGCCATCGGCACTCCCCTCATTGGTAAGGCCCACTCCTGGGGAAGAGCTCAGTGTGGCCGAGGGACCCAAGGACCGGCCCCTTCCCACCTCCTGTGTGTGTCCCCCACCCTGCCCCGGGGTGCACAGGTGTCTACTTTGTCGTGTGCATGGCTCTGCTGGTGATAAGCTTGGCCGAGACCATCCTCATCGTGCGGCTGGTACACAAGCAGGACCTGCAGCAGCCCGTGCCCGCCTGGCTGCGGCATCTGGTTCTGGAGAGAGTCGCCCTGCTCCTCTGCCTAGGGGAGCAGCCAACCTCCCGAAGGCCTGCAGCCACCTCCCAAGCCACCAAGGCTGATGACTGCTCAGGTGAGAAAGGGAAAGAGAGAGTCCCATACAAAGGGACCCCTTTTGGCCTGGATGCAGGGACATGGTGATGAGTCTCTGGAGGCCGTGGCATGCCAGAGAGCCCAGGCAGGGCCTGGGAACCAGGTGCTGTCCTACACACGGCGCCCCACGCCTGGCCTCATTGGGAGGGGCAGACTTCAGCCAAAGGTGTCAATTGGACCCTTGCTTCACCTTCACTTCCCAGGTGTGGACGGAGAGGGAGTAGGAGTCCCAGAGGCTGAGCATGTCAGGAGCTGAGACCTCTGGGTTGAGAGTGGCCTCTCTCTGGGATGGACCCAATAGTGGGTGAAATGGATGCCCACTGGACTCCTTGCCTCACCTAGTTAAATACTGCAGCCAGGATTTCCAAAACTCTCACTCTAATCAGCTCAAAGACCGGGGCCCTTAGATTTCAAACACCTATGAGGCAGAGAGACAGGGTTCAGAGGGGCCCTTAGTGTGGAGCTCACGCCCCCGGAGGAGCTGTCACAGCTGCATCAGTTGTTGGTGGGGGGGCTGTGGTTGGTTGGTGGTTGATGTGTCGAGCGCTTGAGGCAGGCTAGTGCAAAGCATTTTCTGTGCATTCTCACAGGTAATCCTCACGGCGACCCAATAGGATTCTCATTTTTCAAGTGAGGAAACAGCAGAGGCCAGACAGCTTGCCTTAAGTCACAGAGCCAGGAACTGGTGACACCGTGATTTGAAACCAGCCAGGCCCATCTGCCTCTAAGCTAGTGTTTTTAACCCCTTCATCCCATTCCACTCCCTTTTATCCTCCCTTCTGGCTAGGGCCAGGCCTTCTGCAGAAAATGTTTGGTTAATCTAAGACTTTCTTATCATAGCTACTGAACCAGTACACCAGCCTAGTGCCTAATTTCACTGCTCACCTGGTCAAGGGAGCCATATCTGAAGGTGTATTTTCTGGTGCAGGGGGGACTTGGAGTCACGGAGAGGAGGGCAGTGAGGCAATGTGACACAGCAGAGCAGGGGATTCAAAGTGCAGATACCTAGGCCTTGGTGGCATCACTATTAAATGATGCTCCAGCTGTGTGACTATAGGCCAGTCACTTAACCGCTCTGAGCTTTAGCACCTTTACTTAAAAAGTGCAGAGAGGATCACTCCCACTTTGCCTCTCTCATGGGGCTTTTGTGAGGCTCAAATGAAATAATAGATATCAAATTGCTGGGAAAAGCCCATGGGTTAAAAAAAAAATGCATGGGAAAGACAAACACCAAATTCATGGTCTTGGTGACCTGGGAAGGGGATGGAGGCTGTGACTATGGATGAGTATACAGGAATCTTCAATTGTATTGGCTTTCTTTATTTGCTTAAGTCGGATGCTGGGTATGCAAATATGTAAGTTGTTCTCTATGCTCTTTATGTTTGAAATCGTTCATAATAAAAATTTCTGCAGGCCACGGAAACATAAGGGATAGTGTTCAGCCAGCCGGCTAAGCCTCCCTCCCTTGCCAATGCTCTGCCCTTCTTCCAGACATGGGAAACCACTGCAGCCATTTGGGAGGACCCCAGGACTGTGAGAAGACCCCAAGGGGCAGAGGCAGCCCTCCCCCACCACCACGGGAGGCCTCCCTGGCGGTGCGTGGGCTGCTGCAAGAGCTGGCCTCCATCCGGCACTTCCTGGAGAAGCGAGAGGAGAGCCGAGAGGTGGCCCGGGACTGGCTGTATGTGGGCTCCGTGCTGGACAGGCTGCTGTTCCGCCTCTACCTGCTGGCAGTGCTGGCCTACAGCATCACCCTGGTCACGCTCTGGTCCATCTGGCAGTATTCTTGAGCGGGTACAACCCAGCACGGTGGTGGTGGTAGCAGTGGTGGTTAACGGCGCTGGTTAGGATGGGGTTGGGGGAATTTCAGAGCCCAGGGGATACCAGGGATGTTCTCAAGACACATATACAGTTCCATCTCTGTTTTCAATGCCAGTTCATCTCAGCAACCCTGAAACTGGGCCTTAACTCTTCTCCGAAAGACTTGGTGTTCAAGACCCTTACATCCTCCAGTCCTCTCCCACCCGCCCGTCATGGCTTTAAAACATGCTGTCTTAGATCAGGAAAGAACCATGCATTCCCTAACTTCACTCTATTTCTCTATGTATCAAACCTCGATTTCCCTATTGGCACTTCCCTGAATAAGACACTTTGGAATTCTGCTCATCTCCCTCAACCTCGTTTTCAGACTGAAGGCAAACAACACTACTACACAGGGCTGATAACTCTGCCTCAGGTTCATGCAACCTTAATGTCTCCTTCGCCTCACCTGTGGCCATTTCCCTGAACACTCATGTTCTATCAGATGGTGGGGTAGGGGTGGGTGGGGGTAATAAAATGCGATGAAGCTCTAATCTCTCTTCTTGACCGTTTGTCAGCAGCTGGGTGGGTGGAAGAAGAGGTTTAAAGTTATTGGTGGAAATGAGATTGGGGAATTATCTGTGGTTTCAGTTGTTCAGTGCTTCCCCTTTCAGGGAACTGGGAAGTGACCAAATAGTGGCTGTTATGAAGAAGAAACAATAGGAGGTGGAATTTAAGGTGGGAGGGTCAGGGCCATGAATGCTTAGCAATGGAGAGGTGGGGAGGGGGAAGCTCAGTTCTGTGACCCCTGGAAAGATGCTAGAAGTGTCCACACAGTCCTGTTATCATTCTGGGCTCACGGTCTCTCTGCGAAGCTGGGAGCAAGCTCTCTCCCTGCAAGAGGATCCTGCAAGGGAGACAAGAACATTAGCACCATGGCCAGCACCAGCTGGTTTGGTGTTTGGAAGACAGCGAAAGCTAAGGCTTGAGTTTATCTCCTTTGGGAACTTTCGGCAGCCAACCCCTGGCATATCCACCAGAAGAAGGACCATGAGAGAGGCAGAGTTGGGAGTGTGGCCTTTGATCTTACTTCTCATATCCTGGCCCCCTCTCCCAGTCATCAGGGCTTAAGACAAGCTGAGGAGCACCCCAACTCTATCACTCCATCCACCTAACAAGCATTCAGAGGAAAAGGATGCCAGAACCCACCAAGAGTGACCTGTGTTAGTGTCCGCCACATTTGCCTGAGGCTTTGGTTCTCCCTTTCTCATTCCAGCCTTATCCCTTTCCCTGCCTTGGGCTGCCTGTCACTCAGAAGAAGGCATAGTGGACTGGGACTGAACGCTGCCAGGCTAAAGGGATGGGACCCAAAAGGAATATCTGGGACAAGTTGTTCCAGGCTGGCCAATTATAAGGGGTTCAGTATAGAACACCTGAAGCTATACCTTTCCTGACCCCAAACTCTGCATTTCTAGTTCGTAGACCATCCCAGGAGGCTGGGTGGTGGGGAGACCTTGGGCCCTTGAGAGCTTCATGTCAGAAAGAGCCTAGAGGCTAAGGAATGGTACTTGTCTGGTGTAGCATCTCTCAGCTTCTCCTCACCCCAGCTTCCCCAGCATGCAGCAAGAACTCAGTAAATATTGACTGCTAGTTCCTCAGGTGAACTGGGAATGAGGTTTCATCCGCTACTTCCACCCAGACACACGTGTTTTTGCTATTAGTTAGGGATTTTATATGTATCTTTGTTTTGTTGATGGGTAGGTATCAGGGCCTCCCAGAAAAAAGCAGGAGACTGTGGGGCTGCGGATTGGCCTCATTCACAGCTGTTGCCTCCTGCTGAGCAGAGATTGGGCTAAACACTAAAGACAGGGATTGTTCATCTCCACTCTCTTAGGATGGTCCCAACACCCCATACTTTGGAGCCTGGTCTTGGGTCCAAAAGCTGCCCCACTCCACTGGGATTTGCTGGGGCCATTCATGCTACTAGATGATTCTCATGTCTCAGGCCAGAGAGAGAGAAAGGTGGACAGTGTGGCACTGCCGATGCACCACTAGTGAGTAAGTGGGTGGCTATTGACAAAGTGTCCAACCAGAGAGCTAGTAAGACACTAATCAACCTATTGATTCCTCATCTCCCCCGCCCCACCCTTCGCCCACAATCAATGGGGCAACAGAGCCCAGCACTGAGGCAGCCAATTAACCACCTCAGGAATGAGCTGCCACGTATAACATCCTCTGCTCCACTAGCCACAGCCAATCAGCTCATCGATCCGGCATCCAGGCTGTGCTGCCCAGGGGTGGGAAACCGAGGCCCGGGGCCAGAGAATCCCCCAGTGCACTCACTCTTGTCCATCAATACTGGTCCTGGGCTTCTCCCAAGGAGACCTTTACCTGTCTGGGATATGAGAACACCCAGAATCTCCCTCCCCTCTGTTATCTCCTTCCCTCCTCCTGCAGAGAGAGAGAACCAGAAACCACCCACGTCTTTGTAAGTGCTTCCAAGAAGCTTGCCGTTCTCTAGCTCATCTCCACTCCTCTCCCGCAGCCTACTCTAGTCACCGATGTATACTCCCAGTCCTCACCTCCTTTTCCCCATCCACCTTGCTTTCCAAACCTGTCATTTCTACTCAAAAGATTCCATTAAAGGTCTTGAAAGTGCCCAGCCTGAAGCCTCTGGCCATCTGTAGTCCTCCAAGCTGTGGAGCCCGCTGCCACCATCCTGGGAGCCTGCCTTTCCTACTGGGTGACGGCAACTTGTGCTCAACGACCTCAGGGCCCTTGCAGGAGTGGACATTCCTGGCTTTAAGGATGGTCCAGGGAGAGTAGCTGAGCTCAGAGTCAGGATCCGGGCTTAGGGGAGATTTCCCTGAGAGAACAGGAGGGAGGGAAAGTTGCCTGTGGGGTAAAGGAGGGGGAGGTGTGGTTCAGCGTTCCTGAGCCAGATTCCCCTCCCCCCCATCTCCCCCCAACCTCTGAATCAATACATTTTGAATCTAATCTAATAACAGAGATTTAACGAGGGGATAATGCCTGAGGAGCGGCCAGGCGCTTTGTCTCTCCTTTCAGGCGGCAGCTGGGGCCCATTATCCGGGGACAATGCCCCATGCTAATCACTCCTCTCTCCTCTGAGTGTTTGGGGAGGGGACTTGGGCAAGGGAGGGCAGCTCCTCCCCTGACTGGAGGGGAGTGGAGGGATGGAAGAGGGGGGAAGAAGTCAAGAAGGGTCTGGACGGGCCCCACACCATTGTCTTGACCTGACACCAACTCAGTGGCCTTCTCCCTCGGCCCACGCTGACCGCCCTTGACGTCAGGATCCTGAGCCCTAACGGCGCACACCCACGGCAGATAATTACCTCTCAGCTGCAGCTCCAGTGACTGGGAGTGGGGTGGGTTTATTGGGGTTTTTTTTTTTTCGTCTTTTCTCTAACTTGGTCCTCTATAATTTAAGCTCTCCCATTAAGGCCTGTGATTGGCCAGCCCTGACTGTCATGGTTAGAGAATGAAACCCTGATTTCAGAGACAAGAATACCCCTCTCTGAAACAGAAGCCACATCCTCTCTCTTCTGTCTGGGACCTTATAAACGGGCTTGACTTGCAGGAGGAGGTGGGAGGTTAGACTGTAGGAAGAACTTTCTGACACTCATATTCCTGACATGAATTAGATTGGGAGTCTGAAAGGGAAAGAATGGAATCTCATTTCCTAGAAGGCTTTAAAGAGAGACCTTTATCTAGGTTGGGAAGGGGCAGACCAGGGAGGAGAGATCGGCCTCAATTTCCACTATCGGAGCTTGAGTCAGGAGGGAGCCCAGATCTAGGACACCTGAAGCTTGGCTATTCCCATTCCTTTTGCAACCCATTTATTGGGGTCCGTTTATTGGGGATGAGTGCCGTGCAGAGTGGGCTACCCCAGATTTGAATGTTGGCCCCACCACCTGCTAGCTGTGAAACCTCAGACAAGTACTTAACTTCTCTGTGCCTTCACCTTCTCATCTGAAAAATGGGGATCATATTAGTACCTGGCTCATAGCTGTTGTGGGCACCATGCTCCCAACATGGGGCAAAAGCCCGGGAAGTGATGAGGCTGGAGTATCAGCCCCTCCTCGGTCTGCTCACGTCACCCTCTGAAGGGGTGAGAACTTCTCCCAGCGGAAAGTGGAGGAGAGGCCTTTATCCTTCTTGTCCCCATGTCAGGGAAGGGCAGGGCGAAGTGAGCTGGTCACTCACCATTAGGCCAGTGGGGGCTGACGTCCCTGCCCCCACCAGGCTGCACTCAGACCTCTACGTCCCATACCTGCGTGTCCTTTTTTCTCCCACTGCTGCCCCCTCTCCGTCGCCCCTGCACATTCCCAAGCTCCTTTGCATGGAGTTCCTTCCTCAAGTCACAGCTTTGAGCTCCTCCCCTGGGGAAGCGTATGAATTCTGGACACAACTGGGATGGACTATCCTGATCCTGGCTGGGTCTCCCCTATTCGATTCCACCTCCTGTGACCCTGTCTGTAAAGAGAACTAAACTCTTGGCAGAGGGACGCATCATGAATAGACAGCAAGGACTATGGGAGCGTAGGAATTCACTTCCACGTGACTGGTAGAACCTCCCACTTAAGACGCAGAAAGAAGTACTATCCTAAGGCCCAGGATGAGATGCCAATCTTTGGCCAAGGGCAGCCACAACCCTGCCTTCTAAATTCTGTCCACCAGGTGGCAGCAAAGTCCAGAAGTTCTACAGAGGGGACTTGAAACATTTTTTGCCTCTTCTCTCCCCTCCCCCGCAAAAATGTCCTCCCCCGCCCTCACAGGCCTCTGAAGCCCCCTTCTTTCAAAGCCAGCTCTTTCCTTTTGGCCAGCACTGAGGATCATGTTTCAGAGTGCTGGGCGCCCTGTTCTGATTCTCTGGGCAGAGGCTGGCCCACTGCCCCCTTTCATCACACAATTGTGCCCACACTGATCCCTGAGCAACTGCCCCTCTTGCTTATGTGCTCTGGCCTAGACCCCATACTAAGCCACACACTTAGTTGCTTTTCCCCTTTCTGCTTATATGATGAAGATGTTAATGCCTGATGGTGAAGAAGCTGTTTAACCCGAAACCCATACGTACACAGGCCCACGGAGGACTCTGCGCCTTTCTCTTCTGCCCATGTCTCTAGGGCCTCCACTCCAGCCCATCCCACATTAGCTCCGAGATGGTCCTCGGTGGTCCTAGGAAGAGAAGGGTTAGAATAAGGTGCTGCCCAGAGCAGAAGCTGGGGAGGGGGCGGGGGTCAGTAGCTAGATATGGAGGGTGGGACACTGGCAGATGCTCATCCAATGGCTCCAGGGTAAGGACTGAAGAGATGACGCTGGTCCACATAGGGTTAATGACACGATTTTTTTTTTTTTACTCATCCCAGGGCAACCCCCCGTAGCTTTGCTGTTGCCACCTGCTAGCTATTTTTGCCTATCAGTTTCCTGCTGCTGCTGCTGTAACAAAGCACCAATTTAAAAACAAAAATTTATTATCTTACAGTCCCCGAGGTCAGGATTCCAAAATGCATTGGCAGGGCTGTGTTCTTTCTGGAAGCTCTAGGGGAGAATCCATTTCCTTGCTCTTTCTAGATTCTAGAGGCCACCTGTGTTCCTTGGCTCATGGACCCTTCCGCCATCTTTTTTTTTTTTTTTTTTTTGTGAGGAAGACCAGCCCTGAGCTAACATCCGATACCAATCCTCCTCTTTTTGCTGAGGAAGACTGGCCCTGGGCTAACATCTGTGCCCATCTTCCTCCACTTTATATGGGACGCCGCCACAGCATGGCCTGACAAGGGGTGCGTCAGTGAGCACCCGGGATCCGAACCTGGGCCGCCAGCAGCAGAGCATGCACACTTAACCGTTATGCGACAGGGCTGGCCCCTCCCTTCCGCCATCTTAAAAGCCTGGAGTGTAATATCTTCAGATCTCTCTGCTTTGTCATGTCTCCTTCTCTGACTCTTTCGCCTCCCTCTTTCCCTTATAGAGACCTTTGTGATTACAGTGGGCCCACCCAGATAATCCAGAATAATGTCCCCATCTCAAGATCCTTATATTAATCACATCTCCAAAATCCCTTTTACCTTGTAAAGCAACATAACCGCAGGTTCCTGGGATTAGGAAGTGGAAATCTTTGAGGGGGGCATCATTCTGTCCACTGCTCTGTGAGGTCTTGGGCAAGTTGCTTAACTGCTCTGGGCCTCAGTTTCCTCGTGTGAAATCTACACAATAACAGTACCTGTCTTACGGGATTGTTGTGAGGATCAAAAGAGCCAATGCAAGTAAAGAGTCTAGCACAAAGTAAACACTTGATCAATTTTAACTATGGTTTTGTTATTGCTCTTATGCATAAATCTAGAAGCTTCCTGCCCAGGCCCCTGCACAGCAAAATTGAGGTGTGGTCCATCTCAGCCCATTTAATTAATACTATATAAGAAATATACTTCCTATTAGGCCACGTTCATTTATGCAATAGCTTTACGGTGAGGAATACTGAGCTACTTTATAACTTAGGAGAGGGGGATACAAAAGCAGAATCAACAGCAATGAGTCCAGGACCCTAGCCTGGAGATACAGGATCAGGTTGTGGCAGCCTCTCTCCTTCCCCTCCTGCCCCACTCCCAGGGTCTGCTTGTCTTCCTAGGGGGCAGAGGTGCTTGACAGTGCTAAGGGCTTCTGGAGGCAAGAGGTGTTAGACACAGAAGGGGGTGCGAATCACTTCCCTCCAAAGCCTTTGACAGAGATGCTGCCCCCTTGCCCTGATCCACCTTCTTTGTCTGAGAAAGTAGTACAGGCAGGGGGTGGAAAGGATAACCTCTAGAGGACCTTCCCAGCCTCTAGGAATCCCGCCTTTCCTTCTCCATGACACTTACTCATGGCATAGGCTCCAGCTCTGCACTCTGACCTTTTCTCTTTGCTGACATATCCCCCCGCTGCCCTTTTCACCCAAGGGCTTGTTTTTCGGGTTCTCACTAATGAAACTCAAATCCATCTTCCATGTGAGTTTGTCACTGAGCTTCCGGTTCCCACTAAGAGCTCACTCCTCAAAGTCTTGGAAAGGTGAGCACAGGGTTTCTCCTACCACTAGTAGGCTACTCTAGTAGCCTCACCCAGGATGTGCTCTTTCAACACCCTCCCCGTTCCTTTAATCTCACAATAACTGTAAGTCATTTATCTGTAGTCTGGAGATTTGTTTAGCATCTATCCTGGCTCCCAGCCTGTAAGTTGCCGAAGGCAGGTATTTCTTGTCCTACTCACCACTCACACGGTGCCTGACACGTAGTCCATGCTTTGCGTTTAGTAAGCGAATCAATGAGTGAACTCTGGTTGGGAGAGAGATGTCTACACTCGAGAGAGATATGCGAGAGAAGACCTTAACTGAAACTCCTTCTCTAATCTACTCCTCAGCCCTCCCTGTCACCAGCAGTGTGGGTGGGAAGCTGGGAGTAGAGTATAAAAGAGAAACCCCAGCAGCTGAAAGGGCACTGGGGAATCTTGGGGGGGGGTGGCCTTGAGGAGGCTGGGTGGGGAATCTTGGGGGGAGGGGTGGCCTTGAAGAGGCTGGGTGGGGAATGTGGGGGTGGCCCTGAGGAGGCTGGGTGAGGAATGTGGGGGTGGCCCTGAGGAGGCTGGGTGGGGAATGGGGGTGGCCTTGAAGGGGCTGGGTGGGGAATGGGGGTGGCCTTGAAGGGGCTGGGTGGGGAATGTGTGGGGGGTGGCCCTGAGGAGGCTGGGCGGGGAATGTGGGTGGGGGGTGGCCCTGAGGAGGCTGGGTGGGGAATGTGGGGAGTGGCCCTGAGGAGGCTGGGTGGGGAATGTGGGGGTGGCCCTGAGGAGGCTGGGTGGGGAATGTGGGGGCTGGCCTTGAGGGGGCTGGGTGGGGAATGTGGGGGTGGCCTTGAGGGGGCTGGGTGGGGAATGTGGGGGTGACCTTGAGGGGGCTGGGTGGGGAATGTGGGGGTGACCTTGAGGAGGCTGGGTGGCTGTTGAAGCCCCTGATGTCACTTCCTCAGTGAACCTTCTCTGAGACCCTTTAAGAGAATGAATCACTGTCCCCCATAACTTCCATATTGAACCATAGCTAGTTTGGAGCTGATTTTGCCAAAATTGTGAGCTCCCCCAGCAAGGACTGCCTGCTTCTCACTCAGCTCTGTATCTCCAGGGCCAGACGTGCGCCTGGCTTAGGGCTGAGGCTCAATATTTGCTGAGGGAATGAAGGGGAGTGGTAGTGTGGATTCTACGTGAGCCCCTTTCTGCCAGAATGACCATATAATTTCTTATCCAGACCAGAGCATGTCTGTCCTGGAAAAGAGGCACTATTAATAATTGCACAGGGACAACCTTCTGTAAAGTGGGGCTGTCCTGGGCAAGGAGGATGCATGGCCTCCCTTCCTCTTTAGGGTCTCCCTGCCCCCCTTCATGCCTGAGACCCTACCCGAGCTGGTCGGCTACGAGTGCTTCTGCTCCCTTAGATTCTAGAATCAAGAGATCTCGGGCTGGGAGAGGGGCGGAGAGGCCTCAGTGCTGCCCTTTGTCCACTGTCAGGTCAGGTCTTCCGCCTGAGGTTCACTTCAGAGGCCAGGAGGATTTCCTGTGGGGTCACGGGTCAAACACCGCATGTCTTCAGCAGAGCTACATGGAGTCCTAGCTCAGCCTCTGCCCTCCTGCCCCCAGGAAGAAGGATGGGCTGATTCTGGAGCAGGAAGCAGCACTGGGCAGGCCCAAGAAGGCAGAGAGGGGTTCCGAGGGGCCCCAATCTCACCATCCGAAGGGCATGGTTCTGGCAACTTTCTTCACCCCCAAGCAGGAGATGCTGCCTTGACCTTGTATGTTGGGTGGAGATGGGGCGCAGTGTGGAGTGGGCTCTTCTGGCACATGGGGTTGAAAATTGGCTTAGCAGAGCTAGATTTACAAGGAATCCTCTGATAAACCATTGCCTTAAAAGTCTACTTTTCATTAATAACCCCTTTTTTGGAGGAGGAAACCCATATGCCCCACTGCACAGTAAAGAGAAAGTGCAATTGTGTTGCTAAGGGGGAAACGGATTTGGGTCTCTCCCCAGCTTCCTGACAGCTCCTTGAGAGTTCCCCAGAATTTGGGCGTAGAACAGAAATCCCTCTGGGGCCAGGCCGTATCTAAGCAGTAGCCCCCCTAAGTGGTCTGATATCAGGGATGTGGTGGGAAATGGGGTCAGGTTGAGAGGGTCAACCCTGAATGTCTACTTTGGTGTGTGCTGAGATTCAGCATCAGCCTCACCATCCCCTGCATGCATCTGGGCCCCAGTTTACAGGGCTGCTGTGTCAGGCTGCACAGGTTGTGTACTGTGCAACCCCAGGGGCACCATTTACATGGACCCCAAAGCTCTGGTCTTGAGCCTTTTCACATGCAAGTCCCTCTACCTAGAATGTCATTCTGTCAAATTCCTACTCAACCTACAAGATCCAGCTTAGATTTCATCTCCTCTTACAGTTCTTAGTGCCTCCTTTTCTGGGTATCCCTCACACCCACACATACCTCTGTTCTGCAATTTACTACTTGAAATTGCAATGATCTGTGTAAGAGTCTGTCTTCTCCACTCTTCTCAGAATCCTACTCCTCCCTGCCGCCCTCCTCTCACTGTGCCTGGAAGGTAGAGGCACTGCGTGAGTGATGTGGACTGAGTATTGGAGCGGGAAGGACCTGGGAGAGCATGGTGCCCTCTTTCATTGTAAATAAGAAGATGCTGTGGCCAGGGAGGTGAAATGACTTGTCCACGGTCACTCAAAGTCTTTGTGGCAGTGAACGGGAACATGATGGACAGGCTTGGGCAGCAACCAGCCCCTTAGTACTGGGGACAGGGCAGGCTTCTAGCAAAAACAGTGATCCCTATTCTGAGCACACTGGGGAACTGGGGCCCACACTCTCTTTCTGGTGGGTCACTCCCTCCTGTCCTTCTTTTCTTCCTGCTCTCACTTTCCAACCACAGGTATTTTAAAGGCTATTTTGACTCTCTCTGCTGTAATAAGAAAGCGGCAATTAACTATTAGAAGGCTCTTTTACAACTGTGTGCAAGCCCCTTTTATTTGCTTTAAACGGTTCTATCTTTCATCCCTAGTTTTCGGGAATATAAAACTTTACAGCATTTGCTGCAAACCTTCATACTTTGCTTTGCGGTTTATTGCTCCCTCTGCAGAGATATCTTTCACATAAATAAGACTTTCATCCGTACAGTACCAGGCCTGGGCCACTGTGGCTCTCCAGGATTTCATCAGTGGGACTCGGCTCGGACACAGGGTGATTCGCATGGAGCCACTGGCCTGGTTGGCTGCCCTTGGTTGCTTGTCCTCTGATCAGGGCTAGACTGACACCCCTGCCGCGAAGGAGCTCACAGAGCCCAGGGAGAGGGAGGTGTGATGGGCATCCTGGAGGGGGTGCTCCCCACTCACCCTGTGCCTGATCTGAGGTTTGGGCCCCCACAGACATCAAGTTTGACTGGATTTTTGGTTTTTTGATCTGGAGTGTTTGGATCAAATCCAAAAATGGATGGTAGCTCATATGGTGGCCATGAGAATGCACCACCCCTGGACCTCCAACTTCAGTGAGGGAAACTGATCAAGGGCTCCAGTTGCTGCTCTAAAATCCATGGCATCATTTGTGCCAAGGCCACGCCTCCCAGGGGCTGCTCCTGGCAGTGACTGAGAGTGGCAGGGATGCTAAGAGATGCCCATTCCTGAGAGACAGGGGACTCCTCTAATGGTCGACTGGCTGGAGGACTCTCCAATAGCCTTGCCAAGTCTTCCTTATGTTGCATGGCCATCTAGGAAGATCCCACCCATCCTTCCTTCTCTCTCTCCCTCACGGGGATCAGCCTTGCAGAGCAGTGTGACTGCCCTCCCAGCCTGCCCTGGCTCCCTCCCCATTTTCCCAAGGCAGGCATTTCCCCTAATAAAATCTTTGCACATTTAATCCCATATTGGCGTCTGATTCTCAGAGGACCTGGAAAAGCACAGCTCTCATTTACACAAGGAGAAAGAGTTGTATACATTAGTGTGGCTGACGGAGATTCTGTGCCTTCATGTTGTTCACGTAGATAGCTGTTAGAAAGACATGTAGACAACTAGAACAGATGTGTAAATGTTTACATGCAATGCTAGAAGGAAACGTACACGTACCTCTAGGTATAGACATAAGTAGGTGGGTATGAGTTGATAACTATAAACACAGTTTTTTAGAAGACTTTATTATTTTAGAGCAGTTTTAGATTCACAGCAAAGTTAAGAGGAAGGTACAGAGTTTTCCCACATACTCCCTGCCTCCACACACACATGGTCTCTCCCATGATCAACATCCCCCACCAGAGTGGTACATTTGTTACAATCGACGAGCCTACATGGACGCATCATAATCACCCAGAGTCCATAGTCGGCATTAGAGTTCACTCTGGCTGTTGTATAGTCTATGGGTTTGGACAGATGTTTAATGACTTGTATCCATCATTATAGTGTCCTACAGAGTAGTTTACTGCCCTAAAAATCCTCTGTGCTTTGCCTATTCATCCCTCCCCTGCCCCCAACTCCTAGCAACCACTGATCTTTTTACTGTCTCCGTAGTTTCACCTTTTCCAGAATGTCATATAGTTAGAAACATACAGTATAAATATACTTTTTAAATTGCACTCATCCAACACTTGGGAAAGAATCACTAGTTAGCTGATGATGTTACAGGTACAGAGAGTAACGGATGTATAGCCATAATAACAATTATCTTACATATATACACATGATCTCACTTAATTCTCACAACAATTCAATGAGAGGTGCAATTATCATCCCTATTTCACAGATGTGAAAATGGATGCCCAGAGAGATATTCCAGTAGCAAGTGGCAGAACCTGGACTTGTCTGTAGATAACTATGTACATATGTGAAGCTAGGCAATAACTGCACATAACAGAGAAGAGTAAGTGGGAATTGATGGCTAAGTAGACATATCTGAACATACATGGAGACAGATGTGTTGACAGATAAATAGATGAGGATGCGCAAACCTTTCCTCCACAATCACAACCTCTTCTCTGTAACTCAGGACTCAGGATGTGGCTGTGTTTGAACTTGAGCCCAGAACACCGAGTTCTGTCTCAGTAGACTTATTCCACTGCTCAGCAGTAACTCAAACCCAGTTGCCTCCTCTTATCACTCACTGGTTACCTGGATTCCAGGAAAGCCAGTCCCAACTCTAAGAAGTAGCTCTAGCACTTGGTATCAGTAGCAGACGATGTGTATACAACTTTGCTTTTTGTATAACTATTCCCATGTCTCATTTTCAAAATAAAACTTATCTTGCTACGATCAATAAAGACCTCCTAGTTGTCCAATCCAATGGTCCCATTTCAGTGCTCACCTTCCTGGCCCTTTTGGAGACGTTAACAGTGTTGACCACTCTCTCTCCGAATCTCTTCTCCATGGTTCCCTTGACATCACTCCATTCTGACTTTCCTCTCACCTGTCTGGACACACTCCCTCTCAGTCTCTTCCAGACTATTCTTTGACCACTCTGTAACAGACACTGTTGGTCACCTACTCAACAGTTTTCTCCCCTTGCTCCTTTCTGATGGAACCCTGATTTTGTTCAGGTATCTTCCCTCCTCTGAGCAGCAATGCATTTCCCATTGTTGAGCCCAGTCCTCTGAGATGAATGTGATTAGTCTAAACCACTGGTTCTCAAAGTGTGGTCCCAGGACCAGCAGCATCAGCCTCACCCAGAAACTTGTTAAAAATTCAAATTGTCAGACCTCACTCCATACCTACCAAACCAGAAGCTCTGGGGGTAGAGCCCAACAAGCCCTCCAGGTGATCCTGATGCATGTTCAAATTTGAGAACCACTGGTCCAAGCCCATCATGATGAGCAGTCTTGTTCCCCTGCCCAGTGATGGGATTAGACATGCATATGTGATGAAATTTTTGCTAATGAGAAATGAGAGGAAGTCTGCTGGGGGAGGGAGTCTTGGAAAGGTCTCTTTGCTTCTAAAAGAGATACAAGGAAGAGATGATCCCTCTTCATTCGATGGACGCTATTGTGCTGGATGTGATGCCTGGGACTGCTGTAGCCACGTTTGACCATGAGGAGAGCAGCCTAAAGGCAAGCCAGCAGGTTGAGACTGGCAGAGCAGAAAGATGGAAAGGACCTGTTACGGGTTGAATTGTGTCCCCTAGAAAGATATGCTGAAGTCCTCACAATGTGACCTTATTTGGAAATAGAGTCATTGCATATGTAATTAAGATAAGGTCATACTGGAGTAAGATAGGCCCTAAATCCAACATGACTCGTGTCCTTATAAGAAGAGAAGACACACAGAAAGAAAACGACCACATGACGACAGAGGCAGAGATTGGATCCTCTCCTACAGGTTTCAGAGGGAGCATGGACTTGCTGACAACTTGATTTTGGACTTCTAGCCTCTAGAACTATGAGACAATAAATTTCTATTGTTTTAAGGCATCCAGTGTGTGCAACTTTGTTATGGCAGCCCTAGGAAACTAATATAGGATCCTTCTGACCTATCCACCAACTCCATAGCTGACACTACATGTTATGTAGAATAACAATTTTTCCCTATCATTTAATCTAGTTGGATAGGGTTTTTTGTTTTGTTATCTTTTAGTTGCAATCGCTTCCTGTCTGATAACTGTTAGTCTTTCTGTCCTTGGCCTTCTTCTCTTCTGACCCCACTCTTTCCTGGGGAGATCTCATCCACTCGCACAGCTTCAAATACCACTCTGTTGGTTCCTAACTCTTAAATCTGTATCCCCAACCCACATTGCACTCCTGAATTACATATTTAGTATTTATCTAACATCCCTACTTGGAGAGTCCCCTCAAACTCCACATGTCAGATTTCATTTCCCTATCAACCCCCTCCTTCGAGCTGACTTTACATGTTCTCTGTTTCAATAAATGTCACAATGATTGATTCAGGTGTCCAAACAAGACACCTTGGACAAGGGTGTCATTCCGTCATCCTCCTCTTATGTCTAGAACATCCACAACTTCTGTTAATTCTACTTTTTCTCCCTAATATCCCTTGTATCCATCTTTTCTTTACGATCCCCATTTTCACTGAAAGAATATAAGTCTCCATCATTTTTGTCTAGGATGTTGCAATGCCTAACTCTACCTTGAACAATTCTCCATATTACTGATGATTTAAAATACATCTCTTAAAGTTTGGTAAAATTCACTGGTGAAGTCATCTGGGTCTATAGTTTTCTTCGTGGAGAAGTTTTTTTAAATTACAGATTCAATTTATTTCACAGATATAGAATTTCACAATTTTTTATTTCTTTTTGTGTCAGTTTTGTAAATTGTGTTATCCTAGGAATTTGTCTATTTCACTTAAATTTTCAAATTTTTTGGAATAAAGTTGTTTGTTATAACACCTTTGTATCAGTTTCCTAGGGCTACTGTAACAAAATCCACAAACTAGGTGGCTTTAAACAACAGAAATTTATTGTCTCAGTCTGGAGGCTAGAAGTTGGAAATCAAGGTGTCAACAGGGTCATGCGCCCTCTGAAACCTGTAGGAAGGAATCCTTTCTTGCCCCTTCCTAGCTTCCACTGGTGATGGTCATCAGTCTTTGGTGTTCCTTGGCTTGCAGCTGCATCCTTCCAATCTCTGCCTCTGTTGTCACATGGCGGTCTCTCTGCGTCTCTGTCTTCTCTTCTTATAAGGACACCACTCATACTGGAGTAGGACCCACCCTACTCCAATATGACCTTATCTTAACTTGGTTACATCTGCAAAGACCCTATTTCTAAACAAGGTCACATTCTGAGGCACTGGCAGTTAGGACTGCCACATATCTTTTGGGGGGCACAATTCAATTCATAACAATTTTATTATACTTTCATTATCTTATATATTTTAATGCATATTAAATATGCTTTAAATTTTATTAAAATGCTAAAAGCCAAGAAAATCTTGTAAGAAGAATAACAAAATTGGAAGATCTACATGACTGGTTATCAAGACTTTTTACATAATTATGATAATCAAGACAGATGGGAATAGGGACAAGCATAGATAAATATACTAACGGGACAAAATAGAAAGTCCAGAAATAGACTCAAATATGTATGGATTCTTGGTTTATGACAAAGATGGCACTTCATAGCAGTAGTAAAAGGATGATCTTTTTAATACATTGGGCTTCCGCATGGGAAAAAAAGTGAATCTTGAGTCCTACTTCACATCCATCACAAATATCCATTCTGGATGGATGGTAGATCTCAATGTGAAAGGTAAGACAATAAAGCTTTTAAAATAAAACATAGAATATCTTCATGATCTTGTAGTAGTCAATGATTTTTTAAGCTGTACACAAAAAGCATTAACAATTGTGGTAGTCTGTTTTGTCGGTAGCCCTCAGTGAACCCCACCAGATCGTATTCACACCTTTGTGTAGTCCCTTCTCCTTGAATGTGGGCTGGGTTTGTGACTGTATTTAATCAATAGAATGTGGCAGAAGTGATGGGATGCCAGTTCCAGCTATAGGAGGAGCTGTCACCCAGAACTCAGCTAAGGATTCAAGACCCTAGAGGGAACTATCATCTACTTTCCTCTAGGGCTCTTCACAGTAAATCCCATCATAAGTCACATCCCTGCTTACTTTAGGAACCTCTAAAGTCCAGGCCTTCTGGGTCATCCATTATGGGTCATCCAGTGGATTACTGGTCCCCAAACTGCTGGTCATATCTCCTAAACTGACCTATTTCCCAGAGCCCCCAAATCCTTTCATCTCTCCTCTGGAGCTTCCAAACCATAACCACATAATTTCCTGATATTTTCCCTTCTATTCTCTAAGGACACAGCCTCCCCTATAGTCCTCTCATGTAGGTCTGGGGTGGGGACCCCAAATTGCATATATAACAAGTTCCTGGGTGCTGTTGATGCTGCTGGTCTGGGAATCACACCTTGAGAACCACTGCTATGGTCCTTATTATAATTACTACTTTATGCACATCCTCAACTCTCTGCTCAGCTCCCTCTCCATTATACTCATCTGGCAAGGCCACAACCCCGCTTGAGTCCAGCTGTCCACATTCTCTGCTCCCACATCAAAGTAGCTGACTACTCTTGGAGAAAATCAAACTGAGCTGACTAGATTTACCACAAATTCATGGCTTCAACTACAATGGGCACTCAGTGTCCCCTTGGCAAACCTACATTTCTCTTTTAAATTTGAATTTCTTACTTTCCAAATAATTATTTTATTATTTCCTCTCTTTTTTCCAACCTCTCACACTTGTTCCATTCTGCCTCTTGTTGACAACCTCATTCTTTAATTAATTGAGAAAATAGGAGCCATCGGAAAGGAATCCCTTCATCTTTCGACCACCAAATCCACAGATGGACCACATCTGTACCCAAGTTCTCACAGGTAAAATGGAGGAAGGGGGGATCCTTCCAAGGGCAACCCCATCTCTCATGCTCTGAGTCCTGCCCTTATCACCTTCTCAAGGACTTTACTCTGAAGTTATTTCCCTTTTCCTCTGTATCATCAAGCAACCATGTCTACTGGATCATTCTCATGACCCAACATATTTTAGTGTCTCCTATTATTAAGAAAACACAAAAACAAAGAAACTTCACTTGAAACTGTTCCAAAGGGAAACTTCTCAAAATAGTTTTATATTAGTTTTTCCCACTTCCTCACCTTCAATTATTTCTTTAACTCAGTCTGGCTTCAATACCCATCATTCCATGAATCTGTCCTTGTCAAATTTACCAGTAGCCAAAAATAAATGGCCAATAAGCATATGAAATAGTCATTAGGGAAACTCAAATCAAAAACACAGTGAGATACCATAACTTCATACCCACTAGGATGGCTGAAATTAAAAAGACAGAAAATATCAAGTAATGGTGAGGATGTGGTGAAATTGGAACCCTCATACATTGCCGGTGAGAATATAAAATGGTGCAGCCACTTTGAAAAACAGTTTGGCAGTTTCTCAAAATGTTAAACATAGAATTACTACATGACCTAGCAATTCCACTCTAGGTATATACCCAAGAGAATTGAAAACATATATCCATAGAAAAACTTGTACACAAATGTTCACAGCAGCATCATTCATAGTAGCTAAAAAATGGAAACAATCCAAATTTCCACTAATTAATTCATGAAAATAAAAGGTGGCATATTCATACAATGGAATGTTATTTGGTCATAAAAAGGAATGAAGTATTGATACATGCTACAACATGTATGAAACTTGGAGACATTATACTCAGTGACAGGAGCCAGACACAAAGGCTATTTATTACATGATTCCATTTACATGAAATGTCTGGAACAGGCAAATCCATAGAGACAGATAGTAGATTAGTGGTTGCCTAGAGCTGGGATTGGGGGTGAGCAGAAAGGGGAATGACTGCTAATAGGTGTGAGATTTCTTTTTAGGGTGATGAAAATGTTCTAGGTTTAGATTGTGGTGATGGCTGCACAATTCTGTGAACATATTAAAAATCACTGTTCTGTACACTTTAAATGAGCAAATTTTGTGACATGTAAATTGTACCTCAATAAACCCGTTTTTTAAAAAAGTCATTAAAAAACTTATCAGCAGCCTTCACATTGCCAATTCCAGAGGCCTCTTTTTCCCACTCCGCTCTCCCTTGACTTCTCAGCGGCCTTTCACAGCTTACCACTCCCTTCACTCTCTTGCCTTCCACGACATCACACCCTCCTGGTCCTCCCACCTCACTGGCCACAGGTTCTCAGTCTTTTTTGCTGGCTCCTCCCCTTCCACCCAGCCTCCAGATGCTGGAGACCCAAGGCTCTGTGGAGGCTCTTCTTATCATCTTGGCTGAAACTTTAGTACTCTGAGACTTGATCCAATCCTACCCCATGACTTTAAATAGCACCTCATACGCTGATGATTCCAAATAAATCAGGACCTCTTCCCCTTTGTCTCAGATTCGTCTATCTAACTGCTTATTCAATATCTCCCTTTATTGGTCTTAAAGTTATCTCAAACTTAGTGTGTTCAAATCTGAGCTTTCTGTCTCAAGCTCCCCACCCCACACCAATCCTATTTCTTCCCTATTTTCCTGTCCCAGCAAATGGCACCACCACTCACACAATTACCCAAGTCAACCTTGATTTACATATTTTCCTTCTGCCCTACACCTGATCATTCAGCATGTCCTGGCTTCCACTTCCAAAATGCATCCCCAACTCACCCACTCTTTTTCATCTTTTCACCACTAAGTACAAGCCACCATCACCTTCCATGTGCAACAACCTCCTAACTGTTCTCTTTGTTCCCACTTTATATTACTTTCCCAATTAAGACCCCTCATTGACTTCCCATGATGTGCCAAGCCCTTATCTGCCTCAGGGTCTTTGAACATGCTGTCTTTCTGCTTGGAAGTCTCTTAGGTCAACTCTCCATATGGATGGTCCATTCTCTACTTTTCTCTCTCAGGTCCTGTCACCTCCTCAGAGAAGCCTTCCCTGCACACCTGTCTATATTCTTTCTTCATCTCAGTTATTCTCTAACATATCATGCTGTCTTTTCCTTTGTGACACTTACCACAATCCATAATTATCCTCTGTGTTTTACTACCACTGGTTTATTAATTCAATAAATATTTATTGTGTCTCCTCTGTGCCAGGCACTGTGTTCAGTGCTAGGGATAAAACTGTGATCAAATAGACAAGGTCCCTGTCCTGAGGTAGCATACGAGTTAGTGGAAGATACAGATATTAATCAAATAATCATACAAATGACAATGTAACCACAAACTCTGATAAGTGCTTGAAGGAAAAGCTGTTAGAGAATAAAATACTTTACACTTACTGGATGCTTATCATCTTCCAGATACAGAACTAAGTTACAGCCTGTCCAGGCAGGGACTTATTATGCTCTGTTTACTTGTGAGGAATCCAAGCCATGGCACAAATAAGGGACTCAAAGTTACATAACTAGGTGGTGGCTGAGCCGAGGTTCACTCATGAGTGTGTGGCTTCAGAGCGAGAGTTCTGCAGCCCTATGCGACCCCGTCTTCTCTTGCTACAGCCTTTCTTGGTTTCCCTCCTGCCTTTCTGACCATTGTTCCCAGTCTCCACCATCACATCCACTCCCCTGGCTCACTCCCTAAATTCTGGTGCCTCCTTGGTTTCTGGTCTCAGCCTTCTCTTCCCATGTGCCCCAGCTGGGCTGGAGCTGAAATTTACACATCACTCACAGAGTTAGGCAAATTTTGGAGAGCAATCTGGTGCTACTTACTTAAATAACAATCTGGCAATTCTGCTCCTAAGATCCCAAAGCCATTCTCACAGCAGCTCTTGAGGCTCCCTGAATGAGGAGAATCACTATGGCATTACTCGTGACGGGGTGAGGCTGGGCAACCTGGGCGTTCATCACCGCCTGGGTGCATCTATATATGTGGTGGTTGCACGGCACAGAGCATAAGGCATCCATTAGGAGCAACAAATTCAATGTAAACATGAACAGTGCTTAGCGAGAAAAGGTAAGAAACAGAAGTAGAGTTATAGCAAAACATTATCTATATAAACTAAAGATGCATGCACATAAAACAAAAATATACATTTTATAAGAATACATAAAGGCAAAAACACACAAATTAAACAAAACAGAATGGGTGCTTAGAGGGACACAGGAAGGGACATAAAGTACAGGCAGGGTGTCCATATGTCCTGGTTTACACCTGTGGTCCCAGCATAATAATTATTAAAGTGCCTCTTTTTCTTCTCGAAAGTGTTCTTGTTTGTATAATAAATATATGGTGGCTCTAGGTATAGAAATAAGAAGAATAAATAAATAAGAGGGAGATGTTACACCGATCTTGAGGAAGTAATAAGAAATGAGGACTATGGTCCCCTAAGCTCCCCACACTTGAGATTCAAAACAAACTAAAATAGAGTAAACAAGCACAATAGGAGTTAGCAAAAAAAAAAAAATCTAGACCAAAAAAACACTCCAAAATTTGAACAATACACATGTCTTTGAGTATCTATTTGCAGGTACTGACATGCTTGGGCAGAGGATCATTCACACGTGGGGACAGGGACTCTGAGTATCTACATTTGGATTCCGGGCACATAAAGGCATGTCAGGTGCACTGGGAGACTAGGGGTAGCTGTCAGAGGTCAAATTACAAGAATAACTTCCGGACCTCTGGGAGAGAATTCACCACAATGGAGACATCCAGTATGACGAGTACAGCCGCTAAAAGTGCCCAGCGGTGGAAGGAGGGCAGTGATCTAGGTGCTGATATGGGTAACGCAGGACAGCTGGTTTGAAGGAACCCTCAGAACCTAGTGGATGGCAGGTATGCACCCTGGGAACAAGCGCTCTGAGGGCGGAGCTAAGGCTCTCACTGTGAACAGCTGTAAGGTCTATGACAGCCTCATAACTAGGGAGGCATGGAGGGAATGTTCCCCTTCTGACCTCCGCGCAGGTGGCCACATGCATGCACTTGCACTGCCTGTAGCTTCTGCACCCCTGAGCAGAGCTCTGCTTGGCTGCTGATGCCAGTGAGACAGGAGGCACAGTGGAGGCTCCGCAGAATCTCAGTTCTGCAAAGGTGGTATCCGTGAATAATGATTGATTCATGAATGTGGGTTAAGACTTTTTAAGATGCCAGAAGTTCTTTGGAAAAACTTTGCAAGGATCTGCAGGCGGGGCTTTGAGCTAGTAAAATTGGTATTTAACCGTTAATGTGATAGCATTTGTCCCTGTGAACTGGTGAAGCTAAGGGACAACCACATGAACTATCACAGTAAAGAGAACCATCTTTCACTTACTCTCCCCAAACCAAAACCCAGGTGTTATCATAGACTTTCTTTCCATTATCTTTCAAAACTAATTGCTCACCAAATCCTGTTCAACTTTTTAACAGTGTTTTAATCTATAACTTCCTCTGCATTGCTGCGGCCACTGTTTTTGTTCAAGCCTCTATCATTTCTCCCTTGTGTGATGGTTAATTTTGTGTGTCAACCTGACACAGGGTGCCCAGACATTTGGTCAAACATTATTCTGTATGTGTCTGTGAGAGCGTTTTTGGATGAGATTAACATTTGAATGGTAGACTGTGTAAAGCAGATTGCCTTCCCTAATGTGGGTGGTCCTCATCCAATCAGTTGAAGGCTTGAATAGAACAAAAGGCTGACTCTTCTGTGAATGAGGGAGAACTCCTCCTGCCTGATTGCTTGAACTGAGACATTGTTTTTTTCTAGCCTTCAGACTCAAACTGAAACATCAGCTCTTCCTGGGTCCAGAGCCTGCTGGCTTTCCAACTAGAACTACAGATCGGCCCTCCTGGGTCTCCAGCTTCGCAACTGCAGATCTTGGGAATTCTCAGCCTCCATAATCCTGTGAGCCAATTCCTTATACTAAATCTCTTTATATAAAGAGAGAGTTTATTTACATGGAGAGTTCTCTGGAGAGCCCTGACTAATACACCTGGATTCCTGCAGCAGCCTCCTGAGTGGTCTCCTTGCCTGGCTGAGCCACCTTGACCTTCCACGCTGCTTTCAGAGCCATCCCCCAGGACATAATCCGAGTATGCCTCTTACATATTTAGCTTTCTGCAATGACTTCCCATTGCCTTCAAAATTAAAACTCTTTAGCGTCTACACTAAATCCTTCATGACTGACCCCTTCCCACCTCTCCAGACCCTTCTGTTACCTCTTTGTCCATGTGTATAAACTCTAGCCTCACTGAGCTACAGGCAGTCCTTCAAAAGGGCCTTACCACCTCTTCCCTCGGTCTTTGCACAAGCTCTACCTCCTGCCTGGAATGCCATGCAGGACGGGTCCCACAGCTGGTCTAAGGGCCTGACAGCCCGACTCAGGGCCTGCTGGGTTACTAACCCACCTTCCAGTTTCATGCACAGAGTTCAGGAATGTGCACGACCAGGCTGTGTGGGAGAGTCTGATGACGCCTTAATGTACTGTGTACACACTGTAGCCAATGTTCTCTGAGACGGCCACGCACTTGGCCCAGGTGAGGGGGGCGTCTCTGGCAAGAATGCTGTGTAGGTTACATGCTGGATTTTTTAGCCTCATATCTAGATATGGGTATATGTTTATGTGTGTAAATGGAAGACTTACCAGAAGCTAAGCTTCAGAACCCCCATTTGCACAAGGTCCTGGAAGGATGAATGTTTGCTGTATTTATTAGCTTTTGTAAATGTGTAATTTGCTCTGATTTCTTTTTTCATTCTAAATAAATATTCATTTTGTACCTAATTATGCATTCATAATTTTATTATTTTTCTTAAAGAGGGCCCTTCCAAACTGTATAAGCTTCGTGCCCACAAAATAAGAGATGTATCCTTGCCTCAAAGGAGACAGGCTTCCAGAAAATCTAATGTGACCCTCATTTACTCAGAAGTCCTCACCCACAACTTTGGGCCACTGTTCTGGGGATGGTTGCTGGTGTCTCTGCCATGTGTCCTGACTCCTCCCTCGTTTGTCAGTAAGGAAACCCAGTTTGATTTACTCAAGTGGGGTCTGCACCTGGGCTCTCTCTCAGTCCAAACCTAATGTGGACGTACAGTTGTCAGCCATTTCTTTCATCTGGCTTACTCCTCCTCATCCTTTAGGGTTCAGCTCAGGAGTCGCTGTCTCCTGGAAGCCTTCCCTGATGCTCTCAGTCCAGGCTGGGTGCCCACACATAGCAGCCCTTCAATAACTGTTAGTTGAAAACGTAATGAATGAATGAAGCTGAGCCATCAAATTAGTCTCCTCTGCTCCTAGAAAAATGCATTCTTTTTGGTTGGTTCCAGTGGAATCCTGAGTTCCATCTGAAGCAAGCCCCTACTCCTCGGGTTCCTGGGTTGTTCCTCTCAGAGGATTCCACATCTCCCACTCCTGAGGCCTTCAGACAAAGGTGGTTCCTTTTTCTGTTCTCTTGCTTGACCTAATTTCCAATGCCTGACCTTTATATGCCACCGAGTGTGGTAAGAGCCTTCACTTGCCATCTATCACGTAGTTCTCACAACAACTCCCAAAGGTGGGCTGTATTAGTTTTCTAGGAACCAAAACAAAGTGCCACAGACAGGGTGGCCTAAACAACAGAAATTTATTCTCTCACAGTTCTGGAGGCTAGAAGTCCCAGATCCAGCGGGGTTGGCTTCTTCTGAGGCCTGTCTCCTTGGCTTGCAGACTGATGTCTGCTCCTCCCTGTTCTTTTGCATACTCTTCCCTCCATGCATGTTGGTATCCTAATCGCCTCTTCTTATAAGGACACCAGACAAACTGGATTGGGTCCCACCCATATGACCTCACTTTACTGTAATTACCTCTTTAAAGGCCCTATCTCCAGATACAGTCACATTCTGAGGTATGGGGGGTTAGCACTTTAACATATGAATTTGGGGGTACACAATTCAGCCCATAACAGGGTTAGCCTCATTTTACATATATGGAAACTGATATCCAAAGGGGTTAAGTAACTTGCTGTCTTAGTCATCTTGGGCTGCTATAACAAAACTATGCAAGACTGGGTGGCTTAAACAATAAATATTTATTTCTCACTGTTCTGGAGGCTGAGAAGTCCAAGATCAAGGTGCCAGCAGATCCAATGTCTGGTGAGGGCCGGCTTCCTGGCTTGTAGACCACTGCCTTCTTGCTGCGTCCTCACATGGCCAAGAGAGAGAGCACGTCTCTGGTGTCTCTTCTTATAAGGGCATTAACCCCATTCATGAGGGTTCTACTCTCATGGCCTAATCAGTTCCCAAAGGCCCCACTTCCAAATACCATCACATTAGGAATTTGGCTTCAACATATGTATGTGGGGGGACACAAACAGTCTATAGCACTTGCCCATGGTCACTCAGGCAGCAGGTTGAGGAGCTGGGTCTTCTGACTTCAAGTCCGGTGCTTTCTGCTACATCCCACAGTCTCCAGGGTCACAGCCCCTGTCCCTTTGTCATCTCTAAGAGCTCTCTGTCCCCTCTGTCATCTTCCTGCCATTTCATTTCCTGCAAAGTGACATATCTCTACATGCCATGTGAACACAGGCAATCAGGACCATGTAATTGGAGGGTATGGGATTGGGAGGTCCTAAGCCAGCCTAGGCAGCTGCAGTGGCAGGTGGGGGTGCAGGTGGGCTGCAGTATAAAGGAGAGGTTAAGGGTACATACTTTGGAGCCAAACTACCCAGGTTCAAATCGAGGATCACTCATTCTCTAGCTGTGTGGTCTTGGCCAAGTTACTCAACCCCTTGGTGCCTCCGTTTTCCCATCTGTAAAATGGTGACAATAACAGTACCTACGTCATTATTTACTGAGGTGACTAAATGAATCAATATGTGAACGGGGGCCAGCACTTAGCAAGCCCCAAATGAGTGATAGCAAAATGGGTGGAGTTTTCCTCAATCCCATGTTTTCATTGCTCTGAGGCAGGATTAGTCCTGAATTCTTGTTGCGGGCTTATAGAAGGCAAAGAACAGGCAAAGAAGGATGAGTGTCTGGAATATGCCCCGATCTCAGGGGCAACAATGCTTGCCTTCACCTTCGGGCCATAAAGTTCAAGGAGACACAAGATCCTTGGGATTTCAGGCTGGCAGGGCTCTGGAGAGACCTCTGTGGCCATCCCTCTGGCTCTAGGCAGCCCTTTTGTACATCCTCTGCTAGTACAAGGCCCTGAAGAGCCGGGTGACAGCGTGTGGCTGCCAGGAAGCTTTATGGTGCTTCATACTAGCTCTGACTTCTATTTCAGGACCCACAAAGGTCAAAGTCAGTCCCTGCCTGCAGGAATGGGGAGACGCGTGCCAGGAGCAGCTGGGTTCCCCAGCCTCCAGGGTCCCACTAACCGGGAGGCATGAACCTCGAGCCCATCAAGCACGGAGGTTGACAGAAACTTGCACCAAGCCCCGAGGGGCCGCTCTGTAGAGAATCCCCAGTGAGCCCAAAATGGAGAGAAATACAACTTCTCACAGCTCATTTGGGAGCTTGCCTGCCTCCCCCTTCTCCCATTCCCTCAACCAATGAAGTAGCTTGGTTCACAATTAAATACAGTAGCAATTTAAACTGCCCTGTGGTGGGAGCCTGCACCAGCAGAACCTCTCCCCGCCTGCTCAGGTTGCTGTTGACTCTGGCAGGGCTCAGCTCCTCAGCCACCCTGATGTTGGCACTGAAAACTCTCCCATAAAACACCCTATAAAAGAAGCTCTAGGGGCCAGTGAGCCAGGTTTGTGAGTAGGGCCTCCATCCCTGGACCTTGTCCCTTTGCACTGGAGCCCAGGACACACAGCGCTTCCTTTTGTTTCACCCCATTTCCCAGGGGTCTTGTAGACTTCAGGTGACCCCAGCCCATCTACACCACTTCCAGGTGGAGAGATTTCAGGGCGTTGATAGAGATCCTACCCAGGCTTCCGCTGAGGGAAGCCAGCTGAGGGGGATGGGAAAGGACGCTAGATTTGGGATCAGAAGCCTTGGGGTTCAATCCCTGGCCTGCCACTTCCTAGCCCTGACCCCGGAAGTCAGTGGTCCTCAAAGTCTGATCCTTGAGCAGCAGCATCAGCGTCACTTAGGAACTTGTTGAAATGCCACTTCTCAGGCCCCACCCCAGACCTACTGGATCAGAAACGCAAACCGGAGCCCAGCAATCTGCGTTCAACAAGCCCTCCAGGTGAGTCTGGTGCACGCTGAAGCTCGAAACCACCGTCTTACATCATTTCCCTGTCTGAGACTCACTTTCCTCCTCTGGAAAATAGGGAGAAAACATCTGTTTTGCAGGGTTGTTGTATTAAATGAGATCACAGTGCGTGAAGGTGCCTGGCCCCACACCTTGTCACATAAGCTGCCCCATGGTGTCGCTGCTGCAGGGCTGAGGGTGCAGGGCAGGCCCGGAGCCTGAGCCCTCACAGTACTTCATGGAGGGGGGCTGCCTCTCATTTGGCCCCGGCTTTGAGTGATTCTGAAGCCAGACCTCATCTCACCAACATCAGAGAGGCTGAGTGAGCAGGTGCCGCCAAAGGTTTGACTAAGCTACAGGCTGAAAGAAAAGAAGGCAGAGGAGGAAACACGAGGAGTGGGAGAGCAAAGAAGACAGAGAAGGTGAGAGTGAAAAGAGAAGCTGGGTGGTGAGTGTGAGATGCCACACACAATCGTTTGGTTGGCTTTGGTGCCAATGGTCACCCACTTCTGAAAACACTCATGGTCTTGGAGTCGTAACCAGGGAGAAAGGCCTCTTGTTCGTGTCGCTGCTTCCAAACAGCACAGCATCTAACCCGTCCTGCCACAGCCTCCCATCTCACCTGCCCTTGGGCTGGAACACCCTTGTTCCTCATCTTTGGCATTACCAACAAGTGTTCATTAGGCACCTATTATGTGCAGGGTGTCAGCACTACTTTTTTAAAAGGGAGGGGACACATTCTCTGCCCTCTAAGGTTTACTGTCTGGTAACTTGGAAGAAAAGTGTGCTCTGGCACCCAAGACAACCCATAACCCTTACCAGAAGCTTCACTGGCTGCTGAGTGACTGTGGGTATGGGCGTGGTTCTGCGGGATTGTCTTACGTGTTTGTGAGGAAGAAAGAGAACAAGAGTGAGGAAGAGAGGAGCAGGTGCACACTGGCGGGCTGCAGACCCCACATCTCCCAGAAGACTGGGTGACATGTCTGCTGATTCTATGCTTCAGCACCTGGCTCTCCCAGGCATTAGGAAACAACCACATGCCACACACAGTGGGAATCCAGAATCCTAGAGACCCGAGGCAGGCTTGGGCCTTAAGTCTTCACCTATCCATCCTTTTGCCTCTGGGCAGGACTGTCCTCCAAGAATCCTAAGGGAGAACTGTCCATCCTCTTTGGTAATGTTCTCCATAGCCTTCCAAGTTTGAGTCCCAGCTACCAAAAACAATCGCCAAAATAGCTGCTCTTTATTATCCACCGCACGCCAGGTTCTGTGCTGTGCACGCTGTCCAGCACACGCATTCTCTATTTATTTTTCACCATAGCACTGAAGAGTGGAGCTATTCATCTTTGTTTTTATTAGTGAGAAAAACTGAAGCCGAGACAGGTTGCATAACTTGCCCAAGGGCACATGGGAAGGAGTAGGTTCAGAGTCTGAACCCAGTTCTCTCTAATTCCAATGCTCTTTCTACAATATCACCCAGTTATTAAAGCTTCCCCTGTGTCTACTACTCATTCATTCATTCAGTTAATATATATTTTTGAGCACCTACCATGTGCCAAGCACTGTGTTGGGCACTATAGCTAAACTGAATTCCTTCTGTTTCTATAAGCCAGCTCTTTCTTATCCTTGTTATTAGGGAAAAAGATGCAAGTTGATCTATGTGTGATTATTTGGGGGGTTGAGTCAAATATGGGGACATGAAAAATCTAAAAACAATTGTTTCAGGTCATTAATTCTCTCCTGTTTGTTATTCCCATGCCTCTCTCCACTGGGTTGGGAGAAAGATCAGAGTTATCTAACTTTTGGGGGAACCATGGGAAGGTCTTTAAGGGCTAGGATGAGAGGGTACCTTACAGGGCACACTCTTAGTGTCTGGAGGGGTGTGACATGTAACTGTATTTAAGTTTATCTAAATGTCTCTCAGCTAATGGGTGTTCCCAGTCCCTTCCCTTCCTTTCCCCCATCCTACACCAAAAAGAAAAGGAAAAGATAAAAAGAAAAGGGAAGAAAGAATGTCTATTCTGAGATGGACTAGGAGTTCCAACAAAGGTTATCTATGTTGGCCTGGAATCATTGGTCCTTTGGTGCTGGGGACACATGACAGCTTTGCCCCGCTCTCTACTGCTAATCCAAGTTTTACATTTCTTTTCCTCTGGCAGAGGAAAAAGGCTGCCATCGGTCTTCAAGAGACTCTAAGGTCTTCCCAGTCACTAGGGATAAAAACACGCAAGTCAAGAGGAGACAAAATGGCAGATTTGTCCCCCTTAATGCAACAAAGAACTACAGAAATGGGCCTTGTTAAAGCAGACTTCGAATGTGTCATTGTTATAGAAGCAGGCTGGTTTGGCCATGGGGCTGTTTTATAGGCTTTAGGAATCAGCCCGAGAAGGGGGCATTGAGACCCCCAGTTGGGTTGCTGTTTCACACACCTGCTCTCTGCTGGGGCTGGCTTTCCTCCATGCTTGATGAGCCGAGGAGGGGAAAAGCTAACGAACCCACCCCTAGGCTGCCTTGCCAAATTAAGGGGACAAAGTTGCTCAGCACCCCAGTGATGGGTAAAAAGCCTCCTTACCTTCCTGCATGACAGTAATAAACTTGCCCTAAACCCCTAAGTTATAACTCAAAGAGAGCCAGATTGAGATCCTGGCTGCCATGACAGTGCCCCCAAGGTAGGCATTTAAGGAGAAAGGCTCAGCAAAGTGCACTATTAGAGGAACATCTCTCTGAAGGATGAAGCTGAGAACCTGACATTAAAAGAAGCCCTCAGAGGGCCGGCCCGGTGGTGTAGTGGTTAAGTTTGTGTGCTCCGCTTCAGTGGCCTGGGGTTCATGGGTTCAGATCCCGGACGTGGACTGTGGCGTGGCGGCGTCCCACATACAAAACAGAGGAAGATTGGCAGGGATGTTAGCTCAGGGCCAATCTTTCTCACCAAAAAAAGAACCCCTTGGCATTAGGCCTCTTGAAAATGTCTGTTGGTGTAGGCCGCAGATCCTGGACACTGTGAAAGCATACAAAAGAACAAGGAGTGTGGTTCGTTGTCTGTGGACACTCATTGTAATGACTTTGGTTCTGTGCCTGAAGCACTTGAATCCATTCATGTATTAAATAGCCACTTACGAGGCACCTAGTATACAGCACCTGGTACATGTCTCTAAGATGGTCCAGGCCCTCAGGCTCTGATGGGACGACTCTGTAAACTTTCTCCAGGAAGAGAGACTTGGGTACTTTTGTCTAACCTCATTCTCCCTCTCTTCTTCTGTGTGTCTGTGCTTCTCCCTCTCCAGATCTCACTAGGAAAATGGTGAGATTCAAAGAAAGTCTGTAGTGTAGTTAATAGTATTGTCCCAATGTTGATGTTTTGGTTTTGATAACGGTGCTGTGGTTACGTGAAATGTTAACATTAGGGGAAGCTGGGTGAGCGGTACGTGGGAATTCTCTGTATGATTTTTTCAACTTTTCTGTAAGTCTAAAATTAGTTTAAAATAAGAAGTTAAAAAAAAAGGAAGTCTCCTTAGGAGTTTCGTTGACTCTCTGACTGCTTCTTTTCCATCATTTGGTCTCTGTCATCCTGTTTTTCTATAATCCTTTTACTATCTCCTTGCCCCTCCTCTCTGTCCAGTTCTTTTTCTCAGTTTCTGCCTTGTCCTTCATTTCTCCTTCCCACAAACATCTGCTCTCCTCCCAGATTTCTCCTTCCCACATGTAAACACATAATCAGTCACCAAATTCTGTTTATTAGACTTCCTGAATATCCGTTAGCTCTTCCCGCCTCTCCAGTGCTACTTGCAAGGCTCCTGGGTATACCATCATCACTCACCCCACACAATCATCCAGATTACTCCAAGGGCCTCCTCGCTGGACTTCCCACCTCTGGTGTGGGCTCCAGCTGGTTCATTCTGCCCACCGCTGCAGCTCCATAAGGTCTATCCCCCGATGAACACCATCACCATATTTGCATCGCCTACTGAAAAAATCCCAAACAAACTTCATCATGCTCTGGTCCCTATTTCCCCAGCTTCAATTCCCCATCAGTGGCATAACTAGTTTAACTGAGTCCCAAAGCAAAGTCTAAGAGGGGCTTCTGCACATAACAGAGAACAGCACTGCTTTTTCCTGCAGGCAGCAAAGGTGGGTTTTTATATGTAAGTTGAGGTTCTTGGGCTGGGTGTGAAGGAGAGAGGAGGGGAGGGGAAGAGAGAAGAGAGAAAAGAGAAGAGAGAGGTTTTCATTTCAGTGTCAGCAGAGGAGCTGATGGAAGAAGAGAAGGGAGGAGTCTTAGGCCTTCTTAGTAACGTGGTCTTTATGGGCTTGGTTGCTGCTGTTCTGAGACTGCACAAGATGCTGGAGTTTGTGTCTTCCAGGAGGATGGAAAATAGACTGAGGTCCAAGCGGAGACTGTGGCTCTATCCCAGCAAACCCGTAACTTGTCCCTTTCAGCCACCAGCTTTTAGCAAAGCCACCTCTCGCCTGTCATTGGAATGAGCTCTACACACACTTTTAAAAGCCAACAGACCCTGTGCAACGCAGCAGTAGCATATTCCTAGTTTTATAACTACCTTCCCCCTCCTCAGTATTTTATGTTTCAACAATACTGAACGCATCCCAATGTTGTAGCCATTGGGGGCAAGGGGACTGGACGGTTTATAGGTTTGTATCCATCAATCATTGGTTAAGGGCTACCCCCAGTGGAGGTGGGAGTCAGGTTATACCTTCATTCCCAGGCACTTCCAGCAAAGCAGGCAGCCTGAAGGCAGTCCTCCTAAAAAGAGACACAGGTGCTGGGTGTTGGACGTGAACACTCCCCCTGAGTCCATGCACACAGAAATGGCAAAGGGATCTGAGGCATCTGCTACACAAGGGGGTGGTTGCAATTTTAGATGGGGGTGCCCAGGGAAGCCCTCATTGAGAAGATGACATTTGAATTAAAAACCTGCAGGAAGTGCGAGCAAGCTACGCAGGTATCCCTAATGTCCATCACAGTGCCTGGCACATACAAGTTGAATAGAGGAAGGAATGGATGAACAATGAATGAGGCTTGTGTGCCTTTCCACCTGCATGGGGCAGATGCTGGGCTCCTGATCCCTACCCCGAGGTCCAGGTCTGATGTTGTAGTGGATGGCTCATGCGACCAGCAGTGCCAGTTGCAGGCCTCTTCCAGCATCTCTCCTGCTGACTGCCCAGAGCCAGAAGAGATGAATTAGCACCCGAAGTCCCCCAGCATCCTCCTGAAGACAACAGTCCAACTCTTGGAGAGTTGCAAACTTGCTGGGTGCATGTGGGCTGCCTCGGGAGCAACAAATGAGCCTGTGCAGATGGCGCTGAGATAAACGGCGCCATCCTTTTACTGTAGCAGTACAGTCGTAATTTTCCAGAGACATTTATTAGGCAGCGTCTCCCTTCTGTGGGATTCTGCTGTGGCTGGCGCACAGAGCTGCTGCGAGCGAGGTGGAGTGCAGAACCCAGTGCTAATGGCGTGATGGGCACCCGAATCTCTCCCATTCCTTTCCTCCCATTCTCGCTTCTGACAATTTATAGGTTAGTTTGATGCCTGAATAGCAGTGTGTCTCCAGTAATATGTATTCTTTGTAAGTATTCCCTGCTGTGGCATATCCTAAGAGAACTCCATCAAATAATTATCTTTCCTTTTATTTATTCTCCTTCTTTTCACTTGATCTGCATCACTATAAAATATTCAATGGTCTCCTCAGAGTAGAAAGCCTTCTCTGTGATTGTAAAGTGTATTTATGTACAGTACTAAATCCACACCCGGTAGCTCTTCATCTCAGCACTTGCCGGATCTGACAGGGCTCTGGGCCCGCAGTGGGTTCCCACCACCTTCTGTTGGGAGAGGGAGAGCTGGGGTCATTGAGGCCATTGGCTCAGCCCACAGGCCCCAGTGGCATGGAGAAGCCAGCTCAGGAGCCTGTGTCCAGCTGTACCTCAACACCTCCTGACCTTGACCTCTTTCCCCAGGATCCCCAGTGAGCCTCCTTTGCCACGAGGAGTCTTGGTCCAACTTGCTCAAACTTTCCCTACTTCTCAGAATCTAGAGAAGGTGAGGGCGCACAAGGAGACCACAGCACTGGAGTGTCTGGGTCCCACAGCCAGGACTCAGCGGCCTGCTAACTGTGGTATGCTCCAGGCCTTCATGTGCATACTGCTTCTCTAACTAGACAGAGAGCTCCCTGTGGGCAGGCTCAGTATCGTTCACCTTCCTTGATTTTCCCAAAGCCTTTAGCATGGAGCAGGGTGATCAATTCACAACTAATGGTAAGTACTTATCGCTTTGAGTCTCTTTCCAGGAAGCGTTCTCTGACAAGATCCTTCCTTCCATGACCCCTACGCTCATATTAACTTGCATACTTAATAAATGGCTTTATACTTTTGTAAGAATCTCTCCAACTAGATGACAAGCTCCTGCAAGATCTTACACTCTCAAAACAGGACACCGCCTCAGGGGTCCCTCTGTCCCCCTTCTATCCAACGCATGAACACGAACCCTGGATTTTCTTTTGCTCCTGTTTTATCTTCCCAGTGCCCAGATCACACAACTTGAAGGAAGAAGAACCAAACCGTTCTAGAAAGAGCACACACTCAAAAAGACACCTGGGTTCTAGTCAGCTCCAACACTGCCCTTCTGAGTAAGAGTCACAGAACCTTTCTGGCCTTCATTTTCCTTATTGATAAATATGGAAATACTTATAAGGTTACAAAAGCCATTTGGATCTAAAGGCCATTTGGTTCATCCCTCTGCCTCTAGATGCGTATCTATCTAATCTCGAAAGGTGAAAATTCAACCACCTCACCTGTGCCCTTGACCCAGTGGTTACCCTCCCTAGGGTTCAGAATGCCTTCCTTTTGCTTCTACAACTTGCTTGCAGTTTAAGCAGAATCTCTGTGTTCTCTCACTTGCTTACCTGGGAGAATGTAGGCATTTCTCCTTCCACAGTCTGGAGCTGAGAGGGAAGTCAGAGTGAGGGCGACGGCAAGGGGGTAGAACTCCCCAGGGAAGTAGGTCTCCATCCAGTTCTGCTTCAGGATCACCTGTGCAACTTTAAACACCTCCTCGGGCCAGGGGTATGCCTTGGATCTGCTGGATTGGAGTCTCTGGGGTTGGGTTTTTAAAAGCTCTGTATCTGTGGTTTTTAAAAGCTCCCCAATAAATTCTGAAGCTCCATCAGAGTTAGAGTCCTGTGGTCCTTCCTCCTTCTCCCCATCCCCATAGGCAGGAGGAGCTGGGAAAACCTCTGGGGCTCAGTTTCTCCTACCCCTGAGCTCTGGAGGCAGGACTTACAGACAAGGCAGCTGATAGCATCCACTTCAGGACCACAGCCATAGCTGAGCACCACAGCTTTGAGACAAGCCCAGGGCAGCAGGCATGGTCCTGTACCAAGAGTGGGGCTGACGTGAGGCTAGCCCCTTCCCTCCCTAGTGGACCAGGGTGATTTTATACCCTGCCAGTGCTGCCTGGAGGAACTGTCACCCACAGTGACTGCCTGGCAGGTTGGATTGACACGGGCTGACATGCGTCCTCTCCTGGTCACCTGTGGCGTTTACTCCTTTGATATCCATCTCACTCAGGTTCCTGGGTGTGTGCAGGCTGACTGCTAAACTCAGACAGGTTTCCTGTCTTCAGGAAGCTTAACACCTACAGCAATGCCTCATCTTCCATCCCACCCCCAAGCCTCGGACTCTGCTGTGTGCACAGAACTTCTGATGCCAGGGCTCATGAGGCCTCTCTCCTATAAACGCTAGTGCTGGGACTGCAGAGTCTACCCAAGATTCCAGATTAGGCTGAAGCGACTCTCGTCCAGAGCAGGAAAGGGGCTTTGTCCTGAGCTCTTTGGGAAGGAGCCATATGGCCACACACAGTCACCCCTTACAGGGTCTTACATCTTGGGCCAGACCTACCTCTGCCTCCTACCTGGTCTCAAGGACTTTCTAGACTTTTCTGCATATTTTTGGCTTTGCTGGCTTCTCCGACCTAAGCTTCTTCCACTGTCTTCTTGACTTATGGGAAGATTCCTTATTTTCCATTCCCACTCCCACCTCTCAACCTGCCCCATTCACCTCTCTCTGAATGCAGAATGGCTTAGCCCAGGGAGCACCTAATGAGCTTTCCCACCTCCCTCAGAGTGCTCTTCTGCAAAGGACATTTCCGAGCTCTCCAAACCTCAGCCCGGGGCATCGCCATGGCATGTGGGCTGGTGGATGAGAGGTACTCTCGGATCTGCACCTCCTGGGGAGGGCCACAGCCTTGAAGCGTTCTCTCCTTCCAGATCTGGCTTGACCTGCTCCACGAGACTCTCTTTCTGCGGCTGACCATTCTCCTCCATCCTGGCCAGGGCTGGAGGGTGAGCGAGGCTTGTTGCAAGCTCCAAAAAGAGGCGAGAAGAAATGCCTTTCCCCTCACTCCTCTCTTCCTCGTTGCGGTGTGCTTCTCTCACCCAAGGAACCTTCCAGACACCACTGAAAGTTCAGCGGCAGCTGTTCGGCATTTACATTTTACACAGTGCAAGGTTATTTGACTGCCACGATTTGATCTTCGCTAGTTAATAACCTTGACTTATGGAATAATAGCAGCAATGGCTCAGTTCCTTTTCCTGCCAGGGATTCCCGCTGCTGGGAGTGGTGGCTGGGCACAGACCCCTCTCTCCAAAACCCTCTGTCTTCTTGTCTCACAGAGAAGGGGACCCTGCAGGATTAGAGAAGTCCAACAGGCTATGCCTATGGCCAGGTCTTCTATCGGCATCTCCTCCACTTCCTCTCTTTGCGGAACGTGACCCCTGGCTCTGGTCCCTTTCTTTGGGCACCACCCTTTCCTGCCTCTTGTCCTCCTCAGTCCAGCCCACAGGTAGAATGGGCTGCAATCTTGATCCCTCTCCTCTCCGGGAGTCCTCCCTGGCAAGGGTTAACTGTGTGTATAAAATTGATTGCGATTTTAGTAATTCGGTATAATCACAGTCTACCAGCAGGTTGCTTTTCCAGCAGGAGGGTTTGGAATTATTTTCTGGAGTTTGCAATATAGAACTTAAATTAAGCCTCAGAAGTCAGGGGCGCTCTGCAGCATCCCTAATGTGGTGCTAAATTCTCAGCAGCACAGTCTCCATATTAAAGCCTTTGCTGGCAATTAGGTTCATTAACTATCACAATACCTTATTTATTACTCGTCGTGCCATATGGTTTCCCAGCTAAAGAGTGGCGCCCGTTCTCCCACAGACCATTTGGCATCATAAAAATGTTAACAAATAATATTATGGCTCTCGGGGGCACGAGGCCTCCCTGGGTTCTGGGTCTGAGCGGCGGGAGAGAATATGAAAACATTTTTCTTCTATGGTGAAATAAAAAATTCCTCAAGACAGAAGTATTCAAAGAATATAGCACTTGCATAACATAAATGGGAGTTTTATTTACTCTCGTAATGGTTATGTCAATATTTGCATCAGCTAGGACTTTCACTCATCTTCCTCTCTGCTCTCTTTTGAGGTTGTTTTCACTTTCAGCTTCCCCCTCTTACTTCTCCAGTTTCATGGCATGAGGCCAATGACAGCCAGCACCACCCCAAGGCGTGGGGGCAAGCCGCTGGTGGGGTGAAGCTGCACTGGGATTCTCCCAGCATTCACCTGTCTCAGGGTCTATCGCAGCTCAGCCACCTGGGCGCGGCTGCCTTCTCTACTCAAATCCTGCCTCAGGGCTTCGTCTCCCAGTGCTATCTTCAGTCAGTGTTTTCAGCAGAAATTGGGAAGTGATGCAGGGGCCAGTGTTGCCCTATGATGAGCAGATGGTCTACTGCCCAGGCCTTGCCAGTCCTCTCACTGCGGAGGGTGGGCATGGGGGTGGCTGGAGCTGGAAGTGAAGACCTCAGGAGGATGGGAGAGCTGCACTTCAAAGGGCCAGTCTCGAGAAAGCCATCTCGAGAGGGCAAAGCACCTCACTTTTCCTTATCCCCTGGATGTGGGAGTGCAAGCCCTATGCCTGGGGGCTGTAAGCAAAAATTCAAGAGAGGAGAAACTCTGCCAGTTCTTCAGTGTGCAATAAGCAAGTCCTCCAGCTGTGAGGAGCCCCCTTACTTCCCAGCCGTGGCCTTCCTCTGAAATGGAAGGCCTGCCTGGGCAGTATTCCAGTGCAGCTTCCAGAGAGGACTGTGTGACTTACCTTTTCCCAAATGACTCCTTAGACCTGCATGGAGATGCTCCTTGGGAAGCAACATAATGTAACAGTTAAAACCATAAACACTGGAGCTGGACGCCCTAGTTTCAAATCCTGGTGTTGCCATCTACCAGCTGTGTAACCTTTTTATGGCTCACTGTCTTCATCTGTAAAATGGGGATCATACTAGTACCCACTCCCGCAGGGTTGTTCCAGGGACTAAATGAGTTGGTCTCTCGAGGGGCCTAGGACAGCAGCTGGCCCACAGCAGTGCGATGCAGGGGACAGCTGTGATTAGGAACAGTTCTCTTGGGCTGTCCCTTTTCTTTCCCCTGATATTTCCTTTTATCCCTTTGAGGCATTTGGGAGGGTGGACCGCTCCCAACTCTACAACCACACTGCATCATCCCCAAATCCTGATTCTGACCCTGAGATGGAACCACGTGGGCTGGGACAGAGCCAGAATGGGATCTGCCCCTTTCACACACCATTTCCTCTGCTGTGATGATACACTGTCAACTGGGGCTCACAAATGTAATGACCCCCCTGCACACACCACCCTCCGCCCAACCATGGCTTGGAATCACAGACTGAGAATGTCAGGCCAGATGAGACCTTAGAGCTGACCAGAGAAGGTGGTGACATGGCCACAGGCATACAGCCAGGAAATGGCAGAACTAAGTCCCTAGTCTAAGTCCCCACCCCCCAGCTCCACTCAGCAGAGGAAGGGAACAGAATGTGACAGAGGAGAACTCGAAATGAAACAAATTCCATTAAGTGTCAATTACATGCAAAGCACAGAAAGGATGAGGCCCATCATTGGAATCAGTGGATGAGGGTTTGAGATGAGATGACTGTGGCATAGCAGCCCCAGGAGATCTGCCCCTCATGCTCTATTTCTGGGCCCCAGGGTCCCTAGCAAGAAACAGGCTAATCCCAGAGAGGACAGTGTCAAAAGAAGCCTGTTCCCATTCCCAGGCGCCTGCTTCACAATTCGAGGTGAGGGTGGCCGACTGCCTCAGCCTGTCGGTCCAGCTGGCTCCTCGGGAACCTCTCCCTCTGTCCAAAGGCACTTGGCTTTCCTTCCTGCTAGTTTTCTTCTACTAGTCGCAGTGACTAGTTTGTTTCCCCTTTGCTTCTCCAAGAGGTGGCCCCCTTGGGGAAACTCTTCTAGGAGGAAGGGTGCAGGTGCAAATGTGTGTGTGTGTGTGTGTTCCCACATGCACAGGCACAAGCAAACACCACGCCTAAGCATGTGTACAACCTGGTGACATCTTCTCAGGATGTGTCATCAGACTCCCAGAGCTCACTGTTCACTTTCCAGGCCCCTGCCAACTAGCTGCGTGTCTTTGGGCACGTTTCCCAAGACCTCTCTACTTCATCCTCCCCATTTGTAAATGGGGACGATGAAAGGATTTGCCTCGAAGCATTGCTGTGATGATTAAACAGTACCTGCAAAAAGCTTAAAAGCTCGTCCTGTAATGTGCACTCAATAACTGCTAGCTATTACTGTAGTCATTAATATTATGTATGAGCATCTACCATGGGTCAGGCTCTATTATCTATATGTTATATATATATTTTTCTACGTACTATCTCATTTAGTTTTCACGACAACCTGGAAAGTAGATATTCTCTCTCTCTTCTTACAGAAGGCAAGACTAAGGCTCAGAGAGGAGACGAGCTAGCTAACGGAAGCACAGGTATTTGAGCCCACAGCCTTGACCCTAAGTCCGGCGCATGTTCTGATATAGGGATTGTTTTTCCTCTGCTCCCTGAAAGGACAGGCATGGGAGTGCACGTCCCCCAGGAACTTCGTGAAGGCTGAGGCACCATTATAGCCTGTCCCACTCTTGAGGGTCATGCTGCCCTGCCTCCCCCATGTTGCTCCTGTCCAGCTCCCTTGGCAAGTCTGGGAAGGGGAGGCTCAGGCCGGTCAGACCTGGAGTAGGTCTCACCAGGACTGTGCACTCCAGCCAAGCCGAGGGGGAGGAAGGGCAGAACCATCAGGAGTCAATTTACCAAGAGCTGTGACCACGAGGAAGAGAAATGAGAAGGAGAGGATCAGGAGATTGTTTTCAGGAACATTAGACAGAGACCAGAGAGAAGTGGGTAATTTTAATCCCATGCAGCTGCTGGAAATTAATTTAATTGTGCTGGCGCTGGCTCTTCTCCCTTCCAAGCCACTTCATCGAGGGTCTGATGGAGTGCCCAGCCTGAAGAAAATGGCCAGGCCCCTCCAGGCAGCTTTGGGTGCTGCAGCCCCCAGCGAACTTAGTGATCCTAAGGCTGCTACCAGAGCTGATGGGTAAACTGGTATTTTTTTTCAATCTAGACTCTTCTCTTCTTAAGAGGGGACTGAGGTGAGACAACAGGAAGAACTTCCCAGGAGCAGAGTATGAACTAGGCTAATGGAGAAAGAGGCTGTAAATCATCCTCTCTGACTCTTGAGAACATGAGAGAGATTGACAGGACCCTTTGCTTCTTGAGTCTGTGCCAGGGGTATGAGTTTAACCCTAGCTCACTCACCCCATGCAGCCACCCACTCAGGCACAGGACCCCCACGTGGTCAGACACCAGCATCACGGACACGCTGTCAGAGAGGCACAAAAGCCCACACTGGTGCTCAGACACTAGACTCAGGCACACTTGAGGGCAGACATAGCCATATTCAGACGCTGGCATCACAGCCACCTGCTCTGGAACAAGCAAATGCCCAATTTTGACCAAGGGCTCTCAATCCTGGCTGCAAATTAAAATTACCTGAGGAGCTTAAAAAAAATACCGACACGAGGTCCCACCGTCGGAGACTGGTCTGCGGTGGGGCCTAGACACGGGTATTTTCAAAGCTCCCAGGTGATTCTAATGCTCAAACTGCGGTGAGAACCGCAGAGGTGTGAGACAAACCCGTCGCTTGCCACCCTGGCCCAGCGTCCTGTTCAGTTCTGCCTTGTGGCCACTAGAGGTCAGCAGGGCCTGGAAGTAGTGGCAGCGGGGGGAGACCCGCCCGGCTCTCGGTGCGCGGCGGTCCAGCCTTCTCGCTGCTGTGGCCTCCAGCGGATGGAGGTCAGGCGCTGACTCGGCCCTGGGCTACGAGCGGACACCGCGAGGGGGCGGAGGCGGCCTGCTGGCAGGATCAAGGCCTGCAAGCCACAGAAAGTCAACTTCACTTACAAGATTTTTTCAAAGTATCCCCCATTAAAACCTCACAATCCAGGCCTCCCGCAGCGAGCGCCTCTCTGCACCGGGATTTTCCCACCTGGTCACTGCCCAGCTCTGCGCGCAGGTGGGCGCGCGCTGAAGATGCGCACACAGCCGTGCCAGGCACCCCGGGGCCTCCGTCAATATAAAAGGAAAATATTTTGCCTTTTCCGTAGGAGGAGCCAGCGTTTGGATTCCAACAGTTGTTTATTTTGACTTACTGCTGTTTTTGCTGGAGACGAGTAAAGCAGAAAGTTCCGTTACTTTGGCTGAGATGGGGCACGCATAACCGCGCTGAGCCCGAATTTCAGACGAGCAAATAGAAGTGAACGGGTGGCTCAATCTCCTTTCATCTCCAAGGAGAATAACGTCAAGGGTGGAGAGAAAGGAAGCTTCCCTACACTTCAGTTTAAGAGAAATAAAAGCAAGGCTAACCTACCTTCTAGCAACAATATCTGACCTCAAAAATGAAAAATGCGAGGCGTCCCTGCTCTACTCCAAGCTCCTCCTTCCGGTTCCGGCTCCTGGATGCCTGCCTGGCACATTGCACATGCGTGCTCCCAGCGCTGCCCACAGCATGGTGTTGTCACTGCTCTTTATAAAGTCCACCTTTTCCTCTGAACTGTGAGGCTGCTGGATGGCAGAATTAGTTCCTGGCACGTAGCAGGTGTGCAGTAAACATTTGTCAAACCAGAGTGTTTATTGCTCATCTTGTCTTGAATCTAACTTGCATAGTATTTAAAATCGACCCACAGAGAAATTTTTCTAGATCCTTCTCTGTTCAACCCCAAAGACCCCCTCATTCTTAACCCTCAAACGTTTCAGGGAAATTTGTTTAAAATGCAGGTTCCTGAAATACACGCCCCCTAGAGACAGTGATTGGTAGGTTTTAGGGTGGGGTCCAGGAACATGTGCTTTTGACAAACCCTAGGTACTTCTGAATTGTCAGGAGGATCAGTCCTCTCCGCCCCCTGCTCCCCAGCTCCTGGCTGGGCTCTTTACCTGGCCTTGACTTCAGCCCTGGTCCGGGGAGATAGGCCAGGGTGGTTTTGGATGCTCCCACAGGGTTTGGGGCCTTCTGTCCTCCTAGTAGGGAGTGCTGTGAATTCTCTCACCTCAAGCAGAGCGATGTCAAGGTTCTCTTCTCCTGCCGCATCTGGTCTGGTGCGCTCTCAACAGCACAGCTTCTTTCTTTTCTCCTCCTATTCTATGCCACGCTTTTCCTTGGTTTCCCTTATCAATCCCAGCAGCCAGGGCAGGACAAACATGCCAGGCCCCCATCCCAGGATGGGACAATTGTGGGGGCTCCTGAAACCACACTTGGGGGCTGAACTTGGGGCCCTCGTGGATGTGGTTCTGGGTCTCAGCCTGGGCCTTAATGGAATGAAGGGTTTTAGGGCAGCCAGAGGAGAGGGGTCTGAGGGCCTGGAGTTTCACCAGCAGCCTGAGCCCCACCTGGCCGCTGCCTGGACCTCCATCAAGACCCTCTTCATAACCACTCGAGAGACATGGTTATGATGAGTTCTACAGCCCATTCTCCCTTGTCACAAAGACACTGTCCGAAAGGCTGCCCTGCGGGGAGCAATCTCCGTGAGTCCAACCAGGATAGGAAAAAAAAAAACCTTTAATAAAAATAACTACAATTTTTTTTTTTTTTTTGGTGAGGAAGATCAGTCCTGAGCTAACATCTGCCAATCCTCCTCTTTGTTTCCCTTTTTTTGCTGAGGAAGGCTGGCCCTGGGCCAACATCCATGCCCATCCTCCTCCACTCTATATGGGACGCCGTCACAGCATGGCCCAACAAGCGGTGCACCAGTGCATGCCCAGGATCTGAACCGGCGAACCCCAGGCCGCCGCAGCGGAGCGCACGTACTTAACCGCTTGCGCCACAGGGCTGGCCCCAAAATAGCTACAATTATTGAGCACACTACATTGCAGACACTGGACTAGGCACCTCGATATACATTATATTAAAACTCATAGCAACGTTGAAATGTAGCCACACATATATTATTCTCTCCATTTTACAGATGAGACAGAGAGTTTAAACAATTTGCCCAGGACACACAGCTAGTGAGTGGCAGAGAGAGGATTTGAACTCAGATCTGTCTGGCCCAAGCTCCAGAGCTCAACCTCAAAACTGAAGAAATAGACAAAGCCTCTTACTGCTCTGCCCAGGGCTGTTCTGTGTGGAGGCATTGTAGGGGAAGTGCCTAGGGCCAAGAGAGGTCTCTGAAACTGCTTAAGACCTAAAAAACTGCTGACTCCAAATACAAAGAGAAAATGATAAAACTGAAATGTTTAAAAACACTTATTTAAATGACAACAAAACAACATCATGACAAGTAATTAACCACAGCTCACATCTTATAGAGTTTTATACAAATGATGTTTAGTGAGGGGCATATGCGTGTTCTGATAAATTGGGGATGGCCCCCAAAGGAGCAGAATCTACAGTCTCCCATCACCATGCCCAGCCCACCTGGCCCTTCCGATCTGTCAACATTGTCACCTGCCCAGCTTCCCACCATAGAAACATGAAGGAATGCACAGAGGACGTCAGATCCTGCTCTGAGCAATCTCCTGATGGCCACTTCTCATTTCAGTTTTCCTGCCTGCAGAATGGGGATAATACATTCTTCCTACTAGTCCTGAGGCTCAAATAAAACCATGTTTTGAAGAGCATAAAGTCCCATAGTTTATCCAAAAAGCCTGATTCTAAAGGATGATAATCTCTCAAGATGGAAAACACAGGCTCAAATCAAAACAAGGAAACATAATTTACATATGAGAAAAAAAATTCCCAGTGTCTTATGTTATTCTGTTCTATCCCAGATCTCATGGGGTGTCAGATTTCGTAAGGATAATTACTAATGCATAGCACTTCACTGAAATTCCTTACCCCATGCAACCATCCTATCTTGTAAAATAATTTGCACTATCTCTCCTTATTTGTCTGTCACAGATGCAGTATAACTAAGGCACAGAGAGGTGGAGGGACTTGAGGGTCTCCCAAATAGTAAGCATACAGCAGTCATACCTATCCTTTAGGATTGTTGTGAGGTTAAATGAGAAAATCATGAAAATCACTCAGCAAAGTTGCTATGTAGTTAGTGCCCAGAAAATGGAGGTGTCATTATTGTTTATTATTACTATAGTTATTATTATCCAGCATACGTGCATATGCTTCCTTCTCTGAGCCTCTCCCAAACCAACACATACATACACTTTCTTTTCAGGAATAAAGATCTCAGATCTGAGCTCCTTGGGGAGACCAAGCCAAAATGTCAGCCTGACTTTTGCTTGATTCTCAAGATCATGCAAAGAAGACAGAAAAGTTAGACACAGAGGATGAAGGGGAACAAATAGATGAGAGCTTAGACAAAAAGCGGGGAGGAGGAGAGCTAGGCAGAAGGCTGGGCTTGCAGAGCCCGCGTATTAAAGCTACAAACCAGTTACACGCCCCTGACCCTGGCGGCTTGGGGAAGCCTGATGCCAAAGGGCAAAGTCTAAAAATAGGCCCTGGGCAGATGGGGAGGTGCCAGGGTACTTGGGAACCTGGTTTTACCAACAACTCAGACCCACATTTCACAGGAAAATATAAACAAGTTAGTTCAAAGGCTGGAGTCACACTTAGCCTGGCTATAAAGTTACACTGCCCAGGCAGAATACTGAAAGTAACCCTCCGCACACATACCCGTTTAGTGCAGAGAATGTGGGGAAGGAGCCCTGGGAGGCCTGGGTAGCTGGCTTCTTAGGTAACATCCCTCTGCCTAGCACTAACCTTCTAGATCAGGCCACGCCTCTGGCCACCATTGGTGAGCTGGGTCCACATCAGCTTTGCTCCAGTTCTTAAGCAAAGATCTTGAGCATGGGTGACCTTGGAGTTAGACTTTGAAGGGTAAATGATTTTGGCCCAGACAGACAGGGCAGGGTACCTTGGGCAGAATGCACAGCCTGTCCAAAGCCATGGATGAATGACAACGTTCAGGAGGCAGAATGGTGCCAACTTGTAAAGGTCTTAAAGGCCATGCCAAGTGGTTTAGGCCTTTTTTTTTTTTTTAATGTAGGCCACGAGAAGAGCCATTGAAGGGTTTTCAGTAGAAGAGTGACAGATCTGTCCTTTAGAAAAGTAATTCCAGTGGCCATTTGGAGGGGAGGTTGCCAAGAGGTGGCTAGAAGCAAGTCGGCAGAGTGAGCCAATCATCCCCCGAGATCAATCCCGTTAGTTATTTTGATGCTATTTCTAGACAAAGAAGTATCATATGACATGATAGAAAAGGGGAGAAAACTTGTAGAACACTCCAATGAGCAGGGCAGGACTAGGTGAGGCAAGCGTGATGGCTAGGGTGCAAAATCAAATGAGGCATCATCTTAGAATCCTGCAAATGCCCCGAGAGTGATGCCTCCTTAGACTTTACACCCTCAGTGCCTCACGTGCCTTCCTCTAGTCCTGGCCCTGCTCAGGAGCCTATTATTACCAGCCCCATCTGGAGGTGGTCCTCCTGTGATCTCTCCATGGGGACAGGCATGGGGAGCCAGCAAGCCTGTGTCCATTTGTAGGATGTTTAAATGCAAAGATAAGAGCACTAGTGGCCAGCAGACCTAAATCCAAGTCCTAACTCCATCCTTTATGATCTCGGTCAAGTTGCTGAGCCTTATGAGCTTGGGTGTCCTCATTTATAAAATGGTAAAATGATGTGAAAGTACTGGGTACAGTGCTGTACAAATTCCAGGCACTGTCACTCATCCTGCCTTCTCCTCGGCTGGCACACCCTTAGAGAGCGGGGATATCATGATGCATGAGCATGCTTCTTTTGGAAGCAGCATCAGTAAAAATAACTCCAGCACAATTGGCATGGCTACCTCAGAGTCTGTGGAAGGACAGCTCTCTCTTCCCTGGCTGTTAATTATTTGAGCCTGAATCCCTCCTTCTCAAGAACATGCTGCCTGTTTGTTTAAAAAGTCTTCCTGGGGGAAAAAAAAAGCAGCACATTTCTTGTTTTGTTCTTTCACTCTTTGAACAGATATTTATTAGGCGCCTACTCTATGCAAGCATTGTCCTGGTGCTCTGGCTATGGCAACTTGAATGAAAGACTCCAGCTCTGGGCCCTCAGGAAGCTTAGATTAACTAGAGGGGTCTCAAGGGAGGCTCTGGGAGGGGAGCCAGGAAATCAACAAGCAGTCATGTAAACAAAGGAAACAATTTCCAGTAGTAACAAGTGCATGCAAACAATAGAGTAGGTCAGAGGCCTGAGGGGGCAGGGGGAAGCTCCTGATGGGCAGCTGAAGGGAGGATTTCTCTGGGGAAATACTGTTTGAGCTGAGATCTTAACATGGAAAAAAGTGTATTGTGTCATGGAAGGGGAGATTTGCGAGGGGGGAGGGGGGACATCAAGTGCAAAGGCCCTGAGGTGGGAAGTAGCAACCTTTAGTTATGATGTCTGCTTTGAGTCAGTGTACAGTGTTGGGCATGATTTCTGAACAAGAGTGGAACAAATGTGTTTCTGGACCTGATTCAAAGGAGCATATTTACCTCTATATCTGTATCTTTATCTAATTCTCCATCCCCCTCTCTATACCAAGGACACCTTATTTGGGTCACAGCTAAACACTCTCATAACTACCCTGCCCCCATCCCCCACTCCTTCCTCTATGGCCTGGCCATGGCTTCACCACTGATACTTCCTTTCCTTTCTAGAACCACAAAGAACCATCACTGACAGAAGCACCTTACCATTTCCTGCCCAAGCCGAAGCCCAGCTTGCCTCCTCCATTTTGCCTGCTTCTGTGTAGAGGTAGAAGGCTCCCCAACACCTGGGTTCCCTCATGATGGGAATCAAAGTTATGATAAAGACACCTCTTCCTTTAAACACACCCACATCATACCCTCTCTCAATCAGAAGGTGCTGGCACCTAATTTGAGCGTACTAGCTGATGGAGTTCACAGAGTATTATAGAATTTCATAGCTAGAGCTGGGTTGGCCATAAAACTAGTCCAGTATTTTCACATTATCCACAAGGAACCTGAGGCCCCAAAGAGGGGAAGTAACGTGCTCAAGGTTAGGCAGTAAATTAGGGACAGGCCTTAAGGCTCTTCTCAAAGAACTGGGCAAGCACTTTTAAATGGTCACAGACACTTTCCATATCATATTGCCATGTTTACAGAGGGGAACATTGAAGCACAGAGAAGTTAAGTAACTTGCCCAGGGTTACCCAGGAAGTGTTTGGCAGAGCTGGCCTTGAATCCAGGTCTTCTGACTGGAAATCTAGTGTTCTTCTAACTTCACCATGCTCTCTCCAATGTGCTTAACAGAAAATCAATAAATAAATATTCCAGAACATTCCAAAGAGATGTTGGGGGAGACAAAAAATTAATATCCTCCATGATTACTTTTTTTTTCCTTGTTACTAAAGGCAGTCAATAGGCAATAAACTCAATAGAAGGAAAATTCTCTTTCTGGGAAGACAGGATATTAAGTCTTTGAAAAGAGCTTCCACACAGTCAAATACTGGTGCAGTTTATTTGAGTGCTTTCCCTTGAAAGAAAATCCCCTCCGATGACTGGGAGCTCCTACAGAATGGGGCTTTAATAACCAGAGAAATCCGTGTCTTGCAGTAGACTCTGCAGTCAATTTATAGTCTTTCCTGCTTTCCACCAAATTTCTCTTCGTGGTAATATTTTTGTCATTTTAATTTTAGACATGGGTGAGGAAGTAGGAGAGGACTTTTTTTTCACTGAAGTCTAACATATATATCACGAGAATCATATGTGGTCTTACCTACTTGCTTCTCTCACTCAGGGTATAAGAGATGGCTTTAAAAAGAAAAGATTGGGCAGGGTGTGAACCTCCTCTCCAATCCTAATGGCCACCTTCCTCATTGGGAATTGCCCTCTGCTTCCTTAAGCATGGGGTCCAAGAAAAAGGCAGGTTTGGGAATCCAATAGACCTGAGTTTAGGTCCCAGCTCTGTCCCTTACAAACTATGGGATCATGGCCAAGTTCCTTAACTTCTTTGAGGTTACAGAGACCTTAGGCATCCTTGTAATACAGATGAGGAACTGAGGCTTGATGAGGTGTGTAGGTCCACGCCCAAGATCCAAACCCGCAGACCCCAGGCTGCTGAAGCACAGCGCGTGAACTTAACCACTACGCCACCAGGCCGGCCCCCAATCCCGCTGGTTTTGACCTCAGATTTTATTATCCAGCTTCATCACCCTCTTGAGCTTGTTTTGAAAATCAAATCTTCCCTCTATGGGCAAGATATGCCACGACTGAAGAATTTCAAAAGATTAATGCGATGTACTTTAAAGGAAATGTCACAATTTCCAAGATTTCCAAGAACGACTGAATGACTTCAATGACATCTTCATGATGGCCCCCAAAAGGCTCTGGTCCCAAGTCGTGCCTCTAACTGGCCGCATGGCTTTGGGAACATTGTACCGCCTTTCTGTTCTGCTTCCTCTCTTGTAAAATGGTGAGATTGGACTAGATGATGTTTTAAGTCCCTTTCCATTTTGAGTCTACCGGGCTTTTTTTTTTTTTTTTTTTTTTTTTTGTGAGGAGGTCAGCCCTGTGCTAACATCTGCCAATCCTCCTCTTTTTTTGCTGAGGAAGACGGCCATGGGCTAACATCCGTGCCCATCTTCCTCCACTTTATATGGGACGCCGCCACAGCATGGCTTGCCAAGCAGTGCGTCGGTGCGCGCCCGGGATCCGAACCAGCGAACCCCAGGCCGCCGCAGCGGAGCGTGTGCACTTAACCGCTTGCGCCACCGGGCCGGCCCCCTACCGGGCATTTTGAAGAGGGTAACTGTTATTTGGTTGTCTAAGCTCAAGTTTGCTTATCAAAAAGTGAACTACCTTGCCTTCTAGTCATGCCTGATATATGTGAGTGGGCAAAAGTGCTGGTGGGTCCTCGTTTGGAAATAAATGTAACAACTTTACCAGCCCACCCATTTTTCATATTAGATTACTGCCTCATTTCCTCCTTTCAACCTAGGAGATACACAGTGTGCCAAAGATCGGAATGTACCATCTCCTTCCAACCAACATGTTCAGGGGCCTTGAACTACTTCCTTCCAGGACCTGGGCTCACTTCTCTTGATTTCTCCAATGTTATGCTAGCACTGTGAGTATCTTTCCCTAAATTCTGTCACTACAAAGGATGCCCCTTTGGAAAGCTCCTCCCCGACTTTTCCTCTACTGCTTCCCCAATGGGTTAGGCTGGAAAATTACCTTTTCTTCATCATTTGTAGGGAATTGTGAAGAAACTCAGGCCACAAGGAAAGCCTGTCACTGACCTGCACTCTTCTCCCCAGCAAGTTGGTGGGGGTCCCAGTGTTCAATCCTGGAGAAACAGCACCCCCCCACCACCTACTTCTAATGACCTGGTGATTAGATTTGAAAAGCTCAGTGGTTTACAAATCTGCTTCAGTTCACCTCCTTCTCTTCTCTTGATGAAGGACCAAATGACTCTGCCAGAAATTAATCCAAAAAGCAGGAACGCACAGCAGTGGTTTCAAGCATGGCCTCTGGAATGTGGGAGTTGGCTGCTCCCTGTTAGCTGTGTGGCCAAAGGAAGGTTGCCTTTTCTCTCTATCTCAGTTTCTCTAGCTGTAAAATGGGAATAACAGTAACGCTCAACTCATGGAGTTATCTGGAGGAGTAAAGGAGATGACACATGTTAAGGGCCAGCGCCCTTGAGTAAGTCCTCAGTATGTGTTAGCCATAGTCATTACCTCATAAGCAGTATTCAATACATGTCATGGCAAAAATGAATTGAAGACATGACTTAGATTTGTTTAAGCCTATCAAATCAATATTCATTCTACATACACTACAGAGTTTATCATCCTGCTGGCAAGGGCCCTCTCCAAGAGACTATGGGAAGGAGCTTAACAAGATCATAGGAAATGGAGAGCTCAGATTTGGGCTTTTTTGGTTACTCTGTTGTCTTTCAACAGAAGCAGGTTCTGTGAAGTGCCTGTCCACCCAAACACCTTCCTCCTCCCCCATCCACTTTTATTTTGGAAAACAAATAATACAATAACACAAATCCTACCACCACCTGCCCTTTCTGATTCCAGCCTTGCCTATTAGACTGTAACCTCCTGAGGGCAGAATTATTGTTTCTTTGATTGCATACTTCATCCAGTATGGAACCACGGGTACACTTGGATTTTTAACAAGGAAGCAGTGCAAACACCCCAAGGCTGGGGGTGGCCTCCTTACTTCTCAGAGATTTTGCAGAGCCCAAGCTGTTCAGAAAAGCAAAACACGTTGCCCACATTCAGGGATCTGCCATCCCTGCCAGTTCATGATTAATCAACAAGGAAGAAGGTTCCTTTAAGGAAAAGAAAAGAAATAGAGACTGGAAGGAAGAAAGCAGGGAGAGCTGTGGATCTGGGCTAGAGAGCTTGCTTAACACTTTCTCCCAGCCCTGCAGCCCTCTGTGACTCTTGGTCTCAGTATAATTATGCTAAATAATTATATTTATTATATAAATACATATATTTATATAATATAGCTAGCAACTGTCCCTGCAAGATGCAGCTGGATATCTTAGTGTCTGGCTAATAAATATGTGGCAAAGAGAAGAAATTACAGCTGGTAATGACTTCTGAATATTGAGGCACCCCTGGAACAACCTTTTCCAGCCTTCCTACAACTCTACTTCCTATCCCTAGACAAATGGAACAGAGAACACCCCACATGTCACCATTCCCCCAGCACAAGACATCCCTCACCCCAGGCTGGTGGACTGGAGCCTCTTAGCAAGGCCAAGGTAAACACACACATGCAGACTTGGGGGAGGAGGGGCGGAGTCTGCAGTCCACACCTGCCTCACCCAGAGCTTCTCTGCAAACCCCCTGGTCTTGTGAGCCGAATCCTAAAGGTTAAGAATAATCACAACAGGCAGCCTATCATTGCCTCGCGGTCTGGCTGAGAGGTTTACAACTGAAACTCATGGCAGAGGGAGAAATTGGCTCAATCACTTGGAGTAACGGTACATGGAGAGCCAGTTGGGCATGACTGCTATTTAACTCAAGGAAACCAGGCTGCTGCGCTTAATGTACGTACACACTAATAAACGCGTCATGCTATGAGGCGAAAATTAACGCCACCCCCTGCACTCCCCACCTTGCTCCCCATTTGCCTGTTTGCCTCATCCCAACCAAACAAATGGGACAAGACTGGGAGAATAGGGCATCAAACAGATGCTCACAGCTACAATGATGTCAATAATCCCAGGTCACCCTTCACTCTTTTAAAGAGATTTAAAATTTATTTATCACAAGATCTTACCCCAAATATTTATAATAAGTCATTTTGTAGGAGGAGGGTGGAAAGAAAGAGTACCTGACATCATCGCTAATAATAGCTGACATTTTCAGATCTTTGACTGTGGGCCAAGCATTCCTTGTGTACCTTCCTAGCAACTCCAGTGAGGTGGGTACCATTACTGTCCCCAGTTTACAAGGGAGGACAGTGCAACTCAGGGAGTTTAAGAAATTGATCCAAGATCACCCAGGACCTAGGAGGTAGGAGGGGGTATTTGAACACAGACCCATGTGAGTAAATCAGAGCCCAAGCTCTCAGCTTTTTGCTACACTGGGTATTTACAAGACAAAGGAGAAAGTGGAGGATGGGATCATTGGCTTGATGGTGTTCTCAACAGTCCTGCTTTTATTCCTTAAGGTCTTGGATGGGTCCACATTATGATGCCTTCCTATCTGCCCTTCCCGAGTAGTCATCCTGCTTTCCCGCCACAAACAAGAACTCACCTTTTACCATATGCCACGTACTGCAGATACAGAGGTAAGACCCACAATCATCCTTGTCTCATAGAACTCACAGTGTCGTGGAAGAGGCAGCTGAAGAAAAATATGTTCATAGGAAAAAGGGTGAACTACAAACTGTCAAGATATTTCCTAGTTTTCCCCTTGGCTCTGCCCATACAGGATGCTCTGTTCTCCAGATGGACCTGCCCTGTGTGTAACCTAATTGTCAAGAGGACCTGGGGGCAGCCCCTAGTCTCAGGCCAGAATCTCAGCTTGGGTGCTGTGGCCCTGCTGCTTCTGACAAACGAAATAAGATGTGTTAATTAAGGTAATGCTAGCTAATATAATAAACAAACTCCAAAATATATAATAGCTAAAGACTAGGGTAGCCAGATTTAGCCAAAAAAGACACCAATTTAAATTTGAATTTCAGATAATTTTTTTAGTATAACTATGTTCTGTGCAATAGTTGGGACATACTTATACTAAAAATGTATTCATTAATTATCTGAAATTCAAATTTAACTGGTGTCTTTTTTTGCTAGATCTCTGCATTGTATTTGGCAACCCTACTCAAGACATCGAAGGTTTATTTCTTATTTGTATATAAAGTCCACAGTGGGTGTTTTTGGTTGGCAGGCAGCTCCCCTCCAAGCTGTGATTCAGGGATCCAGGCTCTTTCCCTCCTGGCTCCGCCATACTCATCACTCAACTTCCAAGGTTTCTATATACTCATGGGGTCAAGTCACAGAAAGGGAAAGAGCATGGAGGATTCCATGTGGGAGTTCTTATGGGCCAGTCTGGTAGTGGCACAACGGACTTCTGCTCACAATCCATTTGTTGTCCAGAACTCAATCACATGGCCTGTACCTAACAGCAAGGTAAGCTGAAAAATGTAACCCAGTGTGTGCTCAGGAAGACATTTAGAGAACAGCTAGCCAGTCTCTGCCACACCTGGTAACAGCAGAGCTAACTGTCAGTACTTGTGGCTAATGCATGTCTCATATGCTAGTTCTGGATTCAGTCAGTAGTCCTACACCCTCTGGTGTCCCTAGCAGGAGATCAGATGCTCTCCTATAGCCCTGGCTGGTTAACTAATAGCTATTTGGGATTGGGAGTACAAGGCCATTGCAGGAATAATGAGTAGTGTTATTCAAATCAATTCATTTCACTTCAATGCAATCTAATAAATATTTATTAATGCCCCTAGGATAGCGAGAAAAGCTTGGTTCTAGGCCCCTGACAGAGACATAAACTGAAATAGAACCCACTTATACTCTCAAGGAGCTGTATACAATTAAACTCAACAGCTATCCTCAACCCTTATCTATATTTCATTGATTTTCCAAGGGTTAGTAAAAAACCCATAGCTACAAAGAATTCTGCCCTAAATGTTGAGATACAGAATGGTCCCTCCTCTCGCGAATTCCTAAAACACTTGGTGTTCATGCGTGTACGTATTCAATTAGTTCATTCACTAACCTGTCTGAGAACTACTCTTCTTGACAGTGTGCTAGGCTCTGAGGGTTGGGAATGGGAATACTGAGTTGAACAAGACAGAGACCTTGCCTTCCAGAAATTCACAATGGAGGGGGTGGTCAGAATGCACATAACTCAGTCAGATACAAGGCAGATAGTGGTAAATACTATGATAAATGTTCACACAGTGCTAAGGGACTTATGGATGAGGGAGAAATTAATTCCAGCTGGAGGGTGAGGTGAAGATTACTTGAAAGATCCAACAATGACTTCCCAAAGAGACAAATGAACTTGCCCTAGCAAGGGAGGCTGAGTCTGGCTCAGAGCCCACAATAGCCTTCGCCCATGGGGCATCCCCCAGACTGCCCCCGACTCAGCCCTAATGGGGAAAAGGCAGCGAGCTTTTCTCAAGGGAGAACTCCAAGGGAGTCTCGCATTTTATCTTAAAAATTCATACAGATTTTGAATTCCACTCCACAGGAGATCAATGTTTGTTTTGCTATAATAATTTTAATATAATTGGCTTAAATTACCTGCCATTTTATCATTTCATCTCGTGGCTTGTGCGTCCCTGACATACCACTTCTATTTGAAGGGTACCTTCTCCAGAAATTCAGCTTCTGAGAGTGAGTATATAAAAGGAAGTTCAGTCTCACTCATCTTATCACTTGTCTTTTCTGCTTGTCAGGATAAACGAAATATTCTGCTTTAAGGACTCTGAGTCCAGTCTTATGCTTTGTGAACAACAACCCAACAACCATGGATGAGGCCATATTAAATGAACAGAGTAGTTTTCATCCACTTCTCTCACGTCAGGGGAGAAATGTATAGAGTAATGCAACCTGAATATGAGTGGTATGTCTGGACCATGGGGCTTCTGGTGGCACCTTCAAGAAGCGTGCCCCTCCACCTGCATACCCTTCCAGGTTTTGTACATAACTATAGCGTTCCTATTGTAAAACAGCTGCCGTGGATTGAAGTCCATAACATTAAACACCTCCCAAGTTAAACAGTTGGCTATTTAAAGTTAAATAGCATAAGAAAATGTTACATATTTCCCCTCTTCCTGGCCTCCCCACAATAAAACACCGAAGTGTTAAAAAAGTCCCTGTTTGTGATGAGGACTTGGGGGTTAATTTTCAGCATGGTGCCTGGGGATTTAGCTGTGGGACTCCCATTATAAGTAATGGGAGTCCTGCTGCCTCATTCTACGCACACTACATGGAAACCGCACCCCTCGACCGCTACAAAATTTTAGTTTTGAAATTGAGGCCGTCTTTCTCAGAGCAAAGCAGATTTCCAGAAATACCAGAAACTACTCACTCATCTTATCCGGGCCTGGGGATATGTGTGTTTGTGCTGGCCCGGGGCCTGTGTGTTTGTGCTGATGTGTATCTAAAAGAGAGAGAATGCCTTTCTCTTAAGTACAGATGCCCCTTTCAAAGACAACAACATTAAAACATTATGCCCAATAGCTGACAGCGATAGTCGCTATGTCTCACCCCAAAGCTTTGTTAGGATCCCCATAAAACCTGGCACATGGTTGGTGACACCCACTGAAACACTGTGCTTTTTCCATAATAACCTGAGCCCTGCTGCCTGTCATTAAGGGACCTCTCTTATTAAGCATCTCTTTTTTAAATGGCTGCCATCATCTGGTCCCAGTGTACATTAAATCCCATTATAATTATAAACACACTTCCCCATAACATCCACTGCAGATTTCATCCACACTGCCTACCCCCTCAGGGCATCTTTGCACTAATAACAACTCAGATTTGCTATCTGAGTTGACAACATTAGGTCCCAACACCATTTGCAATATGCTGGGGGGAGAGAGAGAGAAGGAAAAGCTTTTCTCTTCCTCAATCACGAAGATCTTGGGGTCACAGTGACCCAAGGCCTCAGGGGCTGAAAGAAATAACTCTTCCTCTTCTTCATTTGAAAAGTCACTCTCTCTCTCCAGATGAGAGGAAGGGCATACTTAGTACCTGGAAGAGAAGCCCAAGTTTGTAAACACCACTAACCAGATCTCTACAGGGAAAAAGGATGGCAATTACTAATCAAAGAAGGCACTTTCTTTCTTGGTTTTCTGACCTTCAACTAATTAGAGCCAACATGTCACCTGATTATTTCCCCATCTGTTTTTTGGAGGGGACATCTAAGGAAGTGACATGAAAGAATTAAACTAAAAAAAAAAAACAAAAACACTATCAACATATGCATTGAGGGCAAATTCTACTCTGCTTAATTTTTTACATCATCTGTATTTATCTAGTAAATATCTACAATGATGACCTTGACACATTGTAAGATCCTTTGCCTCCAGAAAAGGACAGAATAGGCTTGCTGTGTCTTCCCCCTAAGAGTCCCCAGTGGGGTAAAGATCTGAGAGTACATGTCACAGCCTGGTGCATCCTCCAGTGGCAACCTGGAGTTCTCAATTGTGGAAGAGACAACTTTTTTCCAACTGGGGGGCTTCGCTGCCTGCATCACACCCTGAAAATGCTTCATTCCCCACTTATCACAAAGTAGCTTGGAGAAATGCAAAGTAGCTTCTTCTCCCCAAAAGCTAGGAGTCCTTGATTTATTTATCATGACAGGAAAGTTTACTTTTAAATTTTAAAACTATTTTCCTACTGAGGAATTGGAACAAAATGAGTTGCGACATTCCATTAACAATTGGAATACTCAAAACACCACTGTCACCTTCTTCCTAGGCACCTGTTTAGTCGAAGTTTTATTGTAACTCAAAACTCCCTCCTCAACTTTTGCCTGAGATATTGAGGGAGGAGGAGAAGTGCAGAGATGGTGGGGGATCTAGGTCTATTTACCTGGTGGCCTGATTCAGCCGAGAACTGTTTGGTGGCTGGATGCTGCATAGACCTTGGCCTCAGTGGAGAAAGAGGAGAAGGAAAATTAAAAGCCCTGTTTCCCTTTTCTATCTCACTAGAGACTGTATAATCTAGAAGTTAAGATCATGAGCTTTGCAGTCGGAGTGGTCTGATTTAAAGTCTCAGCTCTGATACTGAATAGCTCTACAGCCTTGGGGAAGGCACTTAACCTCTCTGAGCCTCAAGTTTCTCATCTGCAGAAATGGGGAAAATACTACTACCTGCATTAATAGGATTGTTATGAGGATTAAATAAAACAATATAGGTAATGTGTTAAGATTCATAGACAGTGCTCAGAATGAGTTGTTATTCCCACTGTCTCATTCCCATAAGATCACTTAGACCTGATCTACTCTCCTCTTCTACAAACTGAGCTCTGAAAGGCTGCTACCAGTGGGAGGTATGTTAGTAAAGGAGGAGACGAAGGCATAAGAAGATTTAACAATGGAATTCCATCCAAAGGTCAACTCATCTTTTTCCCTGTCTCCAGCATGACATCCTAGCAAGACTGAGGTCCCTTCTATTTTTAGGACCTATCAGAACTAATGTCCCAGCTTCCCTTACCACATCCTTCAAGAAAAAAAGTAAAAAAAAAAAAATTACTACAAATACATGAACATGAGAGAGAGAGAGAGAGAGAGAGAGAGAGAGAGAGAGAGAGAGAGAGATTTCTATTGTAATTTTCCATCCTGCTTGTTTTTAGGTGCTGCCATATGCAATCTCTGAACTGGGATTCTCCTCAGCCTTCTGGGGACCCAAGGACATAGCTCTGGCTATAAATGATGCCAGTTGTGGGGGGGGCAGCTGCTGCTGCTTTATCTGTGCCCAATAATCCTTATAACACTGCTGTGCGGCCAGCCTTTAGCGCTAAGTGGAAATGCTGGGAGCCCAATGCTGGCACTCAGCCCACAGCTCGCCTGCCTTCCTCCTTTTTGTTACCTTCTCCACCTCTTAAATTCAGGCATTAATCTCTCTTTAACACTTACTAACGAGGACTGGGCTTTTTAATGGGCAGAGTTTATGAAGCAAGGGAGATTTTCACGTACAGCGAATATGGCATGGGGTGGGGGTGTCCAGGGCCATGGAGGGATTGTTCTTTCTCTCCCATTGTTTCCAGGGAGTTTCTCTTTCTCTGATTTGAGGATGAATGGAGATTAGGATCGAGGGTTAATCTGGGTCTCTTCTGCTCCTGCACTCAGGAGGGGCCGGTAGGTGGAGTGGACAGCGAGGAGGCAGCAATCTTCAGCAGGCACCATTGAGGCAGAAGCTCAACAAGTTTACTGACTCTTCTTTTTCCCTTGTGAGGCATTAGGAGGGTCTTTTCTTACATCCCTTCCCTCTCGTTCTCCTTGCAGACCATTTATTTCTTAACTTTCTTTACATTCTTTTCCTCTTACAGATTGCAAAGACCTTAGCTAGGAAAACAATCTATAATAGGGATTGCTCTTCATTGTTAATCAAAATGAACACCCAGGGACTGGGCTTTTCTAGCAGCGGTTAGCTGTTGCTGTATTCGCTGCTATCAGAGGGTAACTGGCCCCTTTCCTTCACTTCCCAGCGCGCTTCTCTGCCCATCGTCTTCTTTCCCCTTACTCCTGAAGGTCTGAGCACTTTCCCTGTCAGTAGGAGACAGGAGCGACGCTTGCTGGGATGGAACTGCCCCTGTAGCAGCTTTTGTAACTCCACCGTCTGGCCTTCCGCGGCCGGAAGCGGATTTTTGCCTCTGGTTGGCTTCTGCCACCTTCCATGACCCTTCAGTTCTCGGGGCCTGACTCTCGGTCTGGCACAGTGCCAGAGGCACGCATCGGAATGTGACTGTACGTGAGTCGGGCGGAAAACCTTTGGCCCACTCGCGTCTCAGGGACAGAGTGTGGGGACTCAGAACTCTGTGCTTGAAGCCTCGCGCTGCTGAGATTGTATGACCTCCGGGGCTGACTGGCCTGAGACCCAGGGAGGGCGCTCTCCACCACCACCCTCACCCCAACGCTCCTGGACCTTAGTCAGCTGCCATGGCCTGTACTCAGAGGAGCGCTTCCCACCTCTTGTCCCCTACCTTCGCCAAGCTCCAGGGAAAGGGGGGAGAAAGGGACTCTCCATCACCTGAAGAGGGGCAGACTTCTGGTTGCTCTTACCCGGGTTTAGTGATCTCAACTCCACCCTCTAAAGTGGAGCGGCCAGCTGAGAGGACGAAGCACTTTTGTGGGACCTGGAGCTTCTTCAGGCTTTCACTCGCCCCCTGAAGACTTTGCGCTGAGCAGGGCGCAGTTCTCAGGAAATGTTTCCAGCCAGGTTCCCTGGGGGTCAAAGTCCAGGGGATGCTCAAGACTGGGAGGGAGTAAAGTTTCTCTCAGGCTTCGACCTCGGCCTCCAGGGATCCCGACAGCTAAAATTGGGTGTCTCCCCTCGACGATAGATCCCCGCGGAGCCTCTGGCACCTGGCTCACCAGGGCCCGCGAGCTCTGCGCCTGGAGACTTCTCGCAATCCGGCTGCTCAACGCCCAGAGGCGCAGAAGGCCTGGGCTTGGGCTGGGAAAGTGACCTTCTAAAACCGACGTCGGGGTACAGGGGATGTAGCCCCGAGCCCGGAGAAAAAGTGAAAGGCGAGAAAACACGCACTGAATCGGGGCAAACATTTGAAGCCGGGGACCAAACTCCGCGCCTGGAGCAGCAGGAGAAAACAAACCCCGTGTCCAGGGGAAATTAAAAACCAAGGGGTTGAAGGTGGGGGCTGCTTCTCGCCCCTCACCTCCATTGCCCCCACTAAGGGTTCCAAGCCCCTGGAACTCCTCTCCACGAGCTCCTTCTTTCCTCTCCGCTTGGCCGGTAAGCGGCGGCCGCCGGCGCCCCAGCAGCAGCTAGATGTCAGGCGAAGCCCGGAGCGCGGCGCGCGGGGAAGGGAGGGGAGGGGAAAGGAGGGGGGAGTGGGGCGGGGAGCGCGCGCGGGCTTGGCCAGTGCGGGGGGTGGGCGGGCTGAGCCCAGGGACGGCGCGGGAGGGGGGAGGGAAGGGGGGCAGCTGTGGGCAGGGAGCCGGGCTCGGCCGCCAGCACTAAAGATGGAGAGGCGCCGGGGCCTCGCAGGGGAGGGGGCTTGGCGTTGACGTGGGACGCGGCGGAGGCGCCGCAGCCGGTGGTGATTTGCTAACCTCACAGCAGAGAGGAGTTGAGGGCCATGAGAGCGGGTACTGCGAACTGCCGGGCGATGCCGCCGCTGCCGCCTTGATACCGAGAGCAACAGTTCCCCAGCAACACCCCTCCCCGACGCAGGCACACACCCCTCAAGAGGCACGCACACCCACCCTACAGCGCCTGGCTCGGCAGCGGTGAGTGGGGGGTCGGGGAGGGGCGCACCGCTCAGCAGTAGCCTTGCGCCAGGGCGCCCCAGGACTGGAGAGGTCTTGGGGGCGCGCTCGCTTCGGCCACTCGGCCGCTGGGCTTGTGTCTTATTTTATTCGGCTTGCTCCCTTCTTGCTGCTGCAGCCGTCGCCGCCGCCAGTTGGGGGGGGGTCGGCTAGAAGGGGGAGCCCCGGCTGTCAGCCTAGGCGAGCTGCCTCCCCAACCCTTCCGCTCCAGGGCACGGTCGGGGTGAGAGGTAGGGGGCAGAGCGGTCTACAGGGGCTGAGGGCGCGAGCGGAGGATTGGGGATCCGGAGGCTTTGTACCACCAGGGGCCGACAGTGGAGCCGGGGGCCGGTGGGTGCTCATATGTATGCGGACCGGTGCGCGGGCGCGAGATAGGGTTGTGGTTTATTTGTGTGTTTATTCGCCGGTCGGCTGGGAAGCTAGAATCGGAGGATCCGAGGAGTGGATCTGGAGGCGAAGGAGAGCAGGACTGGGACTCACTTGGGTTTTGTTTCTCTTTGAAAAACGTGGTGGGCCCTTTTTTCTTGATTGGACTTGATCCCCCCGTTTTGGGGGGGAGGGGCAGCCGTGGCGTAGCTCCGGAGGGTCTCCAGGGCTCCGGGCCCTCCTCGGCTCTCGGCGGAACCGGCCGTGGCGCCGGAGCTCGCTGTGCGCTCCCGACCGCTCTCGGTGGGTGCCCCGGCTCTGCACCTGATGCGTTCGGGATGCCTTTCCCATCCTGGCGCTCCGGCAGCTCGCTCGCACAGCCCCTCGAACACTCCCGCACGCGCTCGAAATGCGCACGATCTCTCTGGCCCGCGGACCCACCAGAACGCACAGACGCGCTCGGCACCGACTCACTCGCCCGCTCCCTGAGACGTTCGCAACGTGCCTGGGCCAGGCACGCCGGCTGCTGGCGCCGGAGGCCGGGGACCCTGCCCGTCACTCCCGGGGGTCACGGCCCTGGGTCGAAGAGGAAAGGCCGGCAGATCTTTTCTCGCCTTTCCTCCCACAACTCGCTGTCGGGCTTTTGTGCTTCCCCTTCGCCGCGGGGCGGGTCCGCCTCCTCGCGGCTCTCGCCAGGAGTCCAGCCAGCTCGGACTCTCGCTTTCCGCCCGGGTCTCTTTCGTTTTCCCTCTTCCCTAGCCCGGCTCCCTTTCTTTCTGCGGTCTGGCTCCCCGGGAAAAGTTGCTTCCCTAAGTTTGCTGAAGTCGTCTCCAAGTCTCTGTGGGGGTGGCTGGGAACTGGGGGTGTGTGAGAGCGCGATCGATCCCTGGAGCTCGAGCGGGTTAGCCCCGGCTTTCCCCCGCGGCGCCGGGCTGGGCGCCGCAGCCAGCGCCGGCCGGATCGTGGGCGCCGAGCCGCGGGTCGGGGGGACCGCTGACCGAGGGCACCCTGATTTCCCTCAGGACCCGAGGAGCTTGCTTTTGGGAAGGAATTGGGGTAGCCCAGCTTCCATTCTTTCGATTGCTCTCTTCTAGTTCTCCGAAACCCCGAAGTCTTCGGGAAGGCGCACGGTGGCGAGGCGCCGATGAATGGCTCTCCCATCCTTGACGGCCTCAGTCCCCACCCCAGGGTGGGCAGCAAAAGTGTCTCGATTAGCCGTCCTGTTAACCCTTTCTGCGTGGGATTTGTGGCTGTGGAGCCAATAGGGCTCCTTTTGGGGGCGGAGGCAAGCAGTGTTTCAGGAGTGAGGGAGAACCCTTGCTCTGCTTTGCTCCCAGTTCGTTTCACTGCAGTATTGGCCACAGCAGGGCAGAGGCTGGGGGTGACCTGGGCCTGGAGGTCTTTGTAACACTCTTTAAACCGAGTTTGGGCCTGCCAGAGCCCTGTTGTTGATCCCAAACAGCGCTTTGGGGAGAGGCCTTTGTCTCCCAGCCCTGTCCTCCCTTCATACTGGTTGTAACTAACACTGCAGATGCTGGTGCCAGTATCACTTCTAGCGCCTCAAAGCCGTGTCCAGCATCAATTGCTGCTCCTGGTCACAGGACTTGCCCACTCCTGGGAGCCTGTGGGACGCACTTGGAATTCATGTGCCCAGCATGTGCTCTCCTGGATGTAGGGGTGCATATTTCCTATGATCTCTTTCCGTAGATCTTTCATGACCTATTCTCCTACTTTTATAGATTCTCCCGTCCACTGGGCACTTGTGGGCAGGGGTAAGTGTGGCATCTTATATAAGTGTGCACATGTGTTAACTCTCGCTCCCTCTCTGGCTGGTGTGTGCACACACATGCACACACACAGTCCAGACTTTGGATTACATATAGTACAATAACTTGAGGCACCTATGGGTAGAAGTGAGCCAAGCCAGTGTGTGGGTTATGTGTGTGTGTTCCTGTTAGAGCCTAAGGAGGGAGTCAGGGCATGGGTCTGCCAGTCTTTTGCAGTCCTGAGAAGAGTGGAAGGACAGAGGCCCACGAAAGCACCATAGGTTTCTGTGGGCCAGGACTGTGGGCTGCTTGCCCCAGCTAGGCTTGACTTTGCTCCTGGGGCTACCACTGTGAGGCAGGATTTAGAAGAACTTTGTTTTGAAGATGAGGTTTGCTGCACAGGGGTTGAAAGTGAAATTGACCAAAGGAAGGGGTTAAATTCTTATTCATTTCAAGTAAGTGCTGGGCACCTCCTCATAATGAATGTTAGCCTTGCATAGGAGCCCCCTACTCTCAGACTTAAAGATAGCCCAGGACTCACAAGGCTCCACTGTAATTTTCATTTCACTTCATCTAATAGACATCATAGAGCAGTGAGTTAGGCATATGCTGTAGTAGAACCTTCTCTTGACTCTCATCATCTCTGGGCTTGTAAAGTCAGACATGTAAAATTCTAGGAAGAAGCCCCTCCTCTCCATTAAAATCTCCGAGGCTCTCTTGCTGGGGGATTGCTGTGTTGTGTTGTTTGAATTCTTACTTTTAAGGACAGTAACTAATCTACCTTTTGTGCTCTCATCTCTTTTGCCTCTGCCTGCCTTCTCCCGTCTAGCCCTCTCCATTGGCCCAGGAAACTCTCACTGCCCCACCACGCAGAGCCAGGAAGGAAAGAAAGCCTCATGCCTAAGCCGCGGGGAGCATTATGGATCTGACAAAGATGGGCATGATCCAGCTGCAGAACCCCAGCCACCCCACGGGGCTCCTGTGCAAGGCCAACCAGATGCGGCTGGCCGGGACGCTGTGTGATGTGGTCATCATGGTGGACAGCCAGGAGTTCCACGCCCACCGGACTGTGCTGGCCTGCACCAGCAAGATGTTTGAGATCCTCTTCCACCGCAATAGCCAGCACTATACTCTGGACTTCCTCTCGCCAAAGACCTTCCAGCAGATTCTGGAGTATGCATACACAGCCACGCTGCAAGCCAAGGCAGAAGACCTGGATGACCTGCTATATGCGGCCGAGATCTTGGAGATCGAGTACCTGGAGGAGCAGTGCCTGAAGATCCTGGAGACCATCCAGGCCTCAGATGATAATGACACGGAGGCCACTATGGCAGACGGTGGGGCCGAAGAGGAAGAGGACCGCAAGGCTCGGTACCTTAAGAACATCTTCATCTCGAAGCATTCCAGCGAGGAGAGTGGGTATGCCAGTGTGGCTGCACAGAGCCTCCCTGGGCCCCTGGTGGACCAGAGCCCTTCGGTCTCCACGTCATTTGGTCTTTCAGCCATGAGTCCCACCAAGGCTGCAGTGGACAGTTTGATGACCATAGGACAGTCTCTGCTGCAGGGAACTCTTCAGCCACCTGCAGGGCCTGAGGAGCCGACACTGGCTGGGGGTGGGAGGCCCCCTGCAGTGGCTGAGGTAAAGACGGAGATGATGCAGGTGGATGAGGTACCTGGCCAGGATAGCCCTGGGGCAGCCGAGTCCAGCATCTCAGGCGGGATGGGAGACAAGCTGGAGGAAAGGGGCAAAGAGGGGCCCGGGACCCCGACTCGGAGCAGCGTCATCACCAGTGCTAGGGAGCTGCACTACGGGCGTGAGGAGAGCGCTGAGCAGCTGCCGCCGCCAGCGGAGGCTGGCCAGGGCCCCCCGGGCCGAGCGGAGCACACTGCGCCTCCAGCTGAGAAACATCTGGGCATCTACTCCATGTTGCCCAACCATAAGGCTGACGCCGTGTTGAGCATGCCATCGTCGGTGACCTCTGGCCTCCACGTGCAGCCTGCCCTGGCCGTCTCCATGGACTTCAGCACCTATGGGGGTCTGCTACCCCAGGGCTTCATCCAGAGGGAGCTGTTCAGCAAGCTGGGTGAGCTGGCTGTGGGCATGAAGTCAGAGAGCCGGACCATCGGGGAGCAGTGCAGCGTGTGTGGGGTGGAGCTTCCTGACAACGAGGCTGTGGAGCAGCACAGGTAGGCCCCTCTCCAGTCCCGCACCCCACACCCCAACACCCCGACACCCTGCCTGCATTCCCAGCTACTCCTGAGTCCCGGGGCCTGGCTCCCCTGTCCTCCCTCCTATTGGTAAAAAACCACTTCTTTCGAAGTCCTGGGGGGCCACACTTTTCAAGTGTGGTGAGGGGCCTAGGGTCGTTCCAAGCATTGGGGAACTCATGGGCCCAGCTCCTTATTAGGCTCTTTCCTCTCTTTTTGCCTTTGGGCTCCCGTTGGCTTCTCTGCTCTTGGGTCTGCTCTCCTTTGCTGGAGTGACTGATAAAGTGGAGGGAGGGAGAAGAGAAAGTGACATTGAAAAGGAAGGTCTCCCATGGCCTGGATCTGGCCACATTGCTGGGTTGCAGGTACCCGGGTTCCCATGCGGTAGTTTCTGCCAAGGTAGGCTTGTCTGCAGCTCTGGAGGGTGGGACGGCCTGGGTGTTCCTCAGGCCACAAGAGCAGCTGCAGGTTCCGAATGTCATTCCTGGTGAACTTTCGTTGCCGGGAACGTTGCTTTCTCTCCCTTCTTGTTCTCTGTCCCTGCAAACATATGTGGAGGGAGTTGATTTAAATTCAAGGGGGAAGGATGGGTATGAGAGTCTTGGTTTTGCAGCCTGCAGAGCCTTATTCTTATCCCATCTCTGCTCACATTGAATTAAATGCCACTTCGGCCTGGCATTGGCTTCCCTCTGGCTTCTGTTTCCTTTTCTGTGAAATAACCATTCACTGAGTTCTTATGGTGTGCCTGGTTCAATACTAAGTGCTTTATGTGGAGTCACATTTTTGTAACCACAGCCCTCTGAGGTAGGTTCTTCTTTTACATAGGAAGATACTAAGACCTTTTCCCAGGGTCACATAGATAGTAAGAGGCAGAGCTGTGTTCAAATTCAGGTCTTAACCCCCTTGCACGTTGCTGCCTCTTGGAGTCATTCAGTCCTGAAGAGGATCGTGTCTACAGAACAGAGGGTTTTGAACATTGCTCATTAGAAGTAGAGTAAATACGGAGGGAATCAGTAGCGGGTATGGTGTTCACCTGTATCTGTTGTAACAATATGCCCATCATTTCACCCTCCGGTCTCTGGGTGTCAATAAGTGCAGTTTCTGTTGTCATTCATGATAACATTTCCCTGCACGCCCTCTGGCCTGCTGTTTTGCTGATCTTGGGTGGATTCTCTCGTCTCCCTCCACCCCATCCCTCTGTTGCTCATTCAGGTACAGGAAGGGATGTGAGGGAGACAGGGTGGGGGTGGAGGAGAAGGGGGAGGCGGATCTGATTACCACACGCTGAGCCGGAACCTGCTCCAGCACTGCTTAATCGGTGACAATTGGTGGCTCTGAGACTTACCTTGTGGAAAGTGCCACTGAGCTAAATGTAGCCGGTTTTTTTTTCCGGTGGGTGCGAAAAATAACCGCCACTGAGGTGTGTCTTGTTGATGCTTCTACCGCTCAGACATAGACCAGGGTTGTGTTTGTTTTCGCTCAAACTTTCCTAAAGAGGAAACCCCCCCATCAAACCAGATAGATTGACCATCTCCGGATGTGAATTATTTCAGTTACGTGCTATTAGAAATGGGGTATGGTGGAGAGTAACTTTTTTTTGAGGTATAATTGACATGTAACATTATATTAGTTTCGGGTGTACAACATAGTGATTCGACATTTGTATATATTGCAAAACAATCACCACAGTAAGTCTAGTTAACATCTGTCACCATACATAGTTATAGATTTTTTCTTCTTTTGATGAGAACTTTTAAGGTCTACTGTCTTAGCAACTTTCAAATATACAGTACAGTATTATTAACTATAGTCAGTGTGCTGTACATTACATCCCCAGGACTTATTTATTTTATAACTAGAAATTTGAATCTTTTGACCCCCTTCACCTATGTGGCCTACCTCCCACCCCCTGGAAAGTACATTTTTTTTGACTCCTGTTGGATCATTTTTGCTTCTCTTGACCTGAGAGGGCTACAAAAGAGATCACTCTCCCAGGAGTTCCAAGTTCCTGTTCTGCGGGACCCTCGCTTCTCTGGGGAGAGATGGAGGGCTGGCTGTGTTATACCCCACAGAGCCTGGGCGGTGGAACTAGCCATATCTAGCCGTGAGAGCTTGGGAAAGTCATGTAATCATTCTGAGCCTTGTTTTACTCTCTTTAAAGTGGAGGTGGTCAGCAGGGTGTGGGGCTGAATTAACGAAGTAACATTCAGAAATCCCTAGAGCTGTGCCTGGCACATAGTAATGATGAAGATGAAGAAGTGGCCCTACAATCCCCCATCTTGCTTAGGTCTCGTCTCTGCATCACCTTCTCAGCTCTGAGTTCTAGCGGGTAGTGTCCAAGGCACTGCCTTCTGCCGGGGTTGTGTTGGCTGTGAGGTGGTGCAGAGAATGACCCTGTCCTTGTGAGCTTGTGATGGTGGGGTGCTGGAATCCTTGGCATCACACTCTGGGCTGCTGACATGGAGAATGTGCTTTTGACTGACGGTGGAAAGTAAGCTGCTGCAGCCCAGGAAAGTGGAACCTAGGGCAGCGCCTTGTGTGGAAAGCTGTGGGCGTTTAAAGAAATCGAGGAGGGGAGAAAGTGTCCCTCGCTCTGACTGGCAGCCCCTTGGCTTCTGATCAGATGCGCTTGGGGAGGCTTTTTCCTCTCTGCTTCTCCCTCAAAGCTCCAGGATTAAGTGCGACTTCCCTGTTTCCAACTGTTTTCTGTTCCTCCCCCCACATCACAACTACCAGTACAAACAAAAAGGCAAGACAAAACAATCAGAGTGGGAGATTTGGATGTCAAGAG